>NC_138727.1:62265520-62865520 GCF_965113295.1 Leuciscus leuciscus
GAATTTGATGTGTGTGTGTGTGTGTGTGTGTGTGTGTGTGTGTGTGTGTGTGTGTGTGTGTGTGTGTGTGTGTGTGTGTGTGCTGAAGCAGAGATCTGCCAAGATGTTCAGTTCAGTTTGAGTTAGCTAAAGCCCTCGCTAAACTCTGGGACTCGCGGGTCACATGTGGTTGAGCTCTGGTCTGTTTGTGGCGGCGACACAAACCCTGGCGGTTCGGTTTCAGCTGTTCACTACACACTGCTTCAGTTCTGAGACTCTTTTCAAGGAAATGAGGATGATTCCATGTCAGAAATGTTTTACATATGCAGCGGCTAATCGGTGCTAATGCTATTTTAAACTCACCCAACGATTAAACATTTACCTTAAAAGGAGATTTCACCCACAAATGAAGTATTTTATTGTCATTTACTCATATATTCACATTATACACAAGAACAAACTTTATTTGATGTGAACGGATGTACGCATCGAATTCAGCAGTAATTTGATTGCAAGATCGAAGGGGAAGATATTCGATAAATAATGATTTTTAACAATACCTAGACTAGGGCTAATGATTATTTTGGTAATCAAGTAATTGGTCGATTATTTATATGATTAATCGAGTTATCTGTTGATTATTTTTGGAGATTCATCAAGTAATCTGACGATTATTTCGGCAATTAATCGAGTAATCTGATATTTTTTGTAGTAATAAAAATAGATCGAAGTGAACAATAACCATTAAAATTACTTAATAACAATGAGGCAATAATAATTGGTTCAAATAAAGTTTCAAAAGCAAGAAATCATATGATTTTATTAAACAACACTGTTAAAAATAATGTAAATAAGGTGATTGATTATATTATGTATATTCATAATATAATCATAATCACCTTATGTGCATTATGTATTATAAGAAGTGCCTGCAGAGGGACCCACTTTACAGTAGATCAAATCCTTGTTTAATGTCGGCCAAACAACATTTAATTCAAATGTTTGCTTAATCTTTAATATTTGTCCACTTCTTTACGATAGAAATGCTACAGCCACTATCATTTCTTGAACACGAACATGTGGACATCAAAACATGCAAACCCAAAACGAGGGTTTAGACTTTTATTTTGAAATTGCGATGAACAGTTTGCATATTTAGAAACATATTGTATTGATGTATTGTGAACCCAGATTATATTATATTATATGTTAAAAGCAACCCAAACTCATATGTAGAGATGGAGTTTGTTAACTGAGCTTCTGAGACGCTCCACACATGAAACACACAGTTTATATGCGTTCCCAAATGCACGTAAACTCAAACACACAGTACAAGCAGAGACTGAGTTTGTGTGGAGCCGCTCTGAGACGCTGAGAGTGTCTATGAGTGGATATGCAAGTAAATAATTAAAGGATCGCGCTTCACTCTGAACTCCGCAGCGCATATATTTATTTAGCTCTCATACACACACACACACACACACACACACACACACACACACTCTCGCGCACACGCACATACACGCTATTGTGATTTCAATAGCACTATGCTATATTATGGTTTTAATCGTGCAGGCCTTTGCAAATCGTCTACTAATGCGGTTCATGGATTCTCGTCTGTGAAATGCGCCACTTTCTGTATTTTGCCATTTAATCGACACAGGCAAATTGCAATCAAGAATTTTTTGTTTTGTTTTTTAAATCAAGTACTTGAATTAAACCGAGGAATCGTAAACCTAACCTGGACATTACATCTTAAGAAGCAACAAGAGCTGATCAGTTGATTAATTATTTGAAAAAATATATTCTTCTTTAATTACAGTACATGCTACAATAAAGCTTTGGTATCTAGCACACAAGTTGTATGGACTACTTTTATGTAGTTTTATTTGTTGTTGTTTTTGTCAATTCAGAACTTGTACAAATCCATTGGGTTAGCCTATATAAAGACAACACTCTTACATGATATAGTGACAGGTTTCAATTTTTGGTGAACTGTTCCAATCTGATCGAGTTGTCTTTCCAATAAACCTGTCATTGTGTATAACGAACATTGCTGGCTCCTTGATGAATCGCTTGCTCCTACTTCATAAGTCACTTTGGATAAAAGCGTTTACACTTATTACAGCTTTTTTTTTTTTTTTTTACATAGTGTAAACACAATCTATTGCTGTGTAAACTTAGCGCAAATAGCCGCTGCCAAACATTTAACAAACATGTCATCAAATAATTTGCGTCCATTAGTGTCAAAATAATGTTTTCTGAGGGGGGTAAATTGTATGCTCTAAATGATTATGAATAAACAATATAGCCTAGCTAGTTCACCATGCTTATTTTCTGAGGTCATACAGTTTCTCAGAGGGTGTTTCATAAATGTCATCTCTCTGAGGGAAAGTTTTCCGCTCACCGACTCTCATTCATGCAGAAGACTGTTGTTTCCTCGCAAATTCCATCCGCGCGCACAACGCGCACTCACGCGGCGCGTTACAAAGACACGTCGGCTGATCGGATCATGAGTGGAAAAAGGGGGCAGAGCTGAACCTGATCGGGGGCATGAAGGGGAGTCTGTGTGCCCTGGACACGTCGAAACTCGCCCATTCCCCTCCACACACACAGTCCACAGCAGGGAGAGAGTCAGAACTGTACACTTCTCTCATTCCCAAACACACTCATGTAAGCACAGCTGCTGTTAGTTTAGTTCACTCAACACACACACACAAACACCTCTGTTGTTTACTTCCCTCACTTCATTTGTGAAAACCCTGCAGTCACCGCATTACAGTAAACACGCAAAACATCAGTCCACATCTGTCAGACGCGTAATTGCGCAAAACACCAATCTGACAAATAACCTCTATAATCTCAATCCGCCAAACTCACCATACACCCATGCGATCTTTGGGGTAGTTGAGGCGGTCGATGGCGCCGAGGACCTGCGGGAGAGAGTGCGCGGAGTTGCGGCACACCAGCGCGAGCAGCACCCGCGGCGCGAGCAACGCGGACTCCGGGCTCCAGCGCTCCTCCGGGAAATAACCGCGCACCGGACCGCTCCAGAGCAGCAGCACAAAGAAACACAGCAGATTCATAGCCGGAGAACGAAAGACGAGCCCGAGAAAAGCGGAAGATCAGGCAGAAAAGCGGAGCCGCGAGACTGATCGCGCAGCGCTGACGCGAACAGTGAACATCGCCGATTTAATGCCCACCGACATAAACACGGAGAGACTCTTGGTGGTCCCTGGAGGAGAATTAAAGGGAAGGGTTTCTTGATAAAAGGGGAAACAACGTAGTACAAAAAAGTCCGACAAATCTTCTTTTCTCAATCATCTGGCAAATGACAGAGAAATTATAATATCTGGTAATTAAACTGTACAGACTTTAGAGTTATGAGTGACAAACCCACAATCTGGGGTATGCGCCTTTAATTTCGCGGCTGCCCCTTTAAGAAAAGCAGCTGTGTTCTGGTGGAATCTGCCAGAAAGTTCGTGGGCGTGGTTTAACACACACTCTTGCCAAATATACAAGCATGCAACAGTGTTACAGTACTGAATCTCAAGTAGACCATGTCATTATGTCATAAATCGTAAATGCCTTCAATTACCTCATTGTTTCTGCCTTAAATTACTGATTGATTTGTATAGGTGTTTGCATTTCTGAAATACATATTGGGCACAGTTAGGCTACCTCTGATAACAGATCACTATGGTAATGTAGACACATGCATTTTCTGTAAAGCTTAAAAGCGCTACATTAATTAGATTGAATCTGATAGTCACAGACGTGTAAATATTTCAAAACTGTGTGTACGTTACCAATAAGTACAATTCTTATGTCTTACTTTTGCACGACATTTCTGAGAGAGTTATCAGCGAGCAGCGCCTCTGTTGTACAGATATTTACACATGGTTTGTTGTTCCCCAACTTTTTCCTCCAATCAAACTTTGACATGTCATTTCCTCATAAGCAGAGAGGCTGTACTAAAATAAAGAAGTGTTTTCTTTTCTCTGTCCTCGTCCTTTTCCGCTGTTCTTAAAAAAGTGTTTTTGTTTGCAGTGAATTATATTTTAAGTATTCTCTCTCTCCAAATGTCTCTGGAGGAAGATCTGTCTGTCGTGTCCCGTGTGCACTGAGCTCTTCACTGACCCTGTGTTATTGAGCTGTGGTCACAGTTTCTGTCGTCAGTGCATTAATGATCACTGGACCTCGAGCAGATCCAGAAACTGTCCCGTCTGTCGACAGCTTTCACCTCAGCAACCGGTGTCCAATCTGAGCCTGAGGAACACCTGTGAGTCTTACCTGAGAGAGAACAACACGAGGAAGGAGAGGGAAAGAGAGCATGTTTGTCAGATACACGGAGAGAAAATTGAGCTGTTCTGTCAAACGGATGAACAGGTTTTATGTTCAGAGTGTAAGAAACTTGAGCACGGATGGCACAAAATACATCCGCTACAAAAGGCTGTACGACAACGAAAGGTGAGTGTGCGTGCTCAGATCATAAATAAATATGTAACTATTAAATGGATAGTTCACCCAAAAATGAAAATTCTGTCATTAATTACCCTCATGTCGTTCCAAACCCTAAGCAGTGTCGGTGCAGTGGTTTAGTTAACTTTACTTAATGTCTGAACTTAATTGTAAAAATCTAGTAGGCTGTACTATTCACATACTATACTTTTTCTTTTTTACTCAGAAAACCAAAGTTAAGATTAATTGATTGGTTTGAGTGCCATTTTGTCTAACAAAAAAACAAAAAGGTGGGGCAGTTCTTATTAGAATTTTCACCCATTTCCTCCACTTCTGCAGTTACCGAGAATGAACCTCATTGGTTGTTGCTGAAGCTCAAACGTGCTGCGTAACACGAGAATGAACCTCATTGGTAAATTAACCTCATTGGTTCTTGCTGAAGCTCAAACGTGCTGCATAACACGAGAATGAATCTCATTGGTTCTCGCTGAAGCTCAAACGTGCTGCGTAAAACGAGAATGAACCTCATTGGTTTTTAAAGAAACTCAAACATGCTGCGGAACACGAGAATGATCTTCATTGGTTCTTGCTGAAGCTCAAACGTGCTGCGTAACACGAGAATGAATCTCATTTTTTCTCGCTGAAGCTCAAACGTGCTTTGTAACACGAGAATGAACCTCATTGGCTCTTGAAGAAACTCAAACGTGCTGCGTAACACGAAAATAGGGCTGCACGATTAATCACAATTTACATGTAATCGCACATAAATCGATTTGGCTTATCGCGATTTTGAAATCGCAAAGGCTGCGATTATTTGTTATGCGCAGTTTGTCATTGATGTACGGCTCTGTAAACGCTGCTCCATCTGAAAGCACTGTGAGTTTGAGTTATAACGTGCATTTGAAAAAGCAACACACGTCAAACATCTTTCCAAACACGAGAATCATTTATGAACCTCTTGTCCAACAAAAGACAACATTTAATAACATGCATTTACTCCAAACTCACTTCATAATGACAGCTGAGCTCCTCCTTCTGTGAGATGATGTGCCTTCTTACACAGAAGGCAGTCATGTATTTATAAGTCATGTTTAATCAAAGCGTTTCAATCTTCTGTTTATTCAGCTACTTCGATAGGGATTTCCTGGAATGATGCGCTGTTATTGTACTTCTGTGGCGGGGCATATTTAGCGTGTTTGCGTGAGAGCGCCCTCTGGCGTTCAGATGGAGCAGTATTTACTACCGATCAGCCGCACTCCACTGACAAACGTGCATAACGCACATAAGATAATCGCAGCCTTTGCCAAATCGCGTGTGGTTTTATTGCGATTAATCATGCAGCCGTACACGAGAATAAACTTCATTGGTTCTTGCTGAACCTCAAACTTAATGCGTAACACAAGAATGAATCTCATTGGTTCTCGCTGAAGCTCAAACGTGCTGCGCAACACGAGAATAAACCTCATTGGTTCTTGCTGAAGCTCAAACATGCTGCGTGACACGAGAATGAATCCCATTGGTTCTCGCTGAAACTCAAACTTGATGCGTAACACGAGAATGAACCTCATTTGCTTTTGCTGAAGCTCAAACGTGCTGCGTAACTCGAGAATGAACCTCATTGGTTCTTGCTGAAGCTCAAACGTGCTGCGTAACTCGAGAATGAACCTCATTGGTTCTTGCTGAAGCTCAAACATGCTGCGTAACACGAGAATGAATCCCATTGGTTCTCGCTGAAACTCAAACGTGCTGCGCAACACGAGAATAAACCTCATTGGTTCTTGCTGAAGCTCAAACGTGCTGCGTAACACGAGAATGAATCCCATTGGTTCTCGCTGAAACTCAAACGTGCTGCGTGACACGAGAATGAATCCCATTGGTTCTCGCTGAAACTCAAACTTGATGCGTAACACGAGAATGAACCTCATTGGCTTTTGCTGAAGCTCAAACATTCTGCGTAACACGAGAATGAATCCCATTGTTTCTTGCTGAAGCTCAAACATGCTGCATAACACAAGAATGAACCTTATTGGTTCTTGAAGAAACTAAAACGTGCTGCGGAACACGAGAATGAACCTCATTGGTTCTCGCTGAAGCTCAAACGTGCTGCGTAACACGAGAATGAACCTAATTGGTTCTTGAAGAAACTCAAACATGCTGCGTAACACAAGAATGAATCTCACTGGTTCTTGCTGACGCTCAAACGTGATGCGGAACACGAGAATGAACCTCATTGGTTCTCGCTGAAGCTCAAACGTGCTGCGTAACACGAGAATGAACCTAATTGGTTCTTGAAGAAACTCAAACATGCTGCGTAACACAAGAATGAATCTCACTGGTTCTTGCTGACGCTCAAACGTGATCTATCTATCTCTATCTCTTTAAATGCTTAAGCATTGCAGCCCAGTTCATTCCTGAAAGAAAGTTTAAATGGTTTGAATGAATTTGTGTATGATTGCATGTGTTGTTACCTTTAAAGGGGAAGCTTAAAGGAGATCTTCGTTCAGCTGAAAAGACTTTGGTCTCATTACAGAATGGTACATCACAAGATAACAAAATCTCCAGGTACATCCAGGTGAGGTTTGTTTAGCATAAAGATAACTGAACAGAAATTTCACATGTTTTCTTCACAAAAAAAAGTTTAAATGGCTTCTTGAATTGAATTGAATATTGACTTTTGAGGAGCTTCTCTGATTTCGTCATTTAAGAATTGTACTAGAATTTTTCATTATGTTATGCAAAGGGAGGAAAGTCTATCGCATTGAAAATGCTGTTGTGTTTTAGATCTGTCATGTAGGATAACACATTTACTGTAAATGTTTTCTTGTTATTCGTCTTGTGATTTTGCGTGTGGATGATTAACAGTTTCACACATGACATTCCCCCAGTCTCAAGTTCAGCAGACAGAGAGAAGAATCAGGGAGGAGTTTGAGAAACTCCATCAGTTCCTCAGAACGGAGGAGGAGAGCAGGATAGCAGCTCTAAACGAAGAAGAGAAAGAAAAGGGAGGAAATATGAAAAGAAGAATACAAGGAGGAATACTGTCTCTCTGTGACCGAGTCAGAGAACTGAAAGAAGAAATTGAGGACGAGGACATCACCTTCCTGCAGGTCTGCACACACACACACACACACACACACACACACACACACACACACACACACACACACACACACACACTGTGGTAAATCCTGCCATTCACTCCACACACAGCTCTGGAAAAATTATGAAATTCATTTTTGTTGACAAATGGAAGTTGTGTTAAACATAATTTGCCCTCAATGTAAACGGTTTCCGGTTAGTAAAAAAACAGTTTTGGGACCATACGAAATTCATACGCTACACGACTGAGTACAACCAGTGTATAGTGTGTCATTTTGGACAGCCCTTATCTAAATGATGTTGTTATATAATATTTACCATGACTTAATCATTTTCATCTCTTAATGTTTTGATCTTTAATATTTACCATGACTGACTGCATTGGGTTAAAAGGGTCATAACTTTTAGATTTGCAACATTTACCCACTTTTTACATTGTATAATTTTAATTTTAATAATACACGTAATATTACAATAACAACATAGTTGAGGTTGTATACTTTTGTTGGTGGTTATAGTCTATTCTTAAATTATAATACGGTCTAATATTATTGTCCTTCTGTTCTTTTTCTCAGAATTATCAAAGAACTATGAACAGGTATTTTGATTTCCATTTTTGATTTTAGAATATTCATGAGCATTAACTTTCAAAACTGATTAAGTTGTGTGTGTGTGTGTGTGTGTGTGTGTGTGTGTGTGTGTGTGTGTGTGTGTGTGTGTGTGTGTGTGTGTAGAGCTAAATACACACTCCCAGATGCAGAACTGAGTTCTGAAGCTCTTATTGATGTTCCCAAACATCTGGGCAACTTGAAGTACCAAGTGTGGGAGAAGATGAAGGACGTCTGCCCTTACTGTGAGTGCTAGATCATTCCTGTAAGAACTGCTCAGATTATCAACATGCTGACTATTCCCTGTTCTCCTCAGATCCTGTGATCCTGAACCCTAACACATCTCCACCAGACGTCTCTGTGTCAGATGATCTGACCTCTGTGGCCTCATGTTTCCATTGGCAGAACGAACCCAACCCTCTTCCTCTGCACAGGAACCGGATGGTGTTGGGAAGTGTGGGATACAGTGATGGTGTTCACACATGGGAAATTGAAGTGAGATACAGTCGGCACTGGAGCCTTGGAGTGTGTCGATTGGAGGGAAAACCTCCTACACAACCTTTGACCCCTGAAAACGGCTTCTGGGGTCTCAGACGTGATGGAGACTCGTACAGAGAGATGACGGCTGGATCGTGTAGATTGCAGATGATGGAAGATCCACAGGTAGTGAGAGTAAAGCTTGAGTATTGCTATGAGTTGCTTCAGGAGCCGTTGCGTCTGAAACGCTGGAGGAAGTTGAGCTTTTCTGATGTCAGGATTAATCACGTCATTGCAGCATTTGATAGAGTGCCATTGGCCAATAAACTCTTTCCCTTCATGATCCTAGAAGATCAGTCCGTCCTGCTGCGTGTCGTCCCAGCTAACATTATTCTGACCGTGGAAAAGGAACCATCGTTCATGGAGAGACATCGAGTCTTGCTCATCATCTGTTTTAGTTTTGTCATGTGTATGTTGGGGATTTTGTTAGGAAAGAGTGACCGACAAGGCAGATGAAGAGGAAATGTCTCTTCATTTACTGTAATAGTCTTTTATAACAGACTTCTGAAAATCACACCAGTAAAACTAAAGGATTCCTGAACTAATTATATGTTAATATAGTGTAAAAGCCTCAGCACCTGAGAGCCAGAGCTCCCATTTATTTACTGTTATTTACTGAATAAGTGAGTCCCAAAGCATAGTATGTTGAACAGAGTGTGCCAGAAGTCCCCGGATGGTCGACTATTTATGGTGGATTGATCCGAGCTCATTATAACAGCTAATATTACCCACAACCCCCTGCACTTTGGAGGAGGATCCAGTTCAGAACTACAAACATGAGTAAAAAGAGTTCAGAAAACTACAAACATGGCGGATATGCGCGACCGACAGTTGAGTAGAGAGGGTTAGATAAAAGGATTGATAATCAGTGACTAATAATCAACATTTAAGCTGATAAAAATATTATGTTATCTGACAAAAAGAGTACATACATTTAGAGCGTAGTATAAGTAGGCGAATTGTTTTGTAGAGTTTTGATGTATGTCTATCATGTGACTCTCCAACTGGGACGTAACACTAGGCTACTGAACTGTTTATGACTCATTATTGCTTTTAGCAGCGCTCAGTTTTCCCATTAGTTGTTTACATTGGTATTTGTGTTTCCCGGACATCCTGTAGTATTAAATCAGACGATGACTTTGTTTGCGTGTCTTATGCATCAGACGTTCAGTCAACGGTCCGTGGTCGTCTAGTCTTCAACCACTTTTCAATTCATTGCTGAGGAATAACTGACCTCCAGAATATCCCGAATGACCAATCAGAATCAAGCATTTCATAGAGCTGTGAAATAATATCAATATAGATGATATTCAGCAACTCAACTGGTGTTTTGTTGTAAAGTCATTTTTGTCTCACTATGTGTTAAACACTATTATCTTATAATGAAATGATTAAAACTATAATTCTTAGTTTGTACTGTGATATTTTACAGTACCTTTTTGTATTTTTTGTTCATATATTTTAGTTTTATAAACACATTTGGTCAGCAATGAGGGTATTGAGAGCGCTACACAAAAGCTTTAGAGCAACAGGAGAGTTTTGTTAGTTTCCCGTTTATTCAGCGATATCAGATTCAGTCTGATATATTTAATATGAGTCGGACTCTTCCCATATGTGAAATCTTCTACAAACACAGATGCTGGAGGCAAGACACAAAGGCATGGTAACAAATTAGAAAAGCTTTATTGATTAATTTGCACTTTTATCAAAGTTATATCAAAAGTAGAAGAAGAAGAATCTATCTAATGAAAGAAGTAGAGCAATTCTGGATGGAAACTCCTTAGCAGTTAAATGGTAAATATAGTAATAAGAAAATGGAAAAGTACATTACAAATTTAATTAAAAGAGAGTAAAATGAATATAAGTGATAATTGCATGCAATATACTGCCTGTATCTGGAATGCATTTTTGTATATAATGCCTCTTTAACTCGATTCAAGGCAAGACACTCGTTCACTGGTCTTGAGATTTTGTTCTATTTAGCTTTTTTATTAAACTTTATACATTTCTATTGTAGATTTCAGGTGTCTTGCCTTAAACTGATGTTACACTACACATCCTCAGAGTCCAGGGAACAGGTAGAGTTTCTTGGAAAGGGACGTCCTGTCAATACACGGCATTAGTTTAGCAAATTCATCCTTTCTAATCTCTAAATGCTTGAATCGTGGGTCTTTCTCCATGCGTAAGGTGACCTATAATAAAAAAAGATCACATGTGAATGTGACAAGAAGCAAACTCCTGTATGTATTTTAGCTGAGCAAAGCACAAGAGATTATTTTACTTTTGGGCTGAAATAAAGCAAACCAATTTAAATGGGATTTTCAACATTTACCTTCGTGAACAAATCTTTAATTTCATCAACATGAGCCTGTTTACAGAACACCTCCATGATGTAACAGATAAAATAACTTCCTTCGACACGATCCCTGTATGCAGCGATACCTGTGGAGAAAAGCCATTGGTAGGTTGAAGAACTTCACAAAGCAACCCAAACATGAACAGACTGCTTCAAGTGTGAATCAACATTAAAGTAACTTTTTTTTTTTTAAAGGACAACAGTTGCTTTATTTTTGAATATGAACAAAATGAACAGTGTGTAGAATGATCTACAAATCAGTTTCAGAAATCAGTGTTTTCTGAGCACTTACCAGGGAGGCAGGACTTAAAGCAGATGAAGTCTTTCTCTATGTGCACAGCGGAGTCTGATTGTATATCCACACCTCCTGGGTGTTCTGGACAGAGAAACGGTTAATAATATGGATGATAATATTACAGTAAATCCAGGAAAAATATGAATACAGAGTACAAAGAGAAACAGAAATATGATAATGTCGTACCTCCTCTGCAGGCTTGAATCAGAATAACCTTTGGTTTATCATTCAGAGCATTATATTTCTCTAAGCTCAGACTGGAGAAGATGTCGTCAACAATGAAGAAATCATTGGGGTTTTTACTCTCATGGTAGTTGACCCCTAAAATGGCATCTTTATTTAGGAATCGGTCCTCATATTTGACACCTTTGTCTTCTTTATTTTGGATTATGTCCCCGTGAGACATCAGAACCACAAAGGTGCTGTCCGAGTCTTCATGTTCAGGATTTGCAGCGAAGTCCTTGACTCTAGTAGATATTTCCTGTCAATAAAAACGTCTTTTTTTTTCTTTTTTTTTTCAGAAATGCAGAGTATATAATGCATTGTAAAATATTTGTTCACATCTCTATATCCACATCAGAAGTCCACTAGCTCTATACGCACTTGCCCAGTTAGATCTCTGTATTTCTCAACTCTGTAACCCAAAGCTGTCAGCAGCCACTCCATGTTCTCCTCGTCTCTCTCTGCTCCAGCCCTGTACTGTAAGTGCTTGAACTGTATGTTGGTGATCAGCAGAGCTAAACGTTTCCTCTGAGACTTGTCCATTGGGATATAAACCTGTGAGAAAACATCAGTATTAGCAGAATTATAACATTAATAGAGTCACCTGAACTGAAACTAAATAAGGAGTGATTATAAATGCATTGTGTGAATAGATGATTCAACAATATAAAATTCATAATCATAAAACGTTATTTAGATTTAGAGGCCATAAATTAATGTTTTCCCATATTGTTGTTGATATCATGAGAGAAAAAGAATATTAAATACAGAAATGGCCATAATAAATAAATAGAGTATGTTTAACAACGTAATTTTTCATAATATATCATAAGCTTGAAAACTCAATGTTCCGGCACCAAATTAACGATGGCTATTAACTGATATTTGACATATCTCTGGTATTAAAACAAGATTAATGTGTCCAGCATCTGGAGGGCCACAGTCCATCAGCGTTCAGATCCTCTCAGAGACATTCAGTCTTTGTTAATTTCACTATCATGGACTTGAATTTCATAATTTCCTGTGTTCTTTGTTCATGTTTCTCTCTTTCATTTGTTGCTATGGTAACTCATTTAATCATCGCACCTGCTTGTCGTTTTAGTTCATTATCTGTATATATAAGCTCCTCATTTCTCTAGTTGTTGGTTATAATTTGTGTTTGGAGTTTGTACTAGAACACACTGTTACCTGTGGATGATGAGATTGTTTGATTCAATACTTTTATTTTGAATTAATCTTCATCTGACCTTCTTCTGTGGACTTTATTCACTGCTATTGTGACAGTTCCTGCCTGAAATCCTCATTAATCCTGAACTCTTGCTGCTTCAGATGCTGGATGGACTTAAACTCTGCAGGACGGCGGCCCTACAAAAGCTGGACTAGCAATCCCTGAATGCACTGCTTTCACAAAAGTATAGAAACAGATACTTGCATTATTTCTGTTTTCTCTGAGAATTCTGTCCTTAAACTCTTGGCTGCTTTGGATAATAGTGTCTGCTCTCTTCCAGTCGGACTGGATGGGCTGATCCTCCACAGACACTGAAGCATTTCTTCTGTCCTCCGGCTCAGACCGCTGAACTGAAGTCAGGAAAACACACATCACAATATATCAACAGAAGAACATTCTCTACATCTGTCTGCAGCTACAGCTGTTTATGAATGAAAGTATACAGCATTAAGACTTTGAAGAGACACTTTCAAGGTCCTTGTTTTCAGGTCATAAACCTTATTTTTCTTTTTTTTCTTTTTTTTTTTTACTTTACATAAATATCAACCCATCTTATACATATCTTAATACTGCCATTTTACTGTACAATACAATATAATGACACTGAATCACACCCTATTTTTCAACCTAATTTTCTGTTTGATCTATTGCACAATATTCACATGGTTATTTTATTGTATTATAATCATAAACACATTTTTATATACAAACGTTTTAAAATAACTGTACAATTTCATGTATATTTCTCTTTATTTTTTTAAAGTGATGACTACTGCTCAATCTTAATAAATTGTTATTCTTTACCTTCCTGAAGTTTCGACTCAAGGGTCTTTGCTAGATGATTTTGGTTGATTTTGCGCAGCGTTTGTACTGTGATCTTCCCAGCCTCATCACTGTACTTATCTACCATGCGATCCACAACACCTCTCCGATGAGCATTCTCAAGGTCTGCTTTAGGAATAGGGTCGATGCCTGGTACCAGACCTTTACACAGGTTCCATTTAAAGTTTTCGAAGTCATCATTACCAAGATTGTTAAGTGCATCAATCATCTGTGTTATAACGTCCATTTTGTGTTACTAGGAGAAAAAGGCAAAGAAATAAAAGTCTTTATTGGATACAAACACACTGAAAATAAAAAGAACATTTCCAGACTGTTCTCATTTATCTCCAAAAAAAAACACCCAAATGGGAACTTTAGGGGAAAGTTCAGTGTTATTTGCAGTGTTCTGGTGCGGGGTAAAAAATAAATAAAAATGTAATCATTTTTCATGCTTAAAATCAGTGTGTGTGTGACCACACCATCACTATGTCGTCAAAGCTGTCGCAACACTGAAAAATCGAATTAGTTAGACTTTAAAAATCATGCAAACCGATTGCCAAGTAAAGTGAAATAGGAATAGTATGTTGAACTGACAAAAGCTTAGTTTGTGTACTGTAGTTCACTTACACAAAAGTTCTAGTTACTAAAAAAGAACTGAGAGAACTTGATAATTTACTTTAAATAAAATGTAACTGTAATCATATGCTTCATTATACAGTATATGCTTATATATATATAGGTGTATATGTGAATATATATATATATATATATATATATATATATATATATATATATATATATATATGTGGCTTGTATATACCTGTATGTATTGTCTTTCTAAAAGAAAAAAGAAAAATTTGATCACAAAAAAAATAAAAAAATAATTGTTGTGTTTTGCATGCTGAAAGTCTGTGTGACTCGAGCATGATCAACTATACAAGATATTGTCACAAATATAGAGGGATTATAACAACACAATTAAAAGTTTCACAAGGTTTATGACGGAAGTGTTGTCAACACAATTTTAGAACATCAGTATCTTACATAAAATATAGGCTAGTTATGTTATTTTATCTATCATTCATACACACACACACACACACACACACACACACACACACACACACTACCGGTCAATATTTAGATTGGTAAGATTTTTAATGCTTTTATATCTTCTGCTCACCAAGGCTGCATTTATTTGATTAAATATACAAACAAAAATAGTCATATTGTGAAATATTATTACAATTTAAAACCGCTGTTTTCTATGTAAATATACAGTAAAGTGTAATTTATTCCTGTGATCAAAGCTGAATTTTCAGCAACATTACTCCAGTCCACAATTTCTCCCCTCACAACTGTATTCTCTGGAACAATACATATACAGTATACTACACAAAAACAAAACACTCTTTCTGAATAATTGGTTTATAAGTAATCTGAATACAGTAAACAATCTGCTAAATACAAAAAATGAATTTTATTCTTATGAGCACTTGATGGAAAAACATGGTATTGATACATCTCAAGAAGAATTCGAAATGGTGATTGAGTCTATTCCTGTTAGTCTTGTTTCTTTAGCGCAGAGCATACAGACAGATACTTCTCTATCTGTAACAGTCGGTTCTCCTGCTATTTCTGGCATTCCACTTACAGATAAGAGATGTAACAATACTTTTATTAGAAACATACTTGATCCTGCCAGTACTCCTATATGTAAACACCGATGGACTTTACTGGACAAGAAATTATGGAACATGATCTTCCTGCTACCTCATCAGTATATCATTGTAAATAAAATCAAAGAAGTTTTATTCAAAATTGTTCACAGGTATTACCCTTCAAAAGCAAACATCTGTACTTTTTTTCCAACTGTGTGTAACATTTGTACATTCTGTGGCTGTGAAGGAGAAACCATTGAGCATGTTTTTGTTGATTTTCCCCTTGTAGCTTCCTTTTGGTCCCATTTACAAAGATTTATTTCCCAAAAGATAAAAAAGAATATTTCTCTAAGCAAATTTCAAATACTTCTTATAGTCACTGAGCCATATTTATCAGCCAATGAAAAATATGTAACTAAATATTATCTGCACAAAATGATTTGGCAAAGAAGCAAACCCTCCTTTTACAATTTCAAAATTACAGACCTTAAAAAATATTGGAACAGCATAAAAAAAAAAAAAAAAAAAGAACAACAAATTAAACAAAACAATCAAATTATTTCATTATTTTAACTTTAATGCATAAGCAGACCCCTAAGTGTTTTTCATTTATGTATCTATGTGTTTTGTTATTTTATTTCTATTTTATTTCGGATCTTTTCATGTCTCTTATTTTGTTCACCTTGTTAAAGGGGTCATATAATGCCATTTTTGTACAAGCTAATATGATTCTTTAGGGTCTAAATTAAAAGTTTGTAATATACTTTAATTAAAAATTCTCATTAGTATTGTAAGAAAACACTAATTTTACCTGGTCAAAAACAGCTCTGTTTTCAGCACGCCGTTTCAGTGCATGTGTCTTTAAATGATAATGAGCTTTGCTCACCCCGCCCCTCTGTTCTGTGCGGACACCGTTTGTAACACAATAACCACGCGTTGTTCATTATAAACGTGGGATTATGAATTATATTGAGAACGTCGTACATAGAAAACATGCTGTAATGTACCCTGAGTGTAAACCTTAGATGCATTCATCGTGAAGCCTGCAGCAAGGTTTGCAAATTTCGCAAAGATTAATATAAATACTAATATAAAGGTTAATAAAACATTACACTCACATCTTCTGGAGGTTCAGCAGTAACACGTTGGTACCGATCCGTTTTTTCTCGTTTGTAAAGCTGTCTGGTGTGAAATGATTAGCGTAAACATGAAAGCACAGACGGGAATCCCCGTGAGGGAATCCCCGCGTCAATCCTTTGGGCATATCGCTTCAAAAACAAAACTCAGCCACTGCATCTATAACGGCTCAGATTTAGGAACATCCAAATGACTGCTGTGTTCCTTATTACATCTAAGAACAGAACACCACAATCGCTTAGACGCCATTCTACTCCAGCATATCAACAATGGCGGACTACTATGACGACGGCTGTCACAGCTTGCTCAGGGCGGGTCTTGTGTTGAAGCACGGCTGTCAATCACAATCGCGGGAGGGGCGTACGATCTTATGACGTCACAATATCGAACGGCTTGATTTCATAGATGGTCAAACATATAAGGAGATTAAAACAAAACCACTGGATGGATTTTAATCATGATAGGATGGTTGTGTACAGGCACTGCCAACAGACATTTCAGTGCAATCAACTTGTAAAAGTGCATGTACCATTATATGACCCCTTTAAGATCAGATATATGAAGCTGTATATTGATTCAATTTCGTATACATGTTAAAATTGTACTTTGACAAAATGTTAATAAAATTTGCACACAAAAAAACATTACTCCAGTCTTCAGTGTCACGTGATCCTTCAGAAATCATTCAAATATGATGATTGATGCTCAAGAAACATTTATGATTATTATCAATGTTTTTTACACATTTATTTTATGATGCTATGATGAATAGAAAGTTCAAAACGAGGTAACTGAGTAAGGTGTGTGAACTTTGATCAAAGCAAAACGATCCCGTGCTCGCCAGAAACAAGGATACGTGGCACAAAATAGTGAAACACCCACACAGTGCATACTATCCACCCTATCTGCCCTAAATAGTATTGACAATTACTAATGTCACATACTATTTAGGATGGATAGTATGCACATTGGGACGCAGGGCCAGTCTTTTGATTAACCTATTAATGAGGACGAATTCAAATATCGCGACAGAAGAACGCGAGTGACATAAATAGGATTTACAGACTAATTGTTGCAGACTTGCACTATAAGTTACTTCTAATAAACTACAGGATCTTGTTCGTCAGAACATTCCCTCTCAGAAAAAAAAAAAAGAAAAAAAGAAAAGGTACAAAAACTGTACCTAAAGGGACCGACGGTCTCCTTTAAAAAATGTTCTTCTAAATTAGGTACAAACGTGTACACTGCTACAATACGGAAGTATGTTTACATACGGAAACCCTAAGGCCATATGGACATGGTGGTGGAAAATTATTCGACAATTATGTTGTATTCTTTCGCAAAAAACTGTTGCGTTACTTCACTCGCAAAACTTTTGTGTTCTTTGCCAGAGAAAGCTAAGTTTCCCGGGGGAAACGCAATTATCCGAATTTTCTCCCTCGTTCCAGCTCACATATTTGTTCTTCACCGTGTACTTTTAGTGGCTTCGTGGCAAAAAATAAAATAAATAATAATAATAATAATAATAATAAACAAAAACAATAAACTTAAAGCAGATATTGGAATTGGTTAATGTGAATTATAGGATGTTCTACTCACGTCTCTGGTGATCGGGGTTTCGTCCGTCTTTGTGCTTTAGTTTAGGAGTTTCGTGTAGAGTTCGTCTTTGAGCTTTAGTTCAGGTGTTTCGTGTCTCTGTGTTTGAGCTTTATAGTTTAGGAGTTTTACTTTCTCTTTGACTCTGTCCGTCCCTCATCTGAGCGCGCGAACCACTAAGCAATAAAGCACTCGAGTACTAGTGTAAAACGATTTGAGATGATCCTCTTCACGTTTGATCGAAGAACAGAAGGAAATGTGGTCACACACTTTTTATACATAATCTCCTTTTTGTGTTTCTGAGGTTATTCCTGGTTAATGCAGTTGCTTTAACTCTCTAACATACCTCGTTTTTAAAATCACACTAGTGTACACCTGTCAAATCTGGCCGAAAACTATAGATTTTTATATAAGCTACTTTTATCTCTATTTTAAAAATAACTTTTTAAAAAAGCATCAATACCTATATTACTGTAACAATTGCAATAATACCATGTTATAAAATGTGAACATGGGTTATAAATATTTTCATGTGTAAATTATGGACAAGATAAAGATAGTATTTTTTACGTATTGTATATGCATATTATAAAATATATACATACATATAGGGGCCATTCTACAGAATTGGTGCAAACTGCTGTCCCTCATCCAAAAAACACATTTGAAAAGCATTTAATTATTAAAATCTTAGATGTTTACTAAGATCCTTCAATTATCTATTGAAACCCACAATAATATTTAAGATATCAGTAAGCTTTATATATATAAAATCATCATTTATGGGCTACTTTCAATTAGGAGGTGGCTGTCCCAAACCCTAACCCATAAATTTCAACTTGTGAAAATGATATTGAAAAATATTTTGCAAATTTTTCCATTCTTGTTTAATATATATATATATATATATATATATATATATATTTTTTTTTATGAAGTAAAAAAAAACAAAAAAAAAAACATTTTTTTTCAATTATGAAACTTTATCTAAAAAAAAGGTGTCCTGCATTTTCATGTCACTACCAAAACAGTGAATGTTGTAGTCCATTGGCTGAGACTGATTTTAACCACACCCCTACATTTTTGATCAGGAAATATTCCTGTGTCCCTTTCTCTCGTGTGCTATATGGTGAGTAGATTGATCCCATCATTTTGAGGTAAATGTGTTCTAAAGTCTAAAAATCTGTGTGTAACTTTAAGAAATGCCACTACCAAACTCATTTTTTCTGCTATTGAGAAAACTTTTTTGGATGTTATTCCATAAAATTTAGTTGTTATATGTGTTCAACTGTTCTGACCAGTGATTGCTAACCATGTGCTGATTAGCATCTTCGAGCTAGGCTCAAAAGTATCTAAAATTGTCACTACCAAAACAGTCACAACCGAAACATGTCTTGAAGTTTCGGTTGTGACATTATTGTTTTGGTAGTGACAAAAGGGAACACATAATCCTTTATTTGGAGGAATAAACTACATTTTAGTACAGTTATGCAAATAATTACTACTGTAGTATGCTTTAGTAGTGTTTTAGTATTTTAGTATGCAAGATTCTGTTAAAATGATGTAATGTGATGAGGTTACAATTACTTAAGGTTGCAGTCCATGATACTAGCTTAGGTGTAAGGTTGTTGTCAGTAATGTTAAAGGGATACTCCACTTTAAAATGACAATTCTGTCATCATACACTCACCCTCATGTTGTTTCAAACCTGTATGAATTTCTTTCTTCTGCTGAACAGAAATGAAGATATTTAGAAGAATGTCAGTAACCAGACAGTTTCTGGTCCCATTGACTTCCATAGTAGGAAAAAAAAAATACTATGGAAGTCAATGGGGTCCATCAACTGTTTGGTTACAGACATTTTTTCAAAATATCTTCTTTTGTGTTCAGCAGACAAAAGAAATTCATACAGGTTTGAAACAACTTGAGGGTGAGTAAGTGATGACAGAATTGTCATTTTTGGGTGAACTAGCCCTTTCATTTTGTTATTTGCTCTACTAAGGTAACGGATGAGGCAATGCTATCAAGTGTGGGCAAAGAGCAGCCAATGATTTTTTCCGCAGAGTGGATGACCATCTGCAGCAATTTTTTCTGAGCCACAGTGCAGCTTGCATACCACACTGTGATGCAGTACGTCAGTATGCTCTCTATGACAGAGCGATAAAAGGCCACCAGCAGCGTCTCGCTTAAGTTGTTTCTCTTTAGCAGTCTCAGAAAGTAGAGACGCTGTTGTGCCCTTTTGATGATGGTGGTGGTGTTAACAGTCCAGGATAGGTCATTCGCAATATGGACCCCCAGGAATTTGAAGCTGTGGACCCTCTCGACACTAGCCCCTCCCATGAGGAGTGGGGGTGGGTCCATCTTCCACTTCCTCCTCAAGTCCAGGATCAGCTCTTTGGTCTTTGATGTGTTGAGCTTGAAGTTGTTGTTAAGGCAACCTGCTGTCAGCCTCTCAATCTCAGCCCTGTAGTGTGTCTCATCACCCTCTACTATGTGACCGACGACTGTGGTGTCATCCGCAAATTTGATGATGGTGTTTGTTGGATGAGCTGGAGACAAAGACAATGCTGAAAAGCAGAGCGCATGTGGCGGAAGACAAAACTTGTAGTCCATTATAACATCTACAAAGACAGCCTTCATGCTTTCAATATGGAACTAGGCAAAGCTAGACAGACTTTCTTCTCAAATATTATAAACAGCAATTTAAACAACACACGCACTCTTTTTGCTACTGTAGAGAGACTGACAAACTCCCCAAGCCAGATTCCCAGTGAAATGCTGTCAGACAGCAAGTGAGTTTGCTTCTTTCTTCTCTGACAAAATCAATAATATCAGAAAGGTGATCAGCACATCCTTGAGTTGTGCTGGGGTCAGACAGATCAGACCACCTGAGAAAGTAGTAACTATGTCTGACTTCAAAGAAATTGATGGCAAAATTTTGGAAGAAACCGTACAGCACCTTAAAACATCAACATGCGCTCTTGACACACTTCCCACATCTTTTTTCAAAAGTGTGCTAAACAGTTTAGAAGCAGATCTTCTAGAAGTGGTAAATGCTTCACTTCTCTCTGAGAGTTTTCCAAACTCCCTGAAAACTGCAGTTGTCAAGCCCCTCCTGAAAAAGAGCAATCTGGATAAGACCATATTAAGCAACTATAGACCGATCTCAAATCTTCCTTTCATAGGCAAGATCATTGAAAAAGTTATCTTCAATCAGCTGAACAAATTCTTAAGCTCGAATGGATACTTTGACAATTTTCAATCTGGTTTCCGACCGCACCACAGCACAGAGACAGCGCTCATAAAGATAATAAACGATATCCGCTTAAATACTGATTCAGGCAAATTATCAGTGCTGGTACTACTCGACCTCAGTGCTGCATTTGACACTGTCGATCATAACATACTTTTGGACAGGCTGGAAAACTGGGTGGGGCTTTCTGGGATAGTCCTAAAATGGTTCAGGTCATACTTAGATGCGAGGTTATTATGTGAGTATAGGAGACCATAAGTCTGAGTGGACATCCATGACATGCGGACTCCCTCAAGGCTCAATTCTTGCGCCACTCCTGTTCAACCTGTATATGCTCCCAATGAGCCAAATAATGAGAAATAACCAAATTGCTTACCACAGCTATGCAGACGATACACAGCTGTACTTAGCCCTATCACCTAACGATTACAGCCCCATTGACTCCTTGTGCCGATGCATTGATGAGGTCAACAGTTGGATGTGCCAAAACTTTCTTCAATTAAACAAAGACAAAACTGAAGTTATTGCGTTTGGAAACAAAGATGAAGTTCTCAAAGTGAACGCATACCTTCTCTCTAGGGGTCAAACAACTAAACATCAAGTCAGGAATCTTGGTGTGACACTAGAGTCAGAGCTTAGTTTCAGTAGTCATGTCAAAGCAATAACTAAATCAGCATACTATCATCTGAAAAATATTGCAAGAATTAGATGCTTTGTTTCCAGACAAGACTTAGAGAAACTTGTGCATGCTTTCATCACCAGCAGGGTGGATTATTGTAATGGACTCCTCACTGGCCTTCCCAAAAAGACCATAAGACAGTTGCAGCTCATACAGAACGCTGCCGCCAGGATTCTGAGCAGAACCAGGAAATATGAACATATCACACCAGTCCTCAGGTCTTTACACTGGCTCCCAGTTAGATTTAGGATTGATTTTAAAGTATTATTACTGGTATATAAATCACTCAATGGCCTAGGACCTCAATACATTGCAGATATGCTCACTGAATATAAACCCAACAGATCACTCAGATCATTAGGATCATATCAGCTAGAAATACCAAGGGTTCACTCTAAACATGGTGAGTCTGCTTTTAGCTATTATGCTGGAACCAGCTTCCAGAAGAGATCAGATGTGCTCCTACTGTAGTCACATTCAAATCCAGACTCAAAACACTTCTGTTTAGCTATGCATTTACTGAATGAGCACTGTGCCGCTGTTCGTCCGACTGTTTGTACTGTACTGTATTTTATTTTATTTTATTTTTCTAAACTGTTTTAATTATTCTTATTTCTTTTAATTATTTTAATTTCTCCTATGTCTGCAGGGCATTTAGCCCGTAACTGTAAATGCCCACTCAGAAGGTGTAAAAGAAAGTGATAATGTGAAAGTGACGTGTATTAATGTGGGTTTGAAAGTAGAACAGTATTTAAATGACGATATTAAAGTTTTCGTCTGAGAAAGAATGTGAACGCAGTGCTAAAGAAAGTGAAAAGAACGTGTGAGTAAATGAGGGAGAAAAGAAAGTTAAAGGAAAGTTAATAGATGGAAGTCGTAAGAAGATTGAAGGTTAAAAGAAGGAAAGATTTAAGTCTTAAGGGAATCCTTTGAAGGAAAGATCTATAATAATATTTATTTTTTTGTTTGTTTTTTAAGTACTGTATTTTATTTTATTTTTCTAAACTGTTTTAATTATTCTTATTTCTTTTTATTATTTTAATTTCTTCTATGTAAAGCACTTTGAATTGCCATTGTGTATGAAATGTGCTATATAAATAAACTTGCCTTGCCTTGCCTTGCCTTGTAGGCACAAGCTATGTGCAGTACTGCATAAAATAATAATAACTGTACTGTTCTTAGTGTAGTTTATTTTTAGAGCCACTAGGTGGTGCTAGTCCATGTATGTTTTTGATGTTGTCAGAGAGAATATCCTCTGACCTTAAAGGAGAAGTTCACTTTTAAAAAAACTTTTGCTGATAATTTACTCACCCCCATGTCATCCAAGATGTCCATGTCTTTCTTTCTTCAGTCGAAAAGAAATTAAGGTTTTTGATGAAAACATTCCAGGATTTTTCCACATATTATGGATTCCATTGGGACCCAAACGGTTCAAGGTCCAAATGACAGTTTCATTGCCGCTTCAAAGGGCTTTAAACGATACCAGACGATGAATAAGGGTCTTATCTAGCGAAACGATCGGTCATTTCAAAAATAAAATAAAAAGTTGACGTTTTATAAGCACAAATGTTCGGCTTGCTCTGTTCTGTGATGCGCGTTCGTGACGTCACGTAATACGCAATTACGTTGAAAAGGTCACGCTTGAAAAATTGAAGAAAATGTTCTTTTTGGCTTTTTAATATTAAAACACTCAGGATGCGCACACGAAATGGGCATTTTAAACGATAAACTGACACAAATACATTTGAAAATGTTTATATGGTCCTCCTTCCGCACATTTGTAAACACATCAAACTTGACCTTTTCAACGTAATTGCGTATTACGTGACGTCACGAACGCGCATCACAGAACAGAGCAAGGCGAACATTTGTGCTTATAAAACGTCAACTTTTTATTTTATTTTTGAAATGACCGATCGTTTCACTAGATAAGACCCTTATTCATCGTCTGGTATCGTTTAAAGCCCTTTGAAGCGGCAATGAAACTGTCATTTGGACCTTGAACCGTTTGGGTCCCAATGGAATCCATAATATGTGGAAAAATCCTGGAATGTTTTCATCAAAAACCTTAATTTCTTTTCGACTGAAGAAAGAAAGACATGGACATCTTGGATGACATGGGGGTGAGTAAATTATCAGCAAAAGTTTTTTCAAAAGTGAACTTCTCCTTTAAGTGCGGCCATCTTGTTTTACTCAGTTGATTCTGATAGTCACACGGTTAAAGCAGCTCAATCTCTTCATCATCTTTGAATCATTTATAGAAGCTTAGTCTGTAAGTATTAATGTGTTTGCTAGAAGCTTGTTTTTCATCTTTTGCTTGGAATTAGTACTAGTAATTTTAGTTTAAAATTGATATTAAGAGAGACTATTCAGTACAATATTTCATGCATCTGGATTATTATTTGTGTATATTATGTCCAGTTATACCTTAAGCGAACTGTTACAATTATTAATGTACAGTCTTTAGAAAATAATTTTTCCCTTTTTTCCTTATTTCAGTTTTACTCTGTCCCACTTGCATTGAAGTGGTGGTGTTAATAAATCCATGCTTCAGTTCAACTTTCTTGTGGAAGGAGTTATCTGTCTGCCTAGTTGAAGAAGGGGAACTCTTTTACGAGGGCAGAATAGTAAAAAGACAATTAACGGTGATTGCTGCAACAGTGATTGGGTTTTCATATAGCAAAATTTTTCTTAAAAGTTCTGTTCAAAATATTTTATTTGGACACACAGACATCAAGAATCAGCCTGTGAATCTAAACAATGGTGACAATAATAAAGCATGTTGCAGTGCATTCTGGGTGCCACCAATCAAAACTCATTCATGGCTCCATTCATGCATTGCGTTATGAATAAATTATGATCTGAATTGTCTTAGTAATTTCCTTTTCCTAACTAAATATTTCATTTGTCACCATTGTTGAGATTCATACACTCATTCTTGATGTCTGTTTGTGCCTAGGCATTTTTTTTTTTTTTTTTTTTTTTTTTTAAACAAAACAACTTTTAAGAAATCATTTGGAATAAATAGAAAATGTTGGATCTGATGTTGTAGAATCACTGTGATGCTGTAATCAACAATATAAATTAAAAGTAAGAGATTAGGCTCTAAATTAGTTTTGTGATTCAGGTCAAATGATGATTATGTCTAAACATAACCAGCAACATCTGATCACCTTTTCTCTTTGTTCATCTGGGAGTTACCTTAGTTTCAACAGCCAAACAAAATTTAAAGTAAAAAATGTAAGGGTCAAGAGCCCAACTAAAACACACAATGATCTCCATAATGGTAACTCAAAATAATGATTTTTCTCCTTCAGTGATTCTGCTTGTTAACATCAGGTGTCTTCAATAATCGTCACTCATTGCACAATTAATCACTTAATTATCTTATTAACTTTTTATCACTAGAGTTTTTGCTGTGTACGTTTTATGAGAACATTCTGGAAACAAAAATAAAACTACCCGCTGAAAACATTTTTAGAACTTCATGATAATGTTCTCAGAACGTTTTTAGAACAAAACATTTCTAGCTGGGGTCCTGGTTTAACTTGGTCCTCGGGTCCACAGAATTTAATGACAAAAGGGTAGAAATAAAAATGGAAATGCAATATAAATGACAAAAGGGTAGAAATAAAAATGGAAATGCAATATAAAGTAACAGAATTACAACCCGAATTCTGGAAAAGTTGGGCCGTTTTTTAAATTTGAATGAAATGAAAACAAAAAGACTTTCAAATCACATGAGCCAGTATTTTATTCACAATAGAACATAGATAACACAACACATGTTTAAACTGAGAAATTTTACAATTTTATGCTCAAAATGAGCTCATTTCAAATGTGATGCCTGCTACAGGTCTCAGTATGGTTGGGACGTGGACATGTTTACCACGGTGTAGCATCTCCTCTTCTTTTCAAAACAGTTTGAAGACGTCTGGGCATCGAGGTTATGAGTGTCTGGAGTTTTGGTGTTGGAATTTGGTTATAAAGGTTTCCAGCTGCTGAAGAGTTTGTGGTCGTCATTGATGTATTTTTCGTTTAATGATGCGCCAAATGTTCTCTGTAGGTGAAACATCAGGCCAGTTCAGCACCCGGACACTTCTACGACGAAGCCATGCTGTTGTAATACCTGTAGTGTGTGTTTTTTGCATTGTCCTGCTGAAATATACAAGGCCTTCCCTGAAATAGACGTGAGAGCGAATTGAGGATGAGGACATCACCTTCCTGAAGGTTCTCTCTCTCTCACACAACACACACGCACGCACGCACGCACGCACGCACGCACGCACACACACACACACACACACACACACACACAGTTTTCTAGCAAGTGTTTAATATTACTTTTACAAAAAAGGATTCAACATCAGTGTAAATATTTTTTTCATAGTGCATCAGTACATCAGTGTTACATTTTCTCAGTGTTAAATAAACCTTAGTTTATTATTGCTACTTTATAACAGGTACTCTCTTTTTTTTTTTTTTTTTTTTTATTATTATACCATTATGAACTGAGTTCAGAAGCTCTTATTGATGTTCCCAAACATCTGGGCAACTTGAAGTACCAAGTGTGGGAGAAGATGAAGGACGTCTGCCCTTACTGTGAGTGCTAGATCATTCCTGAAAGAACTGCTTAGCTTTTCAACATGCTGACTATTCCCTGTCCTCCTCAGATCCCGTGATCCTGAACCCTAACACATCTCCACCAGACGTCTCTGTGTCAGATGATCTGACCTCTGTGACCTCATGTTTCCGTCAGCAGAACGAACCCAACCCTCTTCCTCTGCACAGGAACCGGATGGTGTTGGGAAGTGTGGGATACAGTGATGGTGTTCACACATGGGATATTGAAGTGGGAAACAGTCGGCACTGGAGCCTTGGAGTGTGTCTTGGATTGGAGGGAAAACCTCCTACACAACCTTTGACCCCTGAAAACGGCTTCTGGGGTCTCAGACGTGATGGAGACTCGTACAGAGAGATGACGGCTGGATCGTGTAGATTGCAGATGATGGAAGATCCACAGGTAGTGAGAGTAAAGCTTGAGTATTGCTATGAGTTGCTTCAGGAGCCGTTGCGTCTGAAACGCTGGAGGAAGTTGAGCTTTTCTGATGTCAGGATTAATCACGTCATTGCAGCATTTGATAGAGTGCCATTGGCCAATAAACTCTTTCCCTTCATGATCCTAGAAGATCAGTCCGTCCCGCTGCGTGTCGTCCCAGCTAATGTTATTCTGACCGTGGAAAAGGAACCATCGTTCATGGAGAGACATCGAGTCTTGCTCATCATCTGTTTTAGTTTTGTCATGTGTATGTTGGGGATTTTGTTAGGAAAGAGTGACCGACAAGGCAGATGAAGAGGAAATGTCTCTTCATTTACTGTAATAGTCTTTTATAACAGACTTCTGAAAATCACACCAGTAAAACTAAAGGATTCCTGAACTAATTATATGTTAATATAGTGTAAAAGCCTCAGCGCCTGAGAGCCAGAGCTCCCATTTATTTACTGTTATTTACTGAATAAGTGAGTCCCAAAGCATAGTATGTTGAACAGAGTGTGCCAGAAGTCCCCGGATGGTCGACTATTTATGGTGGATTGATCCGAGCTCATTATAACAGCTAATATTACCCACAACCCCCTGCACTTTGGAGGAGGATCCAGTTCAGAACTACAAACATGAGTAAAAAGAGTTCAGAAAACTACAAACATGGTGGATATGCGCGACCGACAGTTGAGTTAGAGAGGGTTAGATAAAAGGGTTGATAATCAGTGACTAATAATCAACATTTAAGCTGATAAAAATATTATGTTATCTGACAAAAAGAGTACATACATTTAGAGCGTAGTATAAGTAGGCGAATTGTTTTGTAGAGTTTTGATGTATGTCTATCATGTGACTCTCCAACTGGGACGTAACACTAGGCTACTGAACTGTTTATGACTCATTATTGCTTTTAGCAGCGCTCAGTTTTCCTATTAGTTGTTTACATTGGTATTTGTGTTTCCCGGACATCCTGTAGTATTAAATCAGACGATGACTTTGTTTGCGTGTCTTATGCATCAGACGTTCAGTCAACGGTCCGTGGTCATCTAGTCTTCAACCACTTTTCAATTCATTGCTGAGGAATAACTGACCTCCAGAATATCCTGACTGACCAATCAGAATCAAGCATTTCATAGAGCTGTGAAATAATATCAATATAGATGATATTCAGCAACTCAACTGGGGCCTGTACCATGAAGGTAGCTGAACAAACTCGAGGTTACAGGATTAGTTTTGAGTTGACAAAACCAAACCGATGCAATCAGGCTTTATTGGTACCATGATGCAGCTCATCAACTTTCTCTGTCAACTCAGGCTTTGATCCTCAAGCTATGATTACTCCACTCGCGCGTGCACATAAGAGAGTGACGTCGACACTGAACAACCAATCGCGGGTAGAGCGTGAGCGATATATTTTCCCGCGGAGGAGCAAGAGATAATCATTCAGAATTACGATGAATTTAAATATGTATTTCAAGCTCGAAACAATACGGTCTCTGCTGCCAAAGCAAGAGAAGACTGTTGGAGAAAGATTGCTGATTGTTAATGTGTAAGTTAAACAAATACGTTCAATATTTATGTAAAATTATGTATGTACTGTATGTGTAGCCTATGTGTAATATAGCCTATAGCCTATTTTTATAATATATAAAAAATGATACATGCACATTTTTTATATATTATAAAAATAGGCTATAGGCTATATTACACATAGGCTACACATACATACATAATTTTACATAAATATAGAACGTATTTGTACTACTAAGAAAGCTAGGGAATCCTATCATAAGATTAACAGAATAATAATAAAGATTTAAAATAATTCTTAACATGTATTATATTGTATAGTACATTTGTGCAATTTGCTTTTTGAAAAAAAATAAATAAAATGTGTTCATGTGATGTCACCCTATCAATATATCTTACCAGCAATTTTATAAAAGCCCTCTTTTATGGACATGGCCGATAAATGTCCGGGGAACACTATTAATGAAACTATTCATGTACTCCTGCAGAGCGAGGACCACCTTACGAATGGTTCGACAAACCGTGTTTTCCCCTATAGCTTCTGTGCGTCACCCACCGTGCAGGAATGTACCACTTGCAACAACAAAAACGCAACGCAATACCAAGTGCATGAATTCGACGTGTTAAATTCTTTATGTGCGGCTCAAGAAGTTCGCAAAGATAAGACATTCCTTCCGCGGAAAATCTGTATCTTTCATACAAGTAACTATCAGGAAAGGCAAGGGGATTTTGTCTGGCTAAAAACTCTTTCTCTACGAAGTGCTCGTCTAACAATTTGCGCTGAGATGGCACAGGATTTGGAAGAAAAGGTGAAGTCATTGCAACAGACACTGGGAATAAGTTACGTCACCTATATGTTTCTTTGCTCTCAGCTGATTGGTCAAACTTCAGTCTGAGATCTTGAATCCAGAACATAACCTGCCCCGGAGCAGGTTAGCCGTGCAGCGTAAGATACCATGGCAACGAACACCGATTAAAGCCAAGCTACTTTCATAGTACCTAAAACCCAGGGTTGGTGGAAACTAAACTGAAACATAGCTGGCTAGCCACCTAAACCGGCTTCATGGTACAGGCCCCTGGTGTTTTGTTGTAAAGTCATTTTTGTCTCACTATGTGTTAAACACATAGACTGTAAAAAATATGGACAAAGCGTCTGTGACGTCACCCATAGACTTTCTGAAGAACGGGTTTGAAGCCGTTTATGGGGGGTATGGGCGGCGCCATCTTGGAAAATCTTGGGAAACCCTAACCCCGCCCACCTTCTAACGCAGCGCGCGTCACTCAGCTCGCTCTGCTACTCCGGTTATCTCTGTGTATATTTTAGGCAACGAAATATGTTATAAAACACCACACTAACTCTTTTCGTTTTCATTTAAAGAAATCTTAAACATTATAGCCACACAAATGTGGTTCAGGCAACACGTATTGATTATATTCACTGCACATAACGTTTGCCTATTTATAACAAAACGAAATATAAAACACAAACCTGCCTCTTTTCGTTTTAAATATAATATAAAAATATTAAACATTTTAATATGGTCCAGGCAATATGTGCATTTGTACTAAACAACAGATGTTGCAGTAAACAACATTACAGATCATATCCGTTGTATTAAAATTTAAAATGACAAAACTCAACCCAGTCTCTTTTTGTTAAATTTCAGTTTTATCAATATTAGCTATTATAAAAGTATAAGTAAAAGGTAAAGTTACAAGAAGCTATACAAATAAAGCAAACAATTCAGTCAAACATAAAAAGTCAGCGCTCGATCTAGTCTAACCATACAACAGTAAAGTTAAATAGCTTATAAAGTTATGAAACTTCCCCTCAGCCAAAACGATTGCCCAGGGAACAAATTATAGATTTACGTTACGAGACCAAAAATCGCCCGTTAGATATACACAAGACGAATTATATCTCATGTTTAACCACTAGACGCCAGAGTCAGCGGCAAAAGAACGTCTAGCCGAGGAAAGGCTGCTCCAGGCGGGGTACATCGCGCTGAGCGCCCGGTCATCGCTGGATCTCACAACTGGATACAATTTTTCATAAATCTTTATAAATAAACCACATATTTGAGCTTTAAACAACTACATTCTCGCCTGAAAAACTCTTAAAACTATATTTCATGATGCAGAAACAGTAGTATTATATGTCAACTGTATTAAAAAATGGCGCTTCTTATGTTGTCATTCTACGTGGCGCTGCCTTGTCAGCTGTCAATCAAGCTGTCAATCAAAGTTAACCACGCCCTTATTGTCATACATTTTATATCTAAATACGATCTAAACTAACGAGTTAGAAGAAAATTCACAGCCCTCATGGTTGTCGGGCACTCGGAACCTATCGAAAAATACAATAAAAGTCCATGGGACCAACCTGTAAAAACATGAATTTATGCTGTGAAAACGGACATTTTAACATGGGGGCTATGGACATTTGCTCCCTTTTGGGACCTTCCCCTAGCGGATTTTCGATGTATTGCAGTTTTTCGCACTTCCGGGTAGGCTTCATTTTTCAGATCAGAATGTTGCCGCTTGGTTAAACACTATTATCTTATAATGAAATGATTAAAACTATAATTCTTAGTTTGTACTGTGATATTTTACAGTACCTTTTTGTATTTTTTGTTCATATATTTTAGTTTTATAAACACATTTGGTCAGCAATTAGGGTATTGAGAGCGCTACACAAAAGCTTTAGAGCAACAGGAGAGTTTTGTTAGTTTCCCGTTTATTCAGCGATATCAGATTCAGTCTGATATATTTAATATGAGTCGGACGCTTCCCATATGTGAAATCTTCTACAAACACAGATGCTGGAGGCAAGACACAAAGGCATGGTAACAAATTAGAAAAGCTTTATTGATTAATTTGCACTTTTATCAAAGTTATATCAAAAGTAGAAGAAGAAGAATTAAGCTATCTAATGAAAGAAGTAGAGCAATTCTGGATGGAAACTCCTTAGCAGTTAAATGGTAAATATAGTAATATGAAAATGGAAAAGTACATTACAAATTTAATTAAAAGAGAGTAAAATGAATATAAGTGAAAATTGCATGCAATATACTGCCTGTATATATCTGGAATGCATTTTTGTATATAATGCCTCTTTAACTCGATTCAAGGCAAGACACTCGTTCACTGGTCTTGAGATTTTGTTCTATTTAGCTTTTTTATTAAACTTTATACATTTCTATTGTAGATTTCAGGTGTCTTGCCTTAAACTGATGTTACACTACACATCCTCAGAGTCCAGGGAACAGGTAGAGTTTCTTGGAAAGGGACGTCCTGTCAATACACGGCATTAGTTTAGCAAATTCATCCTTTCTAATCTCTAAATGCTTGAATCGTGGATCTTTCTCCATGCGTAAGGTGACCTATAATAAAAAAAGATCACATGTGAATGTGACAAGAAGCAAACTCCTGTATGTATTTTAGCTGAGCAAAGCACAAGAGATTATTTTACTTTTGGGCTGAAATAAAGCAAACCAATTTAAATGGGATTTTCAACATTTACCTTCGTGAACAAATCTTTAATTTCATCAACATGAGCCTGTTTACAGAACACCTCCATGATGTAACAGATAAAATAACTTCCTTCGACACGATCCCTGTATGCAGCGATACCTGTGGAGAAAAGCCATTGGTAGGTTGAAGAACTTCACAAAGCAACCCAAACATGAACAGACTGCTTCAAGTGTGAATCAACATTAAAGTAACTTTTTTTTTTTTAAAGGACAACAGTTGCTTTATTTTTGAATATGAACAAAATGAACAGTGTGTAGAATGATCTACAAATCAGTTTCAGAAATCAGTGTTTTCTGAGCACTTACCAGGGAGGCAGGACTTAAAGCAGATGAAGTCTTTCTCTATGTGCACAGCGGAGTCTGACTGTATATCCACACCTCCTGGGTGTTCTGGACAGAGAAACGGTTAATAATATGGATGATAATATTACAGTAAATCCAGGAAAAATATGAATACAGAGTACAAAGAGAAACAGAAATATGATAATGTCGTACCTCCTCTGCAAGCTTGAATCAGAATAACCTTTGGTTTATCATTCAGAGCATGATTCTTTAAGCTCAGACTGGAGAAGATGTCGTCAACAATGAAGAAATCATTGGGGTTTTTACTCTCATGGTAGTTGACCCCTAAAATGGCATCTTTATTTAGGAATCGGTCCTCATATTTGACACCTTTGTCTTCTTTATTTTGGATTATGTCCCCGTGAGACATCAGGACCACAAAGGTGCTGTCCGAGTCTTCATGTTCAGGATTTGCAGCGAAGTCCTTGACTCTAGTAGATATTTCCTGTCAATAAAAACGTCTTTTTTTTTCTTTTCTTTTTCAGAAATGCAGAGTATATAATGCATTGTAAAATATTTGTTCACATCTCTATATCCACATCAGAAGTCCACTAGCTCTATACGCACTTGCCCAGTTAGATCTCTGTATTTCTCAACTCTGTAACCCAAAGCTGTCAGCAGCCACTCCATGTTCTCCTCGTCTCTCTCTGCTCCAGCCCTGTACTGTAAGTGCTTGAACTGTATGTTGGTGATCAGCAGAGCTAAACGTTTCCTCTGAGACTTGTCCATTGGGATATAAACCTGTGAGAAAACATCAGTATTAGCAGAATTATAACATTAATAGAGTCACCTGAACTGAAACTAAATAAGGAGTGATTATAAATGCATTGTGTGAATAGATGATTCAACAATATAAAATTCATAATCATAAAACGTTATTTAGATTTAGAGGCCATAAATTAATGTTTTCCCATATTGTTGTTGATATCATGAGAGAAAAAGAATATTAAATACAGAAATGGCCATAATAAATAAATAGAGTATGTTTAACAACGTAATTTTTCATAATATATCATAAGCTTGAAAACTCAATGTTCCGGCACCAAATTAACGATGGCTATTAACTGATATTTGACATATCTCTGGTATTAAAACAAGATTAATGTGTCCAGCATCTGGAGGGCCACAGTCCATCAGCGTTCAGATCCTCTCAGAGACATTCAGTCTTTGTTAATTTCACTATCATGGACTTGAATTTCATAATTTCCTGTGTTCTTTGTTCATGTTTCTCTCTTTCATTTGTTGCTATGGTAACTCATTTAATCATCGCACCTGCTTGTCGTTTTAGTTCATTATCTGTATATATAAGCTCCTCATTTCTCTAGTTGTTGGTTATAATTTGTGTTTGGAGTTTGTACTAGAACACACTGTTACCTGTGGATGATGAGATTGTTTGATTCAATACTTTTATTTTGAATTAATCTTCATCTGACCTTCTTCTGTGGACTTTATTCACTGCTATTGTGACAGTTCCTGCCTGAAATCCTCATTAATCCTGAACTCTTGCTGCTTCAGATGCTGGATGGACTTAAACTCTGCAGGACGGCGGCCCTACAAAAGCTGGACTAGCAATCCCTGAATGCACTGCTTTCACAAAAGTATAGAAACAGATACTTGCATTATTTCTGTTTTCTCTGAGAATTCTGTCCTTAAACTCTTGGCTGCTTTGGATAATAGTGTCTGCTCTCTTCCAGTCGGACTGGATGGGCTGATCCTCCACAGACACTGAAGCATTTCTTCTGTCCTCCGGCTCAGACCGCTGAACTGAAGTCAGGAAAACACACATCACAATATATCAACAGAAGAACATTCTCTACATCTGTCTGCAGCTACAGCTGTTTATGAATGAAAGTATACAGCATTAAGACTTTGAAGAGACACTTTCAAGGTCCTTGTTTTCAGGTCATAAACCTTATTTTTCTTTTTTTTCTTTTTTTTTTTTACTTTACATAAATATCAACCCATCTTATACATATCTTAATACTGCCATTTTACTGTACAATACAATATAATGACACTGAATCACACCCTATTTTTCAACCTAATTTTCTGTTTGATCTATTGCACAATATTCACATGGTTATTTTATTGTATTATAATCATAAACACATTTTTATATACAAACGTTTTAAAATAACTGTACAATTTCATGTATATTTCTCTTTATTTTTTTAAAGTGATGACTACTGCTCAATCTTAATAAATTGTTATTCTTTACCTTCCTGAAGTTTCGACTCAAGGGTCTTTGCTAGATGATTTTGGTTGATTTTGCGCAGCGTTTGTACTGTGATCTTCCCAGCCTCATCACTGTACTTATCTACCATGCGATCCACAACACCTCTCCGATGAGCATTCTCAAGGTCTGCTTTAGGAATAGGGTCGATGCCTGGTACCAGACCTTTACACAGGTTCCATTTAAAGTTTTCGAAGTCATCATTACCAAGATTGTTAAGTGCATCAATCATCTGTGTTATAACGTCCATTTTGTGTTACTAGGAGAAAAAGGCAAAGAAATAAAAGTCTTTATTGGATACAAACACACTGAAAATAAAAAGAACATTTCCAGACTGTTCTCATTTATCTCCAAAAAAAAACACCCAAATGGGAACTTTAGGGGAAAGTTCAGTGTTATTTGCAGTGTTCTGGTGCGGGGTAAAAAATAAATAAAAATGTAATCATTTTTCATGCTTAAAATCAGTGTGTGTGTGACCACACCATCACTATGTCGTCAAAGCTGTCGCAACACTGAAAAATCGAATTAGTTAGACTTTAAAAATCATGCAAACCGATTGCCAAGTAAAGTGAAATAGGAATAGTATGTTGAACTGACAAAAGCTTAGTTTGTGTACTGTAGTTCACTTACACAAAAGTTCTAGTTACTAAAAAAGAACTGAGAGAACTTGATAATTTACTTTAAATAAAATGTAACTGTAATCATATGCTTCATTATACAGTATATGCTTATATATATATAGGTGTATATGTGAATATATATATATATATATATATATATATATATATATATATATGTGGCTTGTATATACCTGTATGTATTGTCTTTCTAAAAGAAAAAAGAAAAATTTGATCACAAAAAAAATAAAAAAATAATTGTTGTGTTTTGCATGCTGAAAGTCTGTGTGACTCGAGCATGATCAACTATACAAGATATTGTCACAAATATAGAGGGATTATAACAACACAATTAAAAGTTTCACAAGGTTTATGACGGAAGTGTTGTCAACACAATTTTAGAACATCAGTATCTTACATAAAATATAGGCTAGTTATGTTATTTTATCTATCATTCATACACACACACACACACACACACACACACACACACACTACCGGTCAATATTTAGATTGGTAAGATTTTTAATGCTTTTATATCTTCTGCTCACCAAGGCTGCATTTATTTGATTAAATATACAAACAAAAATAGTCATATTGTGAAATATTATTACAATTTAAAACCGCTGTTTTCTATGTAAATATACAGTAAAGTGTAATTTATTCCTGTGATCAAAGCTGAATTTTCAGCAACATTACTCCAGTCCACAATTTCTCCCCTCACAACTGTATTCTCTGGAACAATACATATACAGTATACTACACAAAAACAAAACACTCTTTCTGAATAATTGGTTTATAAGTAATCTGAATACAGTAAACAATCTGCTAAATACAAAAAATGAATTTTATTCTTATGAGCACTTCATGGAAAAACATGGTATTGATACATCTCAAGAAGAATTCGAAATGGTGATTGAGTCTATTCCTGTTAGTCTTGTTTCTTTAGCGCAGAGCATACAGACAGATACTTCTCTATCTGTAACAGTCGGTTCTCCTGCTATTTCTGGCATTCCACTTACAGATAAGAGATGTAACAATACTTTTATTAGAAACATACTTGATCCTGCCAGTACTCCTATATGTAAACACCGATGGACTTTACTGGACAAGAAATTATGGAACATGATCTTCCTGCTACCTCATCAGTATATCATTGTAAATAAAATCAAAGAAGTTTTATTCAAAATTGTTCACAGGTATTACCCTTCAAAAGCAAACATCTGTACTTTTTTTCCAACTGTGTGTAACATTTGTACATTCTGTGGCTGTGAAGGAGAAACCATTGAGCATGTTTTTGTTGATTTTCCCCTTGTAGCTTCCTTTTGGTCCCATTTACAAAGATTTATTTCCCAAAAGATAAAAAAGAATATTTCTCTAAGCAAATTTCAAATACTTCTTATAGTCACTGAGCCATATTTATCAGCCAATGAAAAATATGTAACTAAATATTATCTGCACAAAATGATTTGGCAAAGAAGCAAACCCTCCTTTTACAATTTCAAAATTACAGACCTTAAAAAATATTGGAACAGCATAAAAAAAAAAAAAAAAAAAGAACAACAAATTAAACAAAACAATCAAATTATTTCATTATTTTAACTTTAATGCATAAGCAGACCCCTAAGTGTTTTTCATTTATGTATCTATGTGTTTTGTTATTTTATTTCTATTTTATTTCGGATCTTTTCATGTCTCTTATTTTGTTCACCTTGTTAAAGGGGTCATATAATGCCATTTTTGTACAAGCTAATATGATTCTTTAGGGTCTAAATTAAAAGTTTGTAATATACTTTAATTAAAAATTCTCATTAGTATTGTAAGAAAACACTAATTTTACCTGGTCAAAAACAGCTCTGTTTTCAGCACGCCGTTTCAGTGCATGTGTCTTTAAATGATAATGAGCTTTGCTCACCCCGCCCCTCTGTTCTGTGCGGACACCGTTTGTAACACAATAACCACGCGTTGTTCATTATAAACGTGGGATTATGAATTATATTGAGAACGTCGTACATAGAAAACATGCTGTAATGTACCCTGAGTGTAAACCTTAGATGCATTCATCGTGAAGCCTGCAGCAAGGTTTGCAAATTTCGCAAAGATTAATATAAATACTAATATAAAGGTTAATAAAACATTACACTCACATCTTCTGGAGGTTCAGCAGTAACACGTTGGTACCGATCCGTTTTTTCTCGTTTGTAAAGCTGTCTGGTGTGAAATGATTAGCGTAAACATGAAAGCACAGACGGGAATCCCCGTGAGGGAATCCCCGCGTCAATCCTTTGGGCATATCGCTTCAAAAACAAAACTCAGCCACTGCATCTATAACGGCTCAGATTTAGGAACATCCAAATGACTGCTGTGTTCCTTATTACATCTAAGAACAGAACACCACAATCGCTTAGACGCCATTCTACTCCAGCATATCAACAATGGCGGACTACTATGACGACGGCTGTCACAGCTTGCTCAGGGCGGGTCTTGTGTTGAAGCACGGCTGTCAATCACAATCGCGGGAGGGGCGTACGATCTTATGACGTCACAATATCGAACGGCTTGATTTCATAGATGGTCAAACATATAAGGAGATTAAAACAAAACCACTGGATGGATTTTAATCATGATAGGATGGTTGTGTACAGGCACTGCCAACAGACATTTCAGTGCAATCAACTTGTAAAAGTGCATGTACCATTATATGACCCCTTTAAGATCAGATATATGAAGCTGTATATTGATTCAATTTCGTATACATGTTAAAATTGTACTTTGACAAAATGTTAATAAAATTTGCACACAAAAAAACATTACTCCAGTCTTCAGTGTCACGTGATCCTTCAGAAATCATTCAAATATGATGATTGATGCTCAAGAAACATTTATGATTATTATCAATGTTTTTTACACATTTATTTTATGATGCTATGATGAATAGAAAGTTCAAAACGAGGTAACTGAGTAAGGTGTGTGAACTTTGATCAAAGCAAAACGATCCCGTGCTCGCCAGAAACAAGGATACGTGGCACAAAATAGTGAAACACCCACACAGTGCATACTATCCACCCTATCTGCCCTAAATAGTATTGACAATTACTAATGTCACATACTATTTAGGATGGATAGTATGCACATTGGGACGCAGGGCCAGTCTTTTGATTAACCTATTAATGAGGACGAATTCAAATATCGCGACAGAAGAACGCGAGTGACATAAATAGGATTTACAGACTAATTGTTGCAGACTTGCACTATAAGTTACTTCTAATAAACTACAGGATCTTGTTCGTCAGAACATTCCCTCTCAGAAAAAAAAAAAAGAAAAAAAGAAAAGGTACAAAAACTGTACCTAAAGGGACCGACGGTCTCCTTTAAAAAATGTTCTTCTAAATTAGGTACAAACGTGTACACTGCTACAATACGGAAGTATGTTTACATACGGAAACCCTAAGGCCATATGGACATGGTGGTGGAAAATTATTCGACAATTATGTTGTATTCTTTCGCAAAAAACTGTTGCGTTACTTCACTCGCAAAACTTTTGTGTTCTTTGCCAGAGAAAGCTAAGTTTCCCGGGGGAAACGCAATTATCCGAATTTTCTCCCTCGTTCCAGCTCACATATTTGTTCTTCACCGTGTACTTTTAGTGGCTTCGTGGCAAAAAATAAAATAAATAATAATAATAATAATAATAATAAACAAAAACAATAAACTTAAAGCAGATATTGGAATTGGTTAATGTGAATTATAGGATGTTCTACTCACGTCTCTGGTGATCGGGGTTTCGTCCGTCTTTGTGCTTTAGTTTAGGAGTTTCGTGTAGAGTTCGTCTTTGAGCTTTAGTTCAGGTGTTTCGTGTCTCTGTGTTTGAGCTTTATAGTTTAGGAGTTTTACTTTCTCTTTGACTCTGTCCGTCCCTCATCTGAGCGCGCGAACCACTAAGCAATAAAGCACTCGAGTACTAGTGTAAAACGATTTGAGATGATCCTCTTCACGTTTGATCGAAGAACAGAAGGAAATGTGGTCACACACTTTTTATACATAATCTCCTTTTTGTGTTTCTGAGGTTATTCCTGGTTAATGCAGTTGCTTTAACTCTCTAACATACCTCGTTTTTAAAATCACACTAGTGTACACCTGTCAAATCTGGCCGAAAACTATAGATTTTTATATAAGCTACTTTTATCTCTATTTTAAAAATAACTTTTTAAAAAAGCATCAATACCTATATTACTGTAACAATTGCAATAATACCATGTTATAAAATGTGAACATGGGTTATAAATATTTTCATGTGTAAATTATGGACAAGATAAAGATAGTATTTTTTACGTATTGTATATGCATATTATAAAATATATACATACATATAGGGGCCATTCTACAGAATTGGTGCAAACTGCTGTCCCTCATCCAAAAAACACATTTGAAAAGCATTTAATTATTAAAATCTTAGATGTTTACTAAGATCCTTCAATTATCTATTGAAACCCACAATAATATTTAAGATATCAGTAAGCTTTATATATATAAAATCATCATTTATGGGCTACTTTCAATTAGGAGGTGGCTGTCCCAAACCCTAACCCATAAATTTCAACTTGTGAAAATGATATTGAAAAATATTTTGCAAATTTTTCCATTCTTGTTTAATATATATATATATATATATATATATATATATATTTTTTTTTATGAAGTAAAAAAAAACAAAAAAAAAAACATTTTTTTTCAATTATGAAACTTTATCTAAAAAAAAGGTGTCCTGCATTTTCATGTCACTACCAAAACAGTGAATGTTGTAGTCCATTGGCTGAGACTGATTTTAACCACACCCCTACATTTTTGATCAGGAAATATTCCTGTGTCCCTTTCTCTCGTGTGCTATATGGTGAGTAGATTGATCCCATCATTTTGAGGTAAATGTGTTCTAAAGTCTAAAAATCTGTGTGTAACTTTAAGAAATGCCACTACCAAACTCATTTTTTCTGCTATTGAGAAAACTTTTTTGGATGTTATTCCATAAAATTTAGTTGTTATATGTGTTCAACTGTTCTGACCAGTGATTGCTAACCATGTGCTGATTAGCATCTTCGAGCTAGGCTCAAAAGTATCTAAAATTGTCACTACCAAAACAGTCACAACCGAAACATGTCTTGAAGTTTCGGTTGTGACATTATTGTTTTGGTAGTGACAAAAGGGAACACATAATCCTTTATTTGGAGGAATAAACTACATTTTAGTACAGTTATGCAAATAATTACTACTGTAGTATGCTTTAGTAGTGTTTTAGTATTTTAGTATGCAAGATTCTGTTAAAATGATGTAATGTGATGAGGTTACAATTACTTAAGGTTGCAGTCCATGATACTAGCTTAGGTGTAAGGTTGTTGTCAGTAATGTTAAAGGGATACTCCACTTTAAAATGACAATTCTGTCATCATACACTCACCCTCATGTTGTTTCAAACCTGTATGAATTTCTTTCTTCTGCTGAACAGAAATGAAGATATTTAGAAGAATGTCAGTAACCAGACAGTTTCTGGTCCCATTGACTTCCATAGTAGGAAAAAAAAAATACTATGGAAGTCAATGGGGTCCATCAACTGTTTGGTTACAGACATTTTTTCAAAATATCTTCTTTTGTGTTCAGCAGACAAAAGAAATTCATACAGGTTTGAAACAACTTGAGGGTGAGTAAGTGATGACAGAATTGTCATTTTTGGGTGAACTAGCCCTTTCATTTTGTTATTTGCTCTACTAAGGTAACGGATGAGGCAATGCTATCAAGTGTGGGCAAAGAGCAGCCAATGATTTTTTCCGCAGAGTGGATGACCATCTGCAGCAATTTTTTCTGAGCCACAGTGCAGCTTGCATACCACACTGTGATGCAGTACGTCAGTATGCTCTCTATGACAGAGCGATAAAAGGCCACCAGCAGCGTCTCGCTTAAGTTGTTTCTCTTTAGCAGTCTCAGAAAGTAGAGACGCTGTTGTGCCCTTTTGATGATGGTGGTGGTGTTAACAGTCCAGGATAGGTCATTCGCAATATGGACCCCCAGGAATTTGAAGCTGTGGACCCTCTCGACACTAGCCCCTCCCATGAGGAGTGGGGGTGGGTCCATCTTCCACTTCCTCCTCAAGTCCAGGATCAGCTCTTTGGTCTTTGATGTGTTGAGCTTGAAGTTGTTGTTAAGGCAACCTGCTGTCAGCCTCTCAATCTCAGCCCTGTAGTGTGTCTCATCACCCTCTACTATGTGACCGACGACTGTGGTGTCATCCGCAAATTTGATGATGGTGTTTGTTGGATGAGCTGGAGACAAAGACAATGCTGAAAAGCAGAGCGCATGTGGCGGAAGACAAAACTTGTAGTCCATTATAACATCTACAAAGACAGCCTTCATGCTTTCAATATGGAACTAGGCAAAGCTAGACAGACTTTCTTCTCAAATATTATAAACAGCAATTTAAACAACACACGCACTCTTTTTGCTACTGTAGAGAGACTGACAAACTCCCCAAGCCAGATTCCCAGTGAAATGCTGTCAGACAGCAAGTGAGTTTGCTTCTTTCTTCTCTGACAAAATCAATAATATCAGAAAGGTGATCAGCACATCCTTGAGTTGTGCTGGGGTCAGACAGATCAGACCACCTGAGAAAGTAGTAACTATGTCTGACTTCAAAGAAATTGATGGCAAAATTTTGGAAGAAACCGTACAGCACCTTAAAACATCAACATGCGCTCTTGACACACTTCCCACATCTTTTTTCAAAAGTGTGCTAAACAGTTTAGAAGCAGATCTTCTAGAAGTGGTAAATGCTTCACTTCTCTCTGAGAGTTTTCCAAACTCCCTGAAAACTGCAGTTGTCAAGCCCCTCCTGAAAAAGAGCAATCTGGATAAGACCATATTAAGCAACTATAGACCGATCTCAAATCTTCCTTTCATAGGCAAGATCATTGAAAAAGTTATCTTCAATCAGCTGAACAAATTCTTAAGCTCGAATGGATACTTTGACAATTTTCAATCTGGTTTCCGACCGCACCACAGCACAGAGACAGCGCTCATAAAGATAATAAACGATATCCGCTTAAATACTGATTCAGGCAAATTATCAGTGCTGGTACTACTCGACCTCAGTGCTGCATTTGACACTGTCGATCATAACATACTTTTGGACAGGCTGGAAAACTGGGTGGGGCTTTCTGGGATAGTCCTAAAATGGTTCAGGTCATACTTAGATGCGAGGTTATTATGTGAGTATAGGAGACCATAAGTCTGAGTGGACATCCATGACATGCGGACTCCCTCAAGGCTCAATTCTTGCGCCACTCCTGTTCAACCTGTATATGCTCCCAATGAGCCAAATAATGAGAAATAACCAAATTGCTTACCACAGCTATGCAGACGATACACAGCTGTACTTAGCCCTATCACCTAACGATTACAGCCCCATTGACTCCTTGTGCCGATGCATTGATGAGGTCAACAGTTGGATGTGCCAAAACTTTCTTCAATTAAACAAAGACAAAACTGAAGTTATTGCGTTTGGAAACAAAGATGAAGTTCTCAAAGTGAACGCATACCTTCTCTCTAGGGGTCAAACAACTAAACATCAAGTCAGGAATCTTGGTGTGACACTAGAGTCAGAGCTTAGTTTCAGTAGTCATGTCAAAGCAATAACTAAATCAGCATACTATCATCTGAAAAATATTGCAAGAATTAGATGCTTTGTTTCCAGACAAGACTTAGAGAAACTTGTGCATGCTTTCATCACCAGCAGGGTGGATTATTGTAATGGACTCCTCACTGGCCTTCCCAAAAAGACCATAAGACAGTTGCAGCTCATACAGAACGCTGCCGCCAGGATTCTGAGCAGAACCAGGAAATATGAACATATCACACCAGTCCTCAGGTCTTTACACTGGCTCCCAGTTAGATTTAGGATTGATTTTAAAGTATTATTACTGGTATATAAATCACTCAATGGCCTAGGACCTCAATACATTGCAGATATGCTCACTGAATATAAACCCAACAGATCACTCAGATCATTAGGATCATATCAGCTAGAAATACCAAGGGTTCACTCTAAACATGGTGAGTCTGCTTTTAGCTATTATGCTGGAACCAGCTTCCAGAAGAGATCAGATGTGCTCCTACTGTAGTCACATTCAAATCCAGACTCAAAACACTTCTGTTTAGCTATGCATTTACTGAATGAGCACTGTGCCGCTGTTCGTCCGACTGTTTGTACTGTACTGTATTTTATTTTATTTTATTTTTCTAAACTGTTTTAATTATTCTTATTTCTTTTAATTATTTTAATTTCTCCTATGTCTGCAGGGCATTTAGCCCGTAACTGTAAATGCCCACTCAGAAGGTGTAAAAGAAAGTGATAATGTGAAAGTGACGTGTATTAATGTGGGTTTGAAAGTAGAACAGTATTTAAATGACGATATTAAAGTTTTCGTCTGAGAAAGAATGTGAACGCAGTGCTAAAGAAAGTGAAAAGAACGTGTGAGTAAATGAGGGAGAAAAGAAAGTTAAAGGAAAGTTAATAGATGGAAGTCGTAAGAAGATTGAAGGTTAAAAGAAGGAAAGATTTAAGTCTTAAGGGAATCCTTTGAAGGAAAGATCTATAATAATATTTATTTTTTTGTTTGTTTTTTAAGTACTGTATTTTATTTTATTTTTCTAAACTGTTTTAATTATTCTTATTTCTTTTTATTATTTTAATTTCTTCTATGTAAAGCACTTTGAATTGCCATTGTGTATGAAATGTGCTATATAAATAAACTTGCCTTGCCTTGCCTTGCCTTGTAGGCACAAGCTATGTGCAGTACTGCATAAAATAATAATAACTGTACTGTTCTTAGTGTAGTTTATTTTTAGAGCCACTAGGTGGTGCTAGTCCATGTATGTTTTTGATGTTGTCAGAGAGAATATCCTCTGACCTTAAAGGAGAAGTTCACTTTTAAAAAAACTTTTGCTGATAATTTACTCACCCCCATGTCATCCAAGATGTCCATGTCTTTCTTTCTTCAGTCGAAAAGAAATTAAGGTTTTTGATGAAAACATTCCAGGATTTTTCCACATATTATGGATTCCATTGGGACCCAAACGGTTCAAGGTCCAAATGACAGTTTCATTGCCGCTTCAAAGGGCTTTAAACGATACCAGACGATGAATAAGGGTCTTATCTAGCGAAACGATCGGTCATTTCAAAAATAAAATAAAAAGTTGACGTTTTATAAGCACAAATGTTCGGCTTGCTCTGTTCTGTGATGCGCGTTCGTGACGTCACGTAATACGCAATTACGTTGAAAAGGTCACGCTTGAAAAATTGAAGAAAATGTTCTTTTTGGCTTTTTAATATTAAAACACTCAGGATGCGCACACGAAATGGGCATTTTAAACGATAAACTGACACAAATACATTTGAAAATGTTTATATGGTCCTCCTTCCGCACATTTGTAAACACATCAAACTTGACCTTTTCAACGTAATTGCGTATTACGTGACGTCACGAACGCGCATCACAGAACAGAGCAAGGCGAACATTTGTGCTTATAAAACGTCAACTTTTTATTTTATTTTTGAAATGACCGATCGTTTCACTAGATAAGACCCTTATTCATCGTCTGGTATCGTTTAAAGCCCTTTGAAGCGGCAATGAAACTGTCATTTGGACCTTGAACCGTTTGGGTCCCAATGGAATCCATAATATGTGGAAAAATCCTGGAATGTTTTCATCAAAAACCTTAATTTCTTTTCGACTGAAGAAAGAAAGACATGGACATCTTGGATGACATGGGGGTGAGTAAATTATCAGCAAAAGTTTTTTCAAAAGTGAACTTCTCCTTTAAGTGCGGCCATCTTGTTTTACTCAGTTGATTCTGATAGTCACACGGTTAAAGCAGCTCAATCTCTTCATCATCTTTGAATCATTTATAGAAGCTTAGTCTGTAAGTATTAATGTGTTTGCTAGAAGCTTGTTTTTCATCTTTTGCTTGGAATTAGTACTAGTAATTTTAGTTTAAAATTGATATTAAGAGAGACTATTCAGTACAATATTTCATGCATCTGGATTATTATTTGTGTATATTATGTCCAGTTATACCTTAAGCGAACTGTTACAATTATTAATGTACAGTCTTTAGAAAATAATTTTTCCCTTTTTTCCTTATTTCAGTTTTACTCTGTCCCACTTGCATTGAAGTGGTGGTGTTAATAAATCCATGCTTCAGTTCAACTTTCTTGTGGAAGGAGTTATCTGTCTGCCTAGTTGAAGAAGGGGAACTCTTTTACGAGGGCAGAATAGTAAAAAGACAATTAACGGTGATTGCTGCAACAGTGATTGGGTTTTCATATAGCAAAATTTTTCTTAAAAGTTCTGTTCAAAATATTTTATTTGGACACACAGACATCAAGAATCAGCCTGTGAATCTAAACAATGGTGACAATAATAAAGCATGTTGCAGTGCATTCTGGGTGCCACCAATCAAAACTCATTCATGGCTCCATTCATGCATTGCGTTATGAATAAATTATGATCTGAATTGTCTTAGTAATTTCCTTTTCCTAACTAAATATTTCATTTGTCACCATTGTTGAGATTCATACACTCATTCTTGATGTCTGTTTGTGCCTAGGCATTTTTTTTTTTTTTTTTTTTTTTTTTTAAACAAAACAACTTTTAAGAAATCATTTGGAATAAATAGAAAATGTTGGATCTGATGTTGTAGAATCACTGTGATGCTGTAATCAACAATATAAATTAAAAGTAAGAGATTAGGCTCTAAATTAGTTTTGTGATTCAGGTCAAATGATGATTATGTCTAAACATAACCAGCAACATCTGATCACCTTTTCTCTTTGTTCATCTGGGAGTTACCTTAGTTTCAACAGCCAAACAAAATTTAAAGTAAAAAATGTAAGGGTCAAGAGCCCAACTAAAACACACAATGATCTCCATAATGGTAACTCAAAATAATGATTTTTCTCCTTCAGTGATTCTGCTTGTTAACATCAGGTGTCTTCAATAATCGTCACTCATTGCACAATTAATCACTTAATTATCTTATTAACTTTTTATCACTAGAGTTTTTGCTGTGTACGTTTTATGAGAACATTCTGGAAACAAAAATAAAACTACCCGCTGAAAACATTTTTAGAACTTCATGATAATGTTCTCAGAACGTTTTTAGAACAAAACATTTCTAGCTGGGGTCCTGGTTTAACTTGGTCCTCGGGTCCACAGAATTTAATGACAAAAGGGTAGAAATAAAAATGGAAATGCAATATAAATGACAAAAGGGTAGAAATAAAAATGGAAATGCAATATAAAGTAACAGAATTACAACCCGAATTCTGGAAAAGTTGGGCCGTTTTTTAAATTTGAATGAAATGAAAACAAAAAGACTTTCAAATCACATGAGCCAGTATTTTATTCACAATAGAACATAGATAACACAACACATGTTTAAACTGAGAAATTTTACAATTTTATGCTCAAAATGAGCTCATTTCAAATGTGATGCCTGCTACAGGTCTCAGTATGGTTGGGACGTGGACATGTTTACCACGGTGTAGCATCTCCTCTTCTTTTCAAAACAGTTTGAAGACGTCTGGGCATCGAGGTTATGAGTGTCTGGAGTTTTGGTGTTGGAATTTGGTTATAAAGGTTTCCAGCTGCTGAAGAGTTTGTGGTCGTCATTGATGTATTTTTCGTTTAATGATGCGCCAAATGTTCTCTGTAGGTGAAACATCAGGCCAGTTCAGCACCCGGACACTTCTACGACGAAGCCATGCTGTTGTAATACCTGTAGTGTGTGTTTTTTGCATTGTCCTGCTGAAATATACAAGGCCTTCCCTGAAATAGACGTGAGAGCGAATTGAGGATGAGGACATCACCTTCCTGAAGGTTCTCTCTCTCTCACACAACACACACGCACGCACGCACGCACGCACGCACGCACGCACACACACACACACACACACACACACACACAGTTTTCTAGCAAGTGTTTAATATTACTTTTACAAAAAAGGATTCAACATCAGTGTAAATATTTTTTTCATAGTGCATCAGTACATCAGTGTTACATTTTCTCAGTGTTAAATAAACCTTAGTTTATTATTGCTACTTTATAACAGGTACTCTCTTTTTTTTTTTTTTTTTTTTTATTATTATACCATTATGAACTGAGTTCAGAAGCTCTTATTGATGTTCCCAAACATCTGGGCAACTTGAAGTACCAAGTGTGGGAGAAGATGAAGGACGTCTGCCCTTACTGTGAGTGCTAGATCATTCCTGAAAGAACTGCTTAGCTTTTCAACATGCTGACTATTCCCTGTCCTCCTCAGATCCCGTGATCCTGAACCCTAACACATCTCCACCAGACGTCTCTGTGTCAGATGATCTGACCTCTGTGACCTCATGTTTCCGTCAGCAGAACGAACCCAACCCTCTTCCTCTGCACAGGAACCGGATGGTGTTGGGAAGTGTGGGATACAGTGATGGTGTTCACACATGGGATATTGAAGTGGGAAACAGTCGGCACTGGAGCCTTGGAGTGTGTCTTGGATTGGAGGGAAAACCTCCTACACAACCTTTGACCCCTGAAAACGGCTTCTGGGGTCTCAGACGTGATGGAGACTCGTACAGAGAGATGACGGCTGGATCGTGTAGATTGCAGATGATGGAAGATCCACAGGTAGTGAGAGTAAAGCTTGAGTATTGCTATGAGTTGCTTCAGGAGCCGTTGCGTCTGAAACGCTGGAGGAAGTTGAGCTTTTCTGATGTCAGGATTAATCACGTCATTGCAGCATTTGATAGAGTGCCATTGGCCAATAAACTCTTTCCCTTCATGATCCTAGAAGATCAGTCCGTCCCGCTGCGTGTCGTCCCAGCTAATGTTATTCTGACCGTGGAAAAGGAACCATCGTTCATGGAGAGACATCGAGTCTTGCTCATCATCTGTTTTAGTTTTGTCATGTGTATGTTGGGGATTTTGTTAGGAAAGAGTGACCGACAAGGCAGATGAAGAGGAAATGTCTCTTCATTTACTGTAATAGTCTTTTATAACAGACTTCTGAAAATCACACCAGTAAAACTAAAGGATTCCTGAACTAATTATATGTTAATATAGTGTAAAAGCCTCAGCGCCTGAGAGCCAGAGCTCCCATTTATTTACTGTTATTTACTGAATAAGTGAGTCCCAAAGCATAGTATGTTGAACAGAGTGTGCCAGAAGTCCCCGGATGGTCGACTATTTATGGTGGATTGATCCGAGCTCATTATAACAGCTAATATTACCCACAACCCCCTGCACTTTGGAGGAGGATCCAGTTCAGAACTACAAACATGAGTAAAAAGAGTTCAGAAAACTACAAACATGGTGGATATGCGCGACCGACAGTTGAGTTAGAGAGGGTTAGATAAAAGGGTTGATAATCAGTGACTAATAATCAACATTTAAGCTGATAAAAATATTATGTTATCTGACAAAAAGAGTACATACATTTAGAGCGTAGTATAAGTAGGCGAATTGTTTTGTAGAGTTTTGATGTATGTCTATCATGTGACTCTCCAACTGGGACGTAACACTAGGCTACTGAACTGTTTATGACTCATTATTGCTTTTAGCAGCGCTCAGTTTTCCTATTAGTTGTTTACATTGGTATTTGTGTTTCCCGGACATCCTGTAGTATTAAATCAGACGATGACTTTGTTTGCGTGTCTTATGCATCAGACGTTCAGTCAACGGTCCGTGGTCATCTAGTCTTCAACCACTTTTCAATTCATTGCTGAGGAATAACTGACCTCCAGAATATCCTGACTGACCAATCAGAATCAAGCATTTCATAGAGCTGTGAAATAATATCAATATAGATGATATTCAGCAACTCAACTGGGGCCTGTACCATGAAGGTAGCTGAACAAACTCGAGGTTACAGGATTAGTTTTGAGTTGACAAAACCAAACCGATGCAATCAGGCTTTATTGGTACCATGATGCAGCTCATCAACTTTCTCTGTCAACTCAGGCTTTGATCCTCAAGCTATGATTACTCCACTCGCGCGTGCACATAAGAGAGTGACGTCGACACTGAACAACCAATCGCGGGTAGAGCGTGAGCGATATATTTTCCCGCGGAGGAGCAAGAGATAATCATTCAGAATTACGATGAATTTAAATATGTATTTCAAGCTCGAAACAATACGGTCTCTGCTGCCAAAGCAAGAGAAGACTGTTGGAGAAAGATTGCTGATTGTTAATGTGTAAGTTAAACAAATACGTTCAATATTTATGTAAAATTATGTATGTACTGTATGTGTAGCCTATGTGTAATATAGCCTATAGCCTATTTTTATAATATATAAAAAATGATACATGCACATTTTTTATATATTATAAAAATAGGCTATAGGCTATATTACACATAGGCTACACATACATACATAATTTTACATAAATATAGAACGTATTTGTACTACTAAGAAAGCTAGGGAATCCTATCATAAGATTAACAGAATAATAATAAAGATTTAAAATAATTCTTAACATGTATTATATTGTATAGTACATTTGTGCAATTTGCTTTTTGAAAAAAAATAAATAAAATGTGTTCATGTGATGTCACCCTATCAATATATCTTACCAGCAATTTTATAAAAGCCCTCTTTTATGGACATGGCCGATAAATGTCCGGGGAACACTATTAATGAAACTATTCATGTACTCCTGCAGAGCGAGGACCACCTTACGAATGGTTCGACAAACCGTGTTTTCCCCTATAGCTTCTGTGCGTCACCCACCGTGCAGGAATGTACCACTTGCAACAACAAAAACGCAACGCAATACCAAGTGCATGAATTCGACGTGTTAAATTCTTTATGTGCGGCTCAAGAAGTTCGCAAAGATAAGACATTCCTTCCGCGGAAAATCTGTATCTTTCATACAAGTAACTATCAGGAAAGGCAAGGGGATTTTGTCTGGCTAAAAACTCTTTCTCTACGAAGTGCTCGTCTAACAATTTGCGCTGAGATGGCACAGGATTTGGAAGAAAAGGTGAAGTCATTGCAACAGACACTGGGAATAAGTTACGTCACCTATATGTTTCTTTGCTCTCAGCTGATTGGTCAAACTTCAGTCTGAGATCTTGAATCCAGAACATAACCTGCCCCGGAGCAGGTTAGCCGTGCAGCGTAAGATACCATGGCAACGAACACCGATTAAAGCCAAGCTACTTTCATAGTACCTAAAACCCAGGGTTGGTGGAAACTAAACTGAAACATAGCTGGCTAGCCACCTAAACCGGCTTCATGGTACAGGCCCCTGGTGTTTTGTTGTAAAGTCATTTTTGTCTCACTATGTGTTAAACACATAGACTGTAAAAAATATGGACAAAGCGTCTGTGACGTCACCCATAGACTTTCTGAAGAACGGGTTTGAAGCCGTTTATGGGGGGTATGGGCGGCGCCATCTTGGAAAATCTTGGGAAACCCTAACCCCGCCCACCTTCTAACGCAGCGCGCGTCACTCAGCTCGCTCTGCTACTCCGGTTATCTCTGTGTATATTTTAGGCAACGAAATATGTTATAAAACACCACACTAACTCTTTTCGTTTTCATTTAAAGAAATCTTAAACATTATAGCCACACAAATGTGGTTCAGGCAACACGTATTGATTATATTCACTGCACATAACGTTTGCCTATTTATAACAAAACGAAATATAAAACACAAACCTGCCTCTTTTCGTTTTAAATATAATATAAAAATATTAAACATTTTAATATGGTCCAGGCAATATGTGCATTTGTACTAAACAACAGATGTTGCAGTAAACAACATTACAGATCATATCCGTTGTATTAAAATTTAAAATGACAAAACTCAACCCAGTCTCTTTTTGTTAAATTTCAGTTTTATCAATATTAGCTATTATAAAAGTATAAGTAAAAGGTAAAGTTACAAGAAGCTATACAAATAAAGCAAACAATTCAGTCAAACATAAAAAGTCAGCGCTCGATCTAGTCTAACCATACAACAGTAAAGTTAAATAGCTTATAAAGTTATGAAACTTCCCCTCAGCCAAAACGATTGCCCAGGGAACAAATTATAGATTTACGTTACGAGACCAAAAATCGCCCGTTAGATATACACAAGACGAATTATATCTCATGTTTAACCACTAGACGCCAGAGTCAGCGGCAAAAGAACGTCTAGCCGAGGAAAGGCTGCTCCAGGCGGGGTACATCGCGCTGAGCGCCCGGTCATCGCTGGATCTCACAACTGGATACAATTTTTCATAAATCTTTATAAATAAACCACATATTTGAGCTTTAAACAACTACATTCTCGCCTGAAAAACTCTTAAAACTATATTTCATGATGCAGAAACAGTAGTATTATATGTCAACTGTATTAAAAAATGGCGCTTCTTATGTTGTCATTCTACGTGGCGCTGCCTTGTCAGCTGTCAATCAAGCTGTCAATCAAAGTTAACCACGCCCTTATTGTCATACATTTTATATCTAAATACGATCTAAACTAACGAGTTAGAAGAAAATTCACAGCCCTCATGGTTGTCGGGCACTCGGAACCTATCGAAAAATACAATAAAAGTCCATGGGACCAACCTGTAAAAACATGAATTTATGCTGTGAAAACGGACATTTTAACATGGGGGCTATGGACATTTGCTCCCTTTTGGGACCTTCCCCTAGCGGATTTTCGATGTATTGCAGTTTTTCGCACTTCCGGGTAGGCTTCATTTTTCAGATCAGAATGTTGCCGCTTGGTTAAACACTATTATCTTATAATGAAATGATTAAAACTATAATTCTTAGTTTGTACTGTGATATTTTACAGTACCTTTTTGTATTTTTTGTTCATATATTTTAGTTTTATAAACACATTTGGTCAGCAATTAGGGTATTGAGAGCGCTACACAAAAGCTTTAGAGCAACAGGAGAGTTTTGTTAGTTTCCCGTTTATTCAGCGATATCAGATTCAGTCTGATATATTTAATATGAGTCGGACGCTTCCCATATGTGAAATCTTCTACAAACACAGATGCTGGAGGCAAGACACAAAGGCATGGTAACAAATTAGAAAAGCTTTATTGATTAATTTGCACTTTTATCAAAGTTATATCAAAAGTAGAAGAAGAAGAATTAAGCTATCTAATGAAAGAAGTAGAGCAATTCTGGATGGAAACTCCTTAGCAGTTAAATGGTAAATATAGTAATATGAAAATGGAAAAGTACATTACAAATTTAATTAAAAGAGAGTAAAATGAATATAAGTGAAAATTGCATGCAATATACTGCCTGTATATATCTGGAATGCATTTTTGTATATAATGCCTCTTTAACTCGATTCAAGGCAAGACACTCGTTCACTGGTCTTGAGATTTTGTTCTATTTAGCTTTTTTATTAAACTTTATACATTTCTATTGTAGATTTCAGGTGTCTTGCCTTAAACTGATGTTACACTACACATCCTCAGAGTCCAGGGAACAGGTAGAGTTTCTTGGAAAGGGACGTCCTGTCAATACACGGCATTAGTTTAGCAAATTCATCCTTTCTAATCTCTAAATGCTTGAATCGTGGATCTTTCTCCATGCGTAAGGTGACCTATAATAAAAAAAGATCACATGTGAATGTGACAAGAAGCAAACTCCTGTATGTATTTTAGCTGAGCAAAGCACAAGAGATTATTTTACTTTTGGGCTGAAATAAAGCAAACCAATTTAAATGGGATTTTCAACATTTACCTTCGTGAACAAATCTTTAATTTCATCAACATGAGCCTGTTTACAGAACACCTCCATGATGTAACAGATAAAATAACTTCCTTCGACACGATCCCTGTATGCAGCGATACCTGTGGAGAAAAGCCATTGGTAGGTTGAAGAACTTCACAAAGCAACCCAAACATGAACAGACTGCTTCAAGTGTGAATCAACATTAAAGTAACTTTTTTTTTTTTAAAGGACAACAGTTGCTTTATTTTTGAATATGAACAAAATGAACAGTGTGTAGAATGATCTACAAATCAGTTTCAGAAATCAGTGTTTTCTGAGCACTTACCAGGGAGGCAGGACTTAAAGCAGATGAAGTCTTTCTCTATGTGCACAGCGGAGTCTGACTGTATATCCACACCTCCTGGGTGTTCTGGACAGAGAAACGGTTAATAATATGGATGATAATATTACAGTAAATCCAGGAAAAATATGAATACAGAGTACAAAGAGAAACAGAAATATGATAATGTCGTACCTCCTCTGCAAGCTTGAATCAGAATAACCTTTGGTTTATCATTCAGAGCATGATTCTTTAAGCTCAGACTGGAGAAGATGTCGTCAACAATGAAGAAATCATTGGGGTTTTTACTCTCATGGTAGTTGACCCCTAAAATGGCATCTTTATTTAGGAATCGGTCCTCATATTTGACACCTTTGTCTTCTTTATTTTGGATTATGTCCCCGTGAGACATCAGGACCACAAAGGTGCTGTCCGAGTCTTCATGTTCAGGATTTGCAGCGAAGTCCTTGACTCTAGTAGATATTTCCTGTCAATAAAAACGTCTTTTTTTTTCTTTTCTTTTTCAGAAATGCAGAGTATATAATGCATTGTAAAATATTTGTTCACATCTCTATATCCACATCAGAAGTCCACTAGCTCTATACGCACTTGCCCAGTTAGATCTCTGTATTTCTCAACTCTGTAACCCAAAGCTGTCAGCAGCCACTCCATGTTCTCCTCGTCTCTCTCTGCTCCAGCCCTGTACTTTAAGTGCTTGAACTGTATGTTGGTGATCAGCAGAGCTAAACGTTTCCTCTGAGACTTGTCCATTGGGATATAAACCTGTGAGAAAACATCAGTATTAGCAGAATTATAACATTAATAGAGTCACCTGAACTGAAACTAAATAAGGAGTGATTATAAATGCATTGTGTGAATAGATGATTCAACAATATAAAATTCATAATCATAAAACGTTATTTAGATTTAGAGGCCATAAATTAATGTTTTCCCATATTGTTGTTGATATCATGAGAGAAAAAGAATATTAAATACAGAAATGGCCATAATAAATAAATAGAGTATGTTTAACAACGTAATTTTTCATAATATATCATAAGCTTGAAAACTCAATGTTCCGGCACCAAATTAACGATGGCTATTAACTGATATTTGACATATCTCTGGTATTAAAACAAGATTAATGTGTCCAGCATCTGGAGGGCCACAGTCCATCAGCGTTCAGATCCTCTCAGAGACATTCAGTCTTTGTTAATTTCACTATCATGGACTTGAATTTCATAATTTCCTGTGTTCTTTGTTCATGTTTCTCTCTTTCATTTGTTGCTATGGTAACTCATTTAATCATCGCACCTGCTTGTCGTTTTAGTTCATTATCTGTATATATAAGCTCCTCATTTCTCTAGTTGTTGGTTATAATTTGTGTTTGGAGTTTGTACTAGAACACACTGTTACCTGTGGATGATGAGATTGTTTGATTCAATACTTTTATTTTGAATTAATCTTCATCTGACCTTCTTCTGTGGACTTTATTCACTGCTATTGTGACAGTTCCTGCCTGAAATCCTCATTAATCCTGAACTCTTGCTGCTTCAGATGCTGGATGGACTTAAACTCTGCAGGACGGCGGCCCTACAAAAGCTGGACTAGCAATCCCTGAATGCACTGCTTTCACAAAAGTATAGAAACAGATACTTGCATTATTTCTGTTTTCTCTGAGAATTCTGTCCTTAAACTCTTGGCTGCTTTGGATAATAGTGTCTGCTCTCTTCCAGTCGGACTGGATGGGCTGATCCTCCACAGACACTGAAGCATTTCTTCTGTCCTCCGGCTCAGACCGCTGAACTGAAGTCAGGAAAACACACATCACAATATATCAACAGAAGAACATTCTCTACATCTGTCTGCAGCTACAGCTGTTTATGAATGAAAGTATACAGCATTAAGACTTTGAAGAGACACTTTCAAGGTCCTTGTTTTCAGGTCATAAACCTTATTTTTCTTTTTTTTCTTTTTTTTTTTTACTTTACATAAATATCAACCCATCTTATACATATCTTAATACTGCCATTTTACTGTACAATACAATATAATGACACTGAATCACACCCTATTTTTCAACCTAATTTTCTGTTTGATCTATTGCACAATATTCACATGGTTATTTTATTGTATTATAATCATAAACACATTTTTATATACAAACGTTTTAAAATAACTGTACAATTTCATGTATATTTCTCTTTATTTTTTTAAAGTGATGACTACTGCTCAATCTTAATAAATTGTTATTCTTTACCTTCCTGAAGTTTCGACTCAAGGGTCTTTGCTAGATGATTTTGGTTGATTTTGCGCAGCGTTTGTACTGTGATCTTCCCAGCCTCATCACTGTACTTATCTACCATGCGATCCACAACACCTCTCCGATGAGCATTCTCAAGGTCTGCTTTAGGAATAGGGTCGATGCCTGGTACCAGACCTTTACACAGGTTCCATTTAAAGTTTTCGAAGTCATCATTACCAAGATTGTTAAGTGCATCAATCATCTGTGTTATAACGTCCATTTTGTGTTACTAGGAGAAAAAGGCAAAGAAATAAAAGTCTTTATTGGATACAAACACACTGAAAATAAAAAGAACATTTCCAGACTGTTCTCATTTATCTCCAAAAAAAAACACCCAAATGGGAACTTTAGGGGAAAGTTCAGTGTTATTTGCAGTGTTCTGGTGCGGGGTAAAAAATAAATAAAAATGTAATCATTTTTCATGCTTAAAATCAGTGTGTGTGTGACCACACCATCACTATGTCGTCAAAGCTGTCGCAACACTGAAAAATCGAATTAGTTAGACTTTAAAAATCATGCAAACCGATTGCCAAGTAAAGTGAAATAGGAATAGTATGTTGAACTGACAAAAGCTTAGTTTGTGTACTGTAGTTCACTTACACAAAAGTTCTAGTTACTAAAAAAGAACTGAGAGAACTTGATAATTTACTTTAAATAAAATGTAACTGTAATCATATGCTTCATTATACAGTATATGCTTATATATATATAGGTGTATATGTGAATATATATATATATATATATATATATATATATATATATATATATATATATATATGTGGCTTGTATATACCTGTATGTATTGTCTTTCTAAAAGAAAAAAGAAAAATTTGATCACAAAAAAAATAAAAAAATAATTGTTGTGTTTTGCATGCTGAAAGTCTGTGTGACTCGAGCATGATCAACTATACAAGATATTGTCACAAATATAGAGGGATTATAACAACACAATTAAAAGTTTCACAAGGTTTATGACGGAAGTGTTGTCAACACAATTTTAGAACATCAGTATCTTACATAAAATATAGGCTAGTTATGTTATTTTATCTATCATTCATACACACACACACACACACACACACACACACACACACTACCGGTCAATATTTAGATTGGTAAGATTTTTAATGCTTTTATATCTTCTGCTCACCAAGGCTGCATTTATTTGATTAAATATACAAACAAAAATAGTCATATTGTGAAATATTATTACAATTTAAAACCGCTGTTTTCTATGTAAATATACAGTAAAGTGTAATTTATTCCTGTGATCAAAGCTGAATTTTCAGCAACATTACTCCAGTCCACAATTTCTCCCCTCACAACTGTATTCTCTGGAACAATACATATACAGTATACTACACAAAAACAAAACACTCTTTCTGAATAATTGGTTTATAAGTAATCTGAATACAGTAAACAATCTGCTAAATACAAAAAATGAATTTTATTCTTATGAGCACTTCATGGAAAAACATGGTATTGATACATCTCAAGAAGAATTCGAAATGGTGATTGAGTCTATTCCTGTTAGTCTTGTTTCTTTAGCGCAGAGCATACAGACAGATACTTCTCTATCTGTAACAGTCGGTTCTCCTGCTATTTCTGGCATTCCACTTACAGATAAGAGATGTAACAATACTTTTATTAGAAACATACTTGATCCTGCCAGTACTCCTATATGTAAACACCGATGGACTTTACTGGACAAGAAATTATGGAACATGATCTTCCTGCTACCTCATCAGTATATCATTGTAAATAAAATCAAAGAAGTTTTATTCAAAATTGTTCACAGGTATTACCCTTCAAAAGCAAACATCTGTACTTTTTTTCCAACTGTGTGTAACATTTGTACATTCTGTGGCTGTGAAGGAGAAACCATTGAGCATGTTTTTGTTGATTTTCCCCTTGTAGCTTCCTTTTGGTCCCATTTACAAAGATTTATTTCCCAAAAGATAAAAAAGAATATTTCTCTAAGCAAATTTCAAATACTTCTTATAGTCACTGAGCCATATTTATCAGCCAATGAAAAATATGTAACTAAATATTATCTGCACAAAATTAAACAAAACAATCAAATTATTTCATTATTTTAACTTTAATGCATAAGCAGACCCCTAAGTGTTTTTCATTTATGTATCTATGTGTTTTGTTATTTTATTTCTATTTTATTTCGGATCTTTTCATGTCTCTTATTTTGTTCACCTTGTTAAGATCAGATATATGAAGCTGTATATTGATTCAATTTCGTATACATGTTAAAATTGTACTTTGACAAAATGTTAATAAAATTTGCAAAAAAAAAAAAAAAAAAACATTACTCCAGTCTTCAGTGTCACGTGATCCTTCAGAAATCATTCAAATATGATGATTGATGCTCAAGAAACATTTATGATTATTATCAATGTTTTTTACACATTTATTTTATGATGCTATGATGAATAGAAAGTTCAAAACGAGGTAACTGAGTAAGGTGTGTGAACTTTGATCAAAGCAAAACGATCCCGTGCTCGCCAGAAACAAGGATACGTGGCACAAAATAGTGAAACACCCACACAGTGCATACTATCCACCCTATCTGCCCTAAATAGTATTGACAATTACTAATGTCACATACTATTTAGGATGGATAGTATGCACATTGGGACGCAGGGCCAGTCTTTTGATTAACCTATTAATGAGGACGAATTCAAATATCGCGACAGAAGAACGCGAGTGACATAAATAGGATTTACAGACTAATTGTTGCAGACTTGCACTATAAGTTACTTCTAATAAACTACAGGATCTTGTTCGTCAGAACATTCCCTCTCAGAAAAAAAAAAGAAAAAAAGAAAAGGTACAAAAACTGTACCTAAAGGGACCGACGGTCTCCTTTAAAAATGTTCTTCTAAATTAGGTACAAACGTGTACACTGCTACAATACGGAAGTATGTTTACATACGGAAACCCTAAGGCCATATGGACATGGTGGTGGAAAATTATTCGACAATTATGTTGTATTCTTTCGCAAAAAACTGTTGCGTTACTTCACTCGCAAAACTTTTGTGTTCTTTGCCAGAGAAAGCTAAGTTTCCCGGGGGAAACGCAATTATCCGAATTTTCTCCCTCGTTCCAGCTCACATATTTGTTCTTCACCGTGTCCTTTTAGTGGCTTCGTGGCAAAAAATTAAATAAATAATAATAATAATAATAATAAACAAAAACAATAAACTTAAAGCAGATATTGGAATTGGTTAAAGTGAATTATAGGATGTTCTACTCACGTCTCTGGTGATCGGGGTTTCGTCCGTCTTTGTGCTTTAGTTTAGGAGTTTCGTGTAGAGTTCGTCTTTGAGCTTTAGTTCAGGAGTTTCGTGTCTCTGTGTTTGAGCTTTATAGTTTAGGAGTTTTACTTTCTCTTTGACTCTGTCCGTCCCTCATCTGAGCGCGCGAACCACTAAGCAATAAAGCACTCGAGTACTAGTGTAAAACGATTTGAGATGATCCTCTTCACGTTTGATCGAAGAACAGAAGGAAATGTGGTCACACACTTTTTATACATAATCTCCTTTTTGTGTTTCTGAGGTTATTCCTGGTTAATGCAGTTGCTTTAACTCTCTAACATACCTCGTTTTTAAAATCACACTAGTGTACACCTGTCAAATCTGGCCGAAAACTATAGATTTTTATATAAATGTCTAAGCTACTTTTATCTCTATTTTAAAAATAACTTTTTAAAAAAGCATCAATAGCTATATTACTGTAACAATTGCAATAATACCATGTTATAAAATGTGAACATGGGTTATAAATATTTTCATGTGTAAATTATGGACAAGATAAAGATAGTATTTTTTACGTATTGTATATGCATATTATAAAATATATACATACATATAGGGGCCATTCTACAGAATTGGTGCAAACTGCTGTCCCTCATCCAAAAAACACATTTGAAAAGCATTTAATTATTAAAATCTTAGATGTTTACTAAGATCCTTCAATTATCTATTGAAACCCACAATAATATTTAAGATATCAGTAAGCTTTATATATATAAAATCATCATTTATGGGCTACTTTCAATTAGGAGGTGGCTGTCCCAAACCCTAACCCATAAATTTCAACTTGTGAAAATGATATTGAAAAATATTTTGCAAATTTTTCCATTCTTGTTTTAAAAAAAAAAAAAAAAAAAAAAAAATATATATATATATATATATATATATATATATATATATATATATAATTTTTTTTTTTTTATGAAGTAAAAAAAAAATATATATATATATATATATTTTTTTTTAATTATGAAACTTTATATAAAAAAAAGGTGTCCTGCATTTTCATGTCACTACCAAAACAGTGAATGTTGTAGTCCATTGGCTGAGACTGATTTTAACCACACCCCTACATTTTTGATCAGGAAATATTCCTGTGTCCCTCTCTCTCGTGTGCTATATGGTGAGTAGATTGATCCCATCATTTTGAGGTAAATGTGTTCTAAAGTCTAAAAATCTGTGTGTAACTTTAAGAAATGCCACTACCAAACTCATTTTTTCTGCTATTGAGAAAACTTTTTTGGATGTTATTCCATAAAATTTTGTTGTTATATGTGTTCAACTGTTCCTGACCAGTGATTGCTAACCATGTGCTGATTAGCATCTTCGAGCTAGGCTCAAAAGTATCTAAAATTGTCACTACCAAAACAGTCACAACCGAAACATGTCTTGAAGTTTCGGTTGTGACATTATTGTTTTGGTAGTGACAAAAGGGAACACATAATCCTTTATTTGGAGGAATAAACTACATTTTAGTACAGTTATGCAAATAATTACTACTGTAGTATGCTTTAGTAGTGTTTTAGTATTTTAGTATGCAAGATTCTGTTAAAATGATGTAATGTGATGAGGTTACAATTACTTAAGGTTGCATTCCATGATACTAGCTTAGGTGTAAGGTTGTTGTCAGTAATGTTAAAGGGATACTCCACTTTAAAATTACAATTCTGTCATCATACACTCACCCTCATGTTGTTTCAAACCTGTATGAATTTCTTTCTTCTGCTGAACAGAAATGAAGATATTTAGAAGAATGTCAGTAACCAGACAGTTTCTGGTCCCATTGACTTCCATAGTAGGAAAAAAAAATACTATGGAAGTCAATGGGGTCCATCAACTGTTTGGTTACAGACATTTTTTCAAAATATCTTCTTTTGTGTTCAGCAGACAAAAGAAATTCATACAGGTTTGAAACAACTTGAGGGTGAGTAAGTGATGACAGAATTGTCATTTTTGGGTGAACTAGCCCTTTAATTTTGTTATTTGCTCTACTAAGGTAACGGATGAGGCAATGCTATCAAGTGTGGGCAAAGAGCAGCCAATGATTTTTTCCGCAGAGTGGATGACCATCTGCAGCGATTTTTTCTGAGCCACAGTGCAGCTCGCATACCACACTGTGATGCAGTACGTCAGTATGCTCTCTATGACAGAGCGATAAAAGGCCACCAGCAGCGTCTCGCTTAAGTTGTTTCTCTTTAGCAGTCTCAGAAAGTAGAGACGCTGTTGTGCCCTTTTGATGATGGTGGTGGTGTTAACAGTCCAGGATAGGTCATTCGCAATATGGACCCCCAGGAATTTGAAGCTGTGGACCCTCTCGACACTAGCCCCTCCCATGAGGAGTGGGGGTGGGTCCATCTTCCACTTCCTCCTCAAGTCCAGGATCAGCTCTTTGGTCTTTGATGTGTTGAGCTTGAAGTTGTTGTTATGGCAACCTGCTGTCAGCCTCTCAATCTCAGCCCTGTAGTGTGTCTCATCACCCTCTACTATGTGACCGACGACTGTGGTGTCATCCGCAAATTTGATGATGGTGTTTGTTGGATGAGCTGGAGACAAAGACAATGCTGAAAAGCAGAGCGCATGTGGCGGAAGACAAAACTTGTAGTCCATTATAACATCTACAAAGACAGCCTTCATGCTTTCAATATGGAACTAGGCAAAGCTAGACAGACTTTCTTCTCAAATATTATAAACAGCAATTTAAACAACACACGCACTCTTTTTGCTACTGTAGAGAGACTGACAAACTCCCCAAGCCAGATTCCCAGTGAAATGCTGTCAGACAGCAAGTGCAGTGAGTTTGCTTCTTTCTTCTCTGACAAAATCAATAATATCAGAAAGGTGATCAGCACATCCTTGAGTTGTGCTGGGGTCAGACAGATCAGACCACCTGAGAAAGTAGTAACTATGTCTGACTTCAAAGAAATTGATGGCAAAATTTTGGAAGAAACCGTACAACACCTTAAAACATCAACATGCGCCCTTGACACACTTCCCACATCTTTTTTCAAAAGTGTGCTAAACAGTTTAGAAGCAGATCTTCTAGAAGTGGTAAATGCCTCACTTCTCTCTGAGAGTTTTCCAAACTCCCTGAAAACTGCAGTTGTCAAGCCCCTCCTGAAAAAGAGCAATCTGGATAAGACCATATTAAGCAACTATAGACCGATCTCAAATCTTCCTTTCATAGGCAAGATCATTGAAAAAGTTATCTTCAATCAGCTGAACAAATTCTTAAGCTCGAATGGATACTTTGACAATTTTCAATCTGGTTTCCGACCGCACCACAGCACAGAGACAGCGCTTATAAAGATAATAAACGATATTCGCTTAAATACTGACTCAGGCAAATTATCAGTGCTGGTACTACTCGACCTCAGTGCTGCATTTGACACTGTCGATCATAACATACTTCTTGACAGGCTGGAAAACTGGGTGGGGCTTTCTGGGATAGTCCTAAAATGGTTCAGGTCATACTTAGATGCGAGGTTATTATGTGAGTATAGGAGACCATAAGTCTGAGTGGACATCCATGACATGCGGACTCCCTCAAGGCTCAATTCTTGCGCCACTCCTGTTCAACCTGTATATGCTCCCAATGAGCCAAATAATGAGAAATAACCAAATTGCTTACCACAGATATGCAGACGACACACAGCTGTACTTAGCCCTATCGCCTAACGATTACAGCCCCATTGACTCCCTGTGCTGATGCATTGATGAAGTCAACAGTTGGATGTGCCAAAACTTTCTTCAGTTAAACAAAGACAAAACTGAAGTTATTGCGTTTGGAAACAAAGATGAAGTTCTCAAGGTGAACGCATACCTTCACTCCAGGGGTCAAACAACTAAACATCAAGTCAGGAATCTTGGTGTGACACTAGAGTCAGAGCTTAGTTTCAGTAGTCATGTCAAAGCAATAACTAAATCAGCATACTATCATCTGAAAAATATTGCAAGAATTAGATGCTTTGTTTCCAGACAAGACTTAGAGAAACTTGTGCATGCTTTCATCACCAGCAGGGTGGATTATTGTAATGGACTCCTCACTGGCCTTCCCAAAAAGACCATAAGACAGTTGCAGCTCATACAGAACGCTGCCGCCAGGATTCTGAGCAGAACCAGAAAATATGAACATATCACACCAGTCCTCAGGTCTTTACACTGGCTCCCAGTTAGATTTAGGATTGATTTTAAAGTATTATTACTGGTATATAAATCATTCAATGGCCTAGGACCTCAATACATTGCAGATATGCTCACTGAATATAAACCCAACAGATCACTCAGATCATTAGGATCATATCAGCTAGAAATACCAAGGGTTCACTCTAAACATGGCGAGTCTGCTTTTAGCTATTATGCTGGAACCAGCTTCCAGAAGAGATCAGATGTGCTCCTACAGTGGTCACATTCAAATCCAGACTCAAAACACTTCTGTTTAGCTATGCATTTACTGAATGAGCACTGTGCCGCTGTTCGTCCGACTGTTTGTACTGTACTGTATTTTATTTTATTTTTCTAAACTGTTTTAATTATTCTTATTTCTTTTAATTATTTTAATTTCTCCTATGTCAGCAGGGCATTTAGCCCGTAACTGTAAATGCCCACTCAGAAGGTGTAAAAGAAAGTGATAATGTGAAAGTGACGTGTATTAATGTGGGTTTGAAAGTAGAACAGTATTTAAATGACGATATTAAAGTTTTCGTCTGAGAAAGAATGTGAACGCAGTGCTAAAGAAAGTGAAAAGAACGTGTGAGTAAATGAGGGAGAAAAGAAAGTTAAAGGAAAGTTAATAGATGGAAGTCGTAAGAAGATTGAAGGTTAAAAGAAGGAAAGATTTAAGTCTTAAGGGAATCCTTTGAAGGAAAGATCTATAATAATATTTATTTTTTTGTTTGTTTTTTAAGTACTGTATTTTATTTTATTTTTCTAAACTGTTTTAATTATTCTTATTTCTTTTTATTATTTTAATTTCTTCTATGTAAAGCACTTTGAATTGCCATTGTGTATGAAATGTGCTATATAAATAAACTTGCCTTGCCTTGCCTTGCCTTGTAGGCACAAGCTATGTGCAGTACTGCATAAATTAATAATAACTGTACTGTTCTTAGTGTAGTTTATTTTTAGAGCCACTAGGTGGTGCTAGTCCATGTATGTTTTTGATGTTGTCAGAGAGAATATCCTCTGACCTTAAGTGCGGCCATCTTGTTTTACTCAGTTGATTCTGATAGTCACATGGTTAAAGCAGCTCAATCTCTTCATCATCTTTGAATCATTTATAGAAGCTTAGTCTGTAAGTATTAATGTGTTTGCTAGAAGCTTGTTTTTCATCTTTTGCTTGGAATTAGTACTAGTAATTTTAGTTTAAAATTGATATTAAGAGAGACTATTCAGTACAATATTTCATGCATCTGGATTATTATTTGTGTATATTATGTCCAGTTATACCTTAAGCGAACTGTTACAATTATTAATGTACAGTCTTTAGAAAATAATTTTTCCCTTTTTTCTGTATTTCAGTTTTACTCTGTCCCACTTGCATTGAAGTGGTGGTGTTAATAAATCCATGCTTCAGTTCAACTTTCTTGTGGAAGGAGTTATCTGTCTGCCTTGACAGATATCAAGTCCCAAAATGTTGGATCTGATGTTGTAGAATCACTGTGATGCTGTAATCAACAATATAAATTAAAAGTAAGAGATTAGGCTCTAAATTAGTTTTGTGATTCAGGTCAAATGATGATTATGTCTAAACATAACCAGCAACATCTGATCATCTTTTCTCTTTGTTCATCTGGGAGTTACCTTAGTTTCAACAGCCAAACAAAATTTAAAGTAAAAAATGTAAGGGTCAAGAGCCCAACTAAAACACACAATGATCTCCATAATGGTAACTCAAAATAGTGATTTTTCTCCTTCAGTGATTCTGCTTGTTAACATCAGGTGTCTTCAATAATCGTCACTCATTGCACAATTAATCACTTAATTATCTTATTAACTTTTTATCACTGGAGTTTTTGCTGTGTACGTTTTATGAGAACATTCTGGAAACAAAAATAAAACTACCCGCTGAAAACATTTTTAGAACTTCATGATAATGTTCTCAGAACGTTTTTAGAACAAAACATTTCTAGCTGGGGTCCTGGTTTAACTTGGTCCTCGGGTCCACAGAATTTAATGACAAAAGGGTAGAAATAAAAATGGAAATGCAATATAAATGACAAAAGGGTAGAAATAAAAATGGAAATGCAATATAAAGTAACAGAATTACAACCCGAATTCTGGAAAAGTTGGGCCGTTTTTTAAATTTGAATGAAATGAAAACAAAAAGACTTTCAAATCACATGAGCCAGTATTTTATTCACAATAGAACATAGATAACACAACACATGTTTAAACTGAGAAATTTTACAATTTTACGCTCAAAATGAGCTCATTTCAAATGTGATGCCTGCTACAGGTCTCAGTATGGTTGGGACGTGGACATGTTTACCACGGTGTAGCATCTCCTCTTCTTTTCAAAACAGTTTGAAGAAGTCTGGGCATCGAGGTTATGAGTGTCTGGAGTTTTGGTGTTGGAATTTGGTTATAAAGGTTTCCAGCTGCTGAAGAGTTTGTGGTCGTCATTGATGTATTTTTCGTTTAATGATGCGCCAAATGTTCTCTGTAGGTGAAACATCAGGCCAGTTCAGCACCCGGACACTTCTACGACGAAGCCATGCTGTTGTAATACCTGTAGTGTGTGTTTTTTGCATTGTCCTGCTGAAATATACAAGGCCTTCCCTGAAATAGACGTGAGAGCGAATTGAGGATGAGGACATCACCTTCCTGAAGGTTCTCTCTCTCTCACACAACACACACGCACGCACGCACGCACGCACGCACGCACGCACACACACACACACACACACACACACACAGTTTTCTAGCAAGTGTTTAATATTACTTTTACAAAAAAGGATTCAACATCAGTGTAAATATTTTTTTCATAGTGCATCAGTACATCAGTGTTACATTTTCTCAGTGTTAAATAAACCTTAGTTTATTATTGCTACTTTATAACAGGTACTCTCTTTTTTTATTTTATTTTTTTTATTATTATACCATTATGAACTGAGTTCAGAAGCTCTTATTGATGTTCCCAAACATCTGGGCAACTTGAAGTACCAAGTGTGGGAGAAGATGAAGGACGTCTGCCCTTACTGTGAGTGCTAGATCATTCCTGAAAGAACTGCTTAGCTTTTCAACATGCTGACTATTCCCTGTCCTCCTCAGATCCCGTGATCCTGAACCCTAACACATCTCCACCAGACGTCTCTGTGTCAGATGATCTGACCTCTGTGACCTCATGTTTCCGTCAGCAGAACGAACCCAACCCTCTTCCTCTGCACAGGAACCGGATGGTGTTGGGAAGTGTGGGATACAGTGATGGTGTTCACACATGGGATATTGAAGTGGGAAACAGTCGGCACTGGAGCCTTGGAGTGTGTCTTGGATTGGAGGGAAAACCTCCTACACAACCTTTGACCCCTGAAAACGGCTTCTGGGGTCTCAGACGTGATGGAGACTCGTACAGAGAGATGACGGCTGGATCGTGTAGATTGCAGATGATGGAAGATCCACAGGTAGTGAGAGTAAAGCTTGAGTATTGCTATGAGTTGCTTCAGGAGCCGTTGCGTCTGAAACGCTGGAGGAAGTTGAGCTTTTCTGATGTCAGGATTAATCACGTCATTGCAGCATTTGATAGAGTGCCATTGGCCAATAAACTCTTTCCCTTCATGATCCTAGAAGATCAGTCCGTCCCGCTGCGTGTCGTCCCAGCTAATGTTATTCTGACCGTGGAAAAGGAACCATCGTTCATGGAGAGACATCGAGTCTTGCTCATCATCTGTTTTAGTTTTGTCATGTGTATGTTGGGGATTTTGTTAGGAAAGAGTGACCGACAAGGCAGATGAAGAGGAAATGTCTCTTCATTTACTGTAATAGTCTTTTATAACAGACTTCTGAAAATCACACCAGTAAAACTAAAGGATTCCTGAACTAATTATATGTTAATATAGTGTAAAAGCCTCAGCACCTGAGAGCCAGAGCTCCCATTTATTTACTGTTATTTACTGAATAAGTGAGTCCCAAAGCATAGTATGTTGAACAGAGTGTGCCAGAAGTCCCCGGATGGTCGACTATTTATGGTGGATTGATCCGAGCTCATTATAACAGCTAATATTACCCACAACCCCCTGCACTTTGGAGGAGGATCCAGTTCAGAACTACAAACATGAGTAAAAAGAGTTCAGAAAACTACAAACATGGTGGATATGCGCGACCGACAGTTGAGTAGAGAGGGTTAGATAAAAGGGTTGATAATCAGTGACTAATAATCAACATTTAAGCTGATAAAAATATTATGTTATCTGACAAAAAGAGTACATACATTTAGAGCGTAGTATAAGTAGGCGAATTGTTTTGTAGCGTTTTGATGTATGTCTATCATGTGACTCTCCAACTGGGACGTAACACTAGGCTACTGAACTGTTTATGACTCATTATTGCTTTTAGCAGCGCTCAGTTTTCCTATTAGTTGTTTACATTGGTATTTGTTTTTCCCGGACATCCTGTAGTATTAAATCAGACGATGACTTTGTTTGCGTGTCTTATGCATCAGACGTTCAGTCAACGGTCCGTGGTCATCTAGTCTTCAACCACTTTTCAATTCATTGCTGAGGAATAACTGACCTCCAGAATATCCTGACTGACCAATCAGAATCAAGCATTTCATAGAGCTGTGAAATAATATCAATATAGATGATATTCAGCAACTCAACTGGGGCCTGTACCATGAAGGTAGCTGAACAAACTCGAGGTTACAGGATTAGTTTTGAGTTGACAAAACCAAACCGATGCAATCAGGCTTTATTGGTACCATGATGCAGCTCATCAACTTTCTCTGTCAACTCAGGCTTTGATCCTCAAGCTATGATTACTCCACGCGCGCGTGCACATAAAAGAGTGACGTCGACACTGAACAACCAATCGCGGGTAGAGCGTGAGCGATATATTTTCCCGCGGAGGAGCAAGAGATAATCATTCAGAATTACGATGAATTTAAATATGTATTTCAAGCTCGAAACAATACGGTCTCTGCTGCCAAAGCAAGAGAAGACTGTTGGAGAAAGATTGCTGATTGTTAATGTGTAAGTTAAACAAATACGTTCTATATTTATGTAAAATTATGTATGTACTGTATGTGTAGCCTATATGTGTAATATAGCCTATAGCCTATTTTTATAATATATAAAAAATGATACATGCACATTTTTTATATATTATAAAAATAGGCTATAGGCTATATTACACATAGGCTACACATACATACATAATTTTACATAAATATAGAACGTATTTGTACTACTAAGAAAGCTAGGGAATCCTATCATAAGATTAACAGAATAATAATAAAGATTTAAAATAATTCTTAACATGTATTATATTGTATAGTAGCCTACATTTGTGCAATTTGCTTTTTGAAAAAAAATAAATAAAATGTGTTCATGTGATGTCACCCTATCAATATATCTTACCGGCAATTTTATAAAAGCCCTCTTTTATGGACATGGCCGATAAATGTCCGGGGAACACTATTAATGAAACTATTCATGTACTCCTGCAGAGCGAGGACCACCTTACGAATGGTTCGACAAACCGTGTTTTCCCCGAGCTTCTGTGCGTCACCCACCGTGCAGGAATGTACCACTTGCAACAACAAAAACGCAACGCAATACCAAGTGCATGAATTCGACGTGTTAAATTCTTTATGTGCGGCTCAAGAAGTTCGCAAAGATAAGACATTCCTTCCGCTGAAAATCTGTATCTTTCATACAAGTAACTATCAGGAAAGGCAAGGGGATTTTGTCTGGCTAAAAACTCTTTCTCTACGAAGTGCTCGTCTAACAATTTGCGCTGAGATGTCACAGGATTTGGAAGAAAAGGTGAAGTCATTGCAACAGACACTGGGAATAAGTTACGTCACCTATATGTTTCTTTGCTCTCAGCTGATTGGTCAAACTTCAGTCTGAGATCTTGAATCCAGAACATAACCTGCCCCGGAGCAGGTTAGCCGTGCAGCGTAAGATACCATGGCAACGAACACCGATTAAAGCCAAGCTACTTTCATAGTACCTAAAACCCAGGGTTGGTGAGTAGTTGATATGACGGACCACCTGTCAAAAAATGATTGATTGACAGGTGCCACGCCCCTTCCGGTGACAGGTCCCGCCCCTTCCGGTGACATGTCCCGCCCCTTCCGGTGTCCCGCCCCTTCCGGTGTCCCGCCCCTTCCGGTGACAGGTGTCCCGCCCCTTTTGACTTTTGATTGACAGTTTGACAGCTAGTTTTGACTTTTGATTGACAGGTTGACAGTTAGTATGACTTTTGATCATGTTTTGACAGCTAGTTTTGACTTTTGATTGACAGTTTGACAGCTTTTGATCATGTTTTGACAGCTAGTTTTGACTTTTGATGTCTTTTGAAGTCTTTTGAAGGCTTTTGAAGCCTTTTGATATTGACAGAAAGTGTTATAACAATATGTGATGGTATCTGACAGCTAGTTTGATGCCTTTTGAACATGACAGTTAGTGTTTTTGAAGCCTTTTGATCGTTTGAAGACACTGTGATTAAATAATACGTCATGGCTATATGACAGCTAGTTTTAATTGTTTGAAGCCTTTTGAACATGACAGTTAGTGTGTGTTTTTGAAGTTGGTATCACACACACGATCCTCCCTACATATTCCTGAGCGTATCCGGGCTGTACTGTGAAACTGATAAGGGGAAAACTGGAAGTTTATCTCACACACAAATGTTGAAAAACCATTCAGTTCTTTTAAAAGAATATAAATGAAATGTTTATAAAGATCTTACTAAAATCTCACTCCAAAAGTTTAAATAAAATGGAGTCATAAAAACAATTGCAATAAGTCTCTCAAAGCATCGTCTGTGTGGGCCGCGCGCGCGTCTCTCTCTCTCTCTCTCTGTGTGTGTGTGTGTGTGTGTGTGTGTGTGTCACGGGATCCCCCCTGCCACCCTTTTGAGCTCTGACATCTGAAACGTGCTGTTCAGACACTGTGATTAAACAATGTCGTACAAAAAACATTCTATCCTTTAAAATAATGATCGTGTCAATTAAACTAAAGTTGAAAAAACATACTGTTCTCATGCTAATTTAACTAAGGTTGAAAAACTGTTTATCTCAAAAGTTTATCTCACACAAACGTTGAAAAACCATTTGGTTCTTTAAAAGAATATAAATGAAATGCTTATAAAATATATCTTACTAAAACCTCACACCAAAAGTTTGAATAAAATGAGAGTCACAAAAATTGCAATCAGTTAAATGTTTATATAGTTAAACAAGTATATGAATGGGTTCAAAATTGTTTTACACAACTTGTTTACTGAATTCATATAGTCATTCCTGAATGACCTCACACTGTCTCAAAACATAGGGAGTCATAGCGTCTCTCTCTCTCTCTCTCTGTGTGTGTGTGTGTGTGTGTGTGTGTGTGTGTGTGTGTGTGTGTGTGTGTGTGTGTGTGTGTGTGTGTGTCAGAGAGTCACACAAATTCAGTGATCAGGATATCAGGTGCTGAGTTTATTTATAAGAAGTATAATAAAGTTTAAATGATATATTTTAAAAACAAAAGACTGTTTAAATAAAATCTTTAAAGTTTGAATACATACACATCTTCTATTTATCTTTTAGAAGATTACTGTAATGATTTTGTGTAACGGTTATTAAACAATGTCTGTTCAAAAACTGTACTTAGTCGTCTTAAATCTCATTTCAATTCAATCATTCAATGAATCATTTCAAGATTCAATCAGCATTTTTTTGTCCAAGCGGAGTCTCAATTTTTGTGGCTTTCCACAGCCATAATGGTTTTTGTACCGTAACTGCATATTCTATCCCTTACACCTAAACACGCTGATCTTTCTGAATTTATTTCAAAGCATAATCGTAAAAGTTTAAATATGATCTTTTAAAAATGAAAGATTGTTTTAGTTTGAAGTTTAAAGTTCTTAACTTTCTTGCTTGAAAAAATCTTTAAAGTTTGAATACATTGATATCTTCTATTTATCTTTTAGAAGATTACTGTAATGATTTTGTTTAAATTGAACCTAAGGTATAATTGTTATTAAACAATGTTTGTTCAAAAACTTTAGACGGTTGAAAAACTGTACTTAGTCGTCTTAAATCTCATTTATATGAAAAGATTCAATCATAATTTTTGTCCATGCGGGGTTTCAATTTTTATGGCTTTCCATAGCCATTATGATTTTTGTACCGTAACTGCAAATTCAGCAATCAGGATATCAGGTGCTTAATTTATTTCAAAGTATAATCTTACAAGTTTAAATGATATCTTTTAAAAATGAAAGATTGTTTAAATAAAATCTTTAAAGTTTGAATACATACACATCTTCTATTTATCTTTTAGAAGATTACTGTAATGATTTTGTTTAACGGTTATTAAACAATGTCTGTTCAAAAACTGTACTTAGTCGTCTTAAATCTCATTTCAATTCAATCATTCAATGAATCATTTCAAGATTCAATCAGCATTTTTTGTCCATGCGGAGTTTAAATTTTTGTGGCTTTCCACAGCCATAATTGATTTGTGTACCTTAACTGCATATTCTATCATCCCTTACACCTAAACACGCTGATCTTTCTGAATTTATTTCTAAGCATAATCGTAAAAGTTTAAATATGATCTTTTAAAAATGAAAGATTGTTTTAGTTTGAAGTTTAAATTTCTTAACTTTCTTGCTTGAAAAAATCTTTAAAGTTTGAATACATTCATATCTTCTATTTATCTTTTAGAAGATTACTGTAATGATTTTGTTTAAATTGAACCTAAGGTATAATTGTTATTAAACAATGTCTGTTCAAAAACTTTAGATGGTTGAAAAACTGTTCTTAGTCGTCTTAAATCTCATTTATATGTAAAGATTCAATCATAATTTTTTGTCCATGCGGGGTTTCAATTTTTATGGCTTTCCATAGCCATAATGATTTTTGTACCGTAACTGCATATTCTATCCCTTACACCTAAACACGACCATCACAGAAAACTACATTTTCAAAAATGTAAAAAAAAGTTTTAGCTAAATAAATATATAAATAAAAACACCTTACATTTCCAGAGAGGTGAAGTAGTTCTTTATGCAACGATAAAAAACAATCCAAAAAGCAAATAGTTTAAGTTGTCAAACAAAACACCCCCAGATCCTTCAGAGATAAACTACAGTGTGAACTGAAGCTTCAGGATATAGGGTAACAGACCAGATGAGTCTCGGGGGACAATGTCACAGTAAATCTAGTCCGCGTTCCAGAGTACATCCAGAGTTTTATACTAAATTCATTTAAAAGCATAACCTTAAAAGTTTAAATTAGATATTTATATATATCAATAAAAGTTTTATTAAAATCATATCTTCTATTTATCTTCTTAGAAGACTTATGTATTATTTTTACTAAACAGCGTCTGTTCAAAAACTTTAGATGGTTGAAAAACTGTACTTAGGCGTCTTAGATCTTATTTATAAAAAAATATTTCAAACAGTATTTTGTCCATACAACATGTTGTCAAAGTTTGTCACAATGTTTTGTTGTTGCGTTATTTTTAAGAAATCCGAGGACTCTACATTGCTCTTACTTAGACTAAGTTGTATCATTTGGAAAATCACCACACAATTATATTTTCATCTGTGGGTGGCTGAAGGATTTCCTTGTAGTTTATGAGTCTCTGAGCTGATGTGTTTAAATTATGTGTCGATCTGCCAGATCTCATGTTCTCTATTGATGGGGTCAGTCTCATCATTGATGATAAACAGTTCAGTGTAGATCTTGTTTAGAGAGACCGACTGTGGTGCACTTCCCTCCAAAGTCCTCTCATTCCTTACATTCTGAAGAATTTCTAAAAATCAGGACAAAGTTGGATAGTCATATTATTAACAGGAGCATCACGCTTATGAATGCACAGTGTTCTACAACAAGAGATCTTACCATGTTCGTTTACCGAGGTAGAGTGAGACACCTGAAAAACAAAACAAAAAATACTCATACATAAATATATATATATAACATACACAAACTATTCTTAACTAAGCAACTGTTTCTTAAATTTTCAGACACTCACCACACTGATGTTAACATCACCATATATTGTCTTGTCTACCATGATTGGAGCAAATATTGACCCACCATTCCTCTGGACAATTGTTAAGTTAAGCTGTCCGAATGATGTAGAATTATTATTATGCTCTCGTTGTGGAAGGTTGTTAGGCTGTTGATTTGTCATGTTTCCAGAATGTGCACCATCTGTTAAAAAATTAACAATTAAATACACAACCAAAACCATGTAAAGCTTATTGAAGATTGAGAAACATATTGACTACTAACAAAGTAAATTATAAATCTTTTCCTACATTTGATATTCTTTTTTCTGATTTTTTTCACAATGTACTTGATCCTTTTTAATGCTGTTTTCTCTCCATATTTATTCTGTAGTTCCTCTACTGTGTCTTCCAACCTCCCTGTTGTTCTTCTCCAGCTGTGTTAACCAAAGACAAACAATTAGAAGAATAAAATGTATGTACAATAGCAAAAATAAAGTTGGTCATTAGTTGTTAGGGTTAGATACACCTGCAGACACATTCATACACCTGTTCACCTGTTTTCATTTAGCATACACCAGAGTTCAAACATTCACTTTTTCAAAGGCCAGATTAGCTCATAAATATGGCAACCAAAGCCACATGGACAGTGAACAGATGTACAGCAGGTTAAAACAATAGTCTATGTTAGGACAATAACAATAATACTCTATGTTAGGACAATAGTATGTTCACAGGAGCCGCTGAGAGCGAGTTCCTGCTGACAACGTTCATAAAGTGCGAGATAAGGTGCAAGTAGCTAAACTAAACATTTCAAATTTGACAGAAAAGTTTTGAGAAATGTTAAACAACGAAAAAAATTATCAAGGCAAACTAATCAACTTTTTTCTAATTTCACCATTTTGAACTTAAAATAGGCCTATATAATACATGTGATTTAATGTGAGAGGAGAAGAAACAAATAACAGCCTTTTTCATCATATTAGGCATAAGATTAATAATGAATGTGTACATATTGTGAATTAATTTAATAAACATTTACCTAAAATCCATAGCCTTCAGTAAATTAAGGCTAGACAAGAACAACAAAGTTCCTTTTTAACTCTGCCCCCTGCTCTAGTTAGAACTTTGGAGCGCTTAAAATTGTGGGGCTCAAAAATAAGTGTCATTTGGAACTCTTTTATAGTTATTTTTATCAAAAAATATGTTGATAATGATTAAAAACTTTAGTGCCCTTCGAAGGCACCATTTTAGATAGTTTGGCATGCATGGGATTGTGTGTCCATATGCTAGTGAGAGCGAGCGTCTGGTGCTCAGAAATACATTCTACAATGATATAAAATATATCTTCATTAAATGCCTATTTTGTCTATTCTACTAATGTCTATTCTTTAATCCACACATAAATCGTAAGCGCATAATATCACCTGCTCAAGTACTTCTTGATGAGTTTCTTCTGTATTAAACAGCGAATCTTCTCAGTCAGATCGTCGCAAGATCTCAGGAATCCTCCCACACTGCTCGTGTTCACGCGCTCCATCGCTGCACTTGTGTGTATGACTCCAACGATTCAAACTTCCATAAAGCGCGCCAAAACAGCAGCGCGGAGATGTGACGTCACGTGTCGAGCGGGCGTTCGTAAAAAGCACAAAAATAAATAAATAAATTACATTACCTTCCGTCTTCAGCATCTGATGATTCCCGATATTATAGTTACTTTATTCCTTTATGACTCTGTTTTTCGGTTCAGCATTTAATATCAAATTAGAGGTTATGGTTTTATTGTTTTACACTTCTCAAGCGATTTCTGTTTGCTTTAAACAAGCGACTTTTTATTTAAATTTTTAGATTTGATAGAGTATTTTATATTACAGCGAATTTTGTCCAACTGTTTAATACAGATGTGAATTTGTTTGATCATTTCAATGCTAAAAACTCGAGTTTTTATTAAACCAATGTGCTTCGACATTAAGTAGGCTAATTGTTGAGTATGATCTGAAATATTTAATCTTTTAAATCATGTTTTTTAAAAAAAAATGATTCTAAATATTATTATTATGTATACTATTATAATACTATTTTTATGTGTTGCAACTGCGGTAGCCGTTATGTGCCAAGAAGCTATGACAACATGTCTTCCAATAGCACTTCATCGAGTTTAATTGTACTTGTTCTACTGTTATGCTGCCTATATAATGATATAATGATATAATGATTTACACAACCAAGCAATGAAAAAAGCTTGTCATTTAGACCGTAACTTTGACTTACCTGTCGAGAAGAAAGCAGGCAACTTCAGCATCCCTTTCAAAGTAAATGGTAAATGGACTGCATTTATATAGCACTTTCACAGACCTATGGCCACCAAAGTGCTTTACATAGCCTCACATTCACCCATTCACACACCGACGGCGGTGTCAGCCATGCAAGGCGCCATCCAGCAAAGTCTTTCTCCTTCATTAGCTCTTTCCACCTGTGAAAAGCTATCCCGATATTTACCCTCGTTTTGAATTCGCCGGTCACGTTTCCTTTTAAATAAATGTTTTGCTTTTTGGCGACGAGGATTCCTTCTCCTGTGGCTCTGCATAACTATGATCCTGCATTATATTGTACCGTGCAGTGCAGCCTTTCAAATGTGCCGGGGCAGTATCAACGCCTCCCATAATGTCTAACGGTTAGGATTCCTGGTTTTCACCCAGGCTGCCCGGGTTCGACTCCCGTTATGGGAAGGCAATTTTTTTATATTGCCAACAAAATTCAAGTTATTCAAGTTCATCAATAATCATTTTTAGTTATTCATAGTCTTAGAGGCCTACACGAACTGCAGAAACAAGCAGAAGATATGTAAAAACTCATAAATGCTGTTTCAGTACTGAATCATTTTCACAAATACAATTATACTAAATTCAGAAAATTTCACTATGGAATATTTTACTTTATCTATCATAATTTCAATTTAGTATGTCATCATTTAAACTTTTCATCTCATAATTATGACGCATAGTCATCATTTTAATTTCAACTTTTTAAGTCATAATTTCGACTTTTTGTCATAATTATTACTTAATTCAGAATTACAATCTTTGTCAATTACGCCTTTTTAATGTAATACTTAAAACGTTTTTAAGTCATCATTTGGTAGCAGTTGCTGTTGACTATAGTAGTGTTGCACCTGCATGCCCACTAACTCGCTTGTGAGAGTCAGAGTGTGTAAAGTAAACTCTCATTAGTGTTAGTAGAGTATTAGTGGACTGGTAGGGTTAGAATAAGTTGAGATATAGTTGAGTTACTTATAGTTGAGTTACTTATAGTCAGTAGAATATCTGTTGGGGAGCATCACAATAAAGAGTTAGCAGATATTAAGCACAGTCTATTTTTTCAGATGTTTAAATGACAAAATACCATTTTTTCAACCGAGTGAATCAAGGCCTTCAGAAGTCATAACTTCAGGGGTCAACGGTTTAGGTCAGTTGGCGAAAACACTGCGTGTGTAAAAATCAAATACTGTATTACACTTTTCAAAGGATAATCTAGCTTTAAAGTTAGAATAAAAAGTAAATAAAAACCAGACATATCTTCATACCTGTTGTGTTCTGACACAAGGCCATTAACTTGTTCTTTTTTGTTTTATAAATGTATTTCTACAAATATCAATCTGATGGACTGAATACACGATTAAACAAGATAATCATGCTACCAAATACGTCTGACACAACATTTTTAAGAAAAAACAGTGTTTTAAAATACAACTAAACCATGATAACAGATGATTTTTGACAGTCCTACAGTTTTTGACAGTCCTACATAAATGCATGTTGATTACTGAGTTTCAGGCATAGTGCAATGTTCGAGAAATCTAATATTGGCGTAATCTTTGCGAGGTCTCACTCACAACGCACAACTTTGTGTTGGGCATACCTTTACTAAAATAAAATATTATGGAAGTCATTTTCAAACTGTAATTATACCATATTTTATTTATTAATATTATGGCTTCATGTTGATTTTAAGTTTTTTATTTGTTTGTTATTAACTAATACCTTCATCTTTTAACTAACATCCAGCACAAAATTAAAGAGATGTATGAGCTAAGGATGTTCTCTGACCCCAAATAAACTGCAATGTTCACAATCTACAATATACAGTTAGATATTCTCCTACATAGTATGTGTGTAAATAGTTGTGCTTAAATCTTTGGGTGTATTTTTACACACCATAGTGATGCAAAGTTCCACACCCTATGGACTAACTTTAAAACATCATCTTATTTTTTATCTTTAAGATTCAAAAGACCAAATCCCTAAGAAAAGAGGATTGAAAAGCTCCGTTTATAATAAAAAGTATCCAAATGATGGTTTTGTTACTCCGCTAGATTTAGTCATCTTGTTCAGACGACACTGTTTCACATTTTGTATGTTGGACTGTGTGTGTGTGTGTTTTAGGTGAAGACGTTTCTTTGAGAGCCGTCAACATTCAGTGTTTATATAAATAAATGACCATTAAGAATTTAAGTGAAATTTTAAGAAGAAACTTTCCCTCTATCTACGAATCACACAAAGCGCATGCTGTTTTACACTTAAACTATTACAACAGAATCACATCTGACTATGGCACTGAGAGAGGCATATTCATCAAAGCTTGAGGCTGTTAAACAAAGTTCCACACTTTGGTAAAATTGCACAAAAGTAAATTCTAGAGGTCAACTAGGTTAAAAGTAAATGAGCCATTTAAAACAAATACAGAAAAGCCACTATAGTGATCAGTTTTAGCTTTTGAATGTCTGTAATTGATCTTGTTTTTGTACAGTTTGCAAAAAGTATATAGTCTCCGAGCGTGGTCAAACATGTTCATATAGGAATGTATGAAAAACATGAACAAATATTGCATAAAGAGAATTAAATAACGGTCCTTCTAGTATGAGAGTGTTTAAGACTAAACAAATCATGTTTATTTTAGAACATCTTTCTGCTATGTCTACGAAACATCGACGTGAAAGATGAGTATTGCTGTTTTTTCTGTTACCTACTATTACGCTTCAAACTTGTCTAACTATTACACTTATTTTGTTATTATTACACAGTTATTTTGTGTATGTCGCTAAACAACAGTTAAGCTAATGAATCACAGTTGATACGTGAAAGGAGGGTTGATTCATTTTATTACGTCCCCACCAATACTTTGAGTTTTAGGCATCTGTCTTTTAGGCCCGATCCAGAAAACAGACGTTGTGTTTATGTCTTAATAATTGTTCTTCTTTTTATGATCTTCTTTTTATTCGGCATAATGCTGAATGTTTTAACATATCATAAATTTCAATGGTTAGAAAAATCATCTAACTATTATATCTAACAATCAACAGTTATATGTGAAACAAGCTGAGGCGCATTAGAGTCGGATTCTTGTTTATATTGAACATTGTTATTGAAGCGCATGTTTAACAGCGCTATTATTCTTGGCCTCATCAAAGTTTTCACCGGAGCATACCGACTCTGAAACAAGACTTTGTTTAAAAGATTTTGTTTGCATTTCTTCTGAAACAACCTGTTTTGAAATTGTTTAACAATTTTTAACATCAGCGTAACACTTATCGCATTGCTGGGTGTGATTGTAATGTTTTGTATGGCGTTTTCTTTACACTTTCCCCCGGATATCTGTTTCCTACAGTTAGCTAATGTTAGTGAACTCTAGGTCTTCTCTTTGTATATATACGACAGTATTCACATGAATTGGTTTGATTTGATAAAATGATGGTTTAAACCATCATCTTCACGTGAGACATTTACATTATATTATTATTATACCGTCCTAATTTTTAAATAGCGCTAAAATTTATATTTTATATTTTAACCCTTTATGCGGATATAGAATACCACACAAGGTTCTCTGTTCTCTGGTTCTATGTTTTTAAAAATACAACAAAACACATGTAGGTGTACTATGATTTATCAGAAAATTACCTTTGTTTGAAGAAAAACTTAAATCAGCTGGTGCTTGATAACTATTGAAGTTATTAAACACAGTAATGATGTGTTTAATGCGATATTGATTTTAACTCAATACATTTGAATGCGCTAAAGGTCTATGAACTTTAATATCTTCATAGTCGGTAAAATTAACTTAAAGCCAACTGAATACAGTGTTTAATCAGATTTTGTAACTGGAATGAGTGAAGATAATAAACTTCTCTCTGGTGGCATATGCATAACTTCTCCATGATGCTACTTCTGTTGCATCGTGACTATAATTTACATAGTTATTTATGGCTTTCCTGATGACGACACCCTATTCAACCCCTCCAGTGGGGCGAGGGGGCGGACCCCAATCGTTGTCCTGATAAATATTTCAGGACATTGCACACTCTAGCTCTACTTCTAGCTCTACTAGCCTCGGACTGCTGTGCTACTACATCATCTCATTGATCAAAGGTTGAAGGAAAAAGTTGAAAGTCCTGTTTGCCTGAACCTGACGTAAACTACGCTTCTGACCCCAAAACACAAACTTCCGAGCATTAACGCACAAACCCTGGACGACTGTGCCGCAAGGACTCGCTCAGGAGATTCCGGGAACATTCCAGGAACGAAAAGCATCTTTCATCATCGAATAGTGGACTATTCGAAAAGTTGAAAAAATGGCGACGCAAAAACGGATGGAGAACAAGTATCATCCGGCGTGTGAGTGCGCCACGGGCAAAGAGTGTCCTTTAAGAGCTACGCTAGACTCTATGTTTAAAGATCATTTTAGAGGTCAGATGGTTGGCTTGATGCACAGGATCATCGATGCTGCGTGTGGTATGAAAAACGATTGTGCGCAGGATACCAAACGTGTGACACATCTCAAAAATGAAATGGATGTCGTAAGAGGCTTGACAAAGCCATGGCCTGATGTAACACCCATGTTTTTTAACGGCAAAGAGCCGAACGGCGTAATCCTCAAACAAGTTCTGGATGTGCTGCGTGAATGTTGTGACGAATTCGAAATCACAGAGATACTCGCTATATGGACTTTTGTAACAGATCTCTGCATGTCACTGGTGTCAAAAAATGCAAAATCTGACGTTGGTGAAATAGTTGAAAGTCTGGTCAACTATACCCTAGAGCAAAACATGATAGCCTGCAGAGATTTTCTATTCTGGTTAGACCATCTGTAAACGTCGTTTTACTTTATGTACTGCCGATCTATCATTTTCTTCACTACTTCAATGTATACTCGAAAGTATAATGTTGAAATAAAAAAAATCTGGTTAAAAAATGTCTGAGCTCATAATAATAGTATTATAATAGTATACATGATAATATTTAGAATAATAATATTTAGAATAATTAAAAATACTACATGATTTAAAAGATTAAATATTTAAATATTTGATTTCTGCATTTAAATGACTGTATTCCCGAGGTGGCAACCATTTCCAAGATGTGAATACCTGAAATTGTGTGGTGATTTTTCAATTTTTGAAATTGTGGTGTTTGATTTTGTTTTTAGCATCGGTTCCTGCATCATAGAGGGTATTTAATAAGTTTAATAAGATTATGTGTTCTGTCATGGACGACTAGACACTAGTCATGGGATGTCCAGCAGAGAGAAGGGCTTGAGTGGACACACCCTGTGGTCACATTTTTACCCGCCACAGCAAACCTCCTGTCATCCTCTCACTCTGCCTTTTCCCCCGCTTCGCAACGTAGCCATCTTACAGCTTTCCAACCCTGCGACAGCCGTAACATCAACCGCCACGGCATCTTTTTCAAGCCAAATGGAGGAGCAGGTGGGTTACTTAAACACGGCATTCAGCAACCTGGCCCTCTCCAGCCCCATTTCCTCCCGTGGAGTTGAGGATATGTCTCACCAGCGACCTCCGACTTGTCACAATCCTGGCATGCGTCGGGAACTGGAACGCCTTGACACCTTTCAGAATTGGACTCTTGCTACATTAGCTCCAGCTGAGCTTGCCAAAAGTGGTTTCTACTACGTTGGCCAGGGCGACAGAGTGGCTTGCTTCAGTTGTGGAGGCCAGCTTAGCAACTGGGAACCGGGAGATCGGGCAGCATCAGAGCACCAGAGGCATTACCCCAACTGCCGCTTTGTTCAAGGTGACCGTGCAGATAATGTACCTTTATCTGGTGGCGGCCTTTCCAATGGATCGGCAATGCAACAGTGTGAAGAAAGGTTGCTCACATTTGTCAACTGGCCCTCAAGAATAACTGTTCGACCAGACCAATTGGCTAAGGCTGGTTTTTACTATGTTGGTCGTAATGATGACGTGAAGTGCTTTTGTTGTGATGGTGGACTCAGATGTTGGGAGTCTGGTGATGATCCATGGAGAGAACATGCTAAGTGGTTTCCAAGATGTGAATACCTGTTGCAAGAAAAGGGCCAAGAGTTTGTTCATCAGATTCAAGCAAGATTTCCAAGACTATTTGAACAGCTATTGACTAATGGAGACAGCGACTCAAGAGAATTTGTTGATCCAGCTGCTGTACACCTGGGTCCTGGAGAAGATGCAGTGATGATGAACAATCCTGTGGTGAAGCAAACCGTTCAAAGCAAAATTCTCGCAAGTGGAGAAAATTACAAAACCGTTCAAGAATTTGTGTCTGATTTACTACGTGCGGAAGATGAGAAGAGAGAGGAGGAGCGAGAAAGTAAGTTTCTTACTTTTCTTAAGAAACATCATCTTGCCGTGTCACAGCGGCTAAAAAGTGTGCAGTGCTTAATGGACCATCTTCTAGAGGAGAACGTCATCTCACAGAAAGAGTATGACATTATTCGTAACTACACTACAGTCAAGCAGCAGACAGGGCAGCTCATTGAGTTAGTCCTGTCGAAAGGAAATGCAGCAGCAGAGGTCTTCCGCAACTGGATCAAGAAGAATGATGTCTGCCTGCTGAGAGAACTGATGGCCCAGACAAATGAAGCTGCATCACCGAGTCAAGATCTTTCAGACTTGCCTATGGAGGAACAGTTAAGAAGACTTCAAGAGGAGCGCACATGCAAAGTTTGCATGGATAAGGAAGTGAACATTGTCTTCATCCCCTGTGGTCACCTAGTTGTGTGCAAAGAATGTGCGCCTTCTCTACGCAAGTGCCCCATATGTAGAGGCTTGGTCAAAGGCGCTGTCCGTACTTTCCTATCATAAAGTTTTCCTATCATTTGGATTTGCAAATTTACATTTAACTCGATGATACAACTTAGTCTAAATAAGAGCAACGTAGAGTCCTCGGATTTCTTCAAAATAACGCAACAACAAAACATTGTGACAAACTTTGACAACATGTTGTATGGACAAAATACTGTTTGAAATATTTTTGTATAAATAAGATCTAAGACGCCTAAGTACAGTTTTTCAACCATCTAAAGTTTTTGAACAGACGCTGTTTAGTAAAAATAATACATAAGTCTTCTAAGAAGATAAATAAGATATGATTTTAATAAAACTTTTATTGACATATATAAATATCTAATTTAAACTTTTAAGGTTATGCTTTTAAATGAATTTAGTATAAAACTCTGGATGTACTCTGGAACGCGGACTAGATTTACTGTGACATTGTCCCCCGAGACTCATCTGGTCTGTTACCCTATATCCTGAAGCTTCAGTTCACACTGTAGTTTATCTCTGAAGGATCTGGGGGTGTTTTGTTTGACAACTTAAACTATTTGCTTTTTGGATTGTTTTTTATCGTTGCATAAAGAACTACTTCACCTCTCTGGAAATGTAAGGTGTTTTTATTTATATATTTATTTAGCTAAAACTTTTTTTTACATTTTTGAAAATGTAGTTTTCTGTGATGGTCGTGTTTAGGTGTAAGGGATAGAATATGCAGTTACGGTACAAAAATCATTATGGCTGTGGAAAGCCACAAAAATTGAAACTCCGCATGGACAAAAAATGCTGATTGAATCTTGAAATGATTCATTGAATGATTGAATTGAAATGAGATTTAAGACGACTAAGTACGGTTTTTTAACCATCTAAAGTTTTTGAACAGACATTGTTTAATTAATAACAATAATACTTTAGGTCACAGTAATCTTCTAAAAGATAAATAGAAGATGTGTATGTATTCAAACTTTAAAGATTTTATTTAAACAATCTTTCATTTTTAAAAGATATCATTTAAACTTGTAAGATTATACTTTGAAATAAATTAAGCACCTGATATCCTGATTGCTGAATTTGCAGTTACGGTACAAAAATCATAATGGCTATGGAAAGCCATAAAAATTGAAACCCCGCATGGACAAAAATTATGATTGAATCTTTTCATATAAATGAGATTTAAGACGACTAAGTACAGTTTTTCAACCGTCTAAAGTTTTTGAACAAACATTGTTTAATAACAATTATACCTTAGGTTCAATTTAAACAAAATCATTACAGTAATCTTCTAAAAGATAAATAGAAGATATGAATGTATTCAAACTTTAAAGATTTTTTCAAGCAAGAAAGTTAAGAAATTTAAACTTCAAACTAAAACAATCTTTCATTTTTAAAAGATCATATTTAAACTTTTACGATTATGCTTTGAAATAAATTGAGAAAAATCAGCGTGTTTAGGTGTAAGGGATGATAGACTATGCAGTTACGGTACAAAAATCATTATGGCTGTGGAAAGCCACAAAAATTGAGACTCCGCATGGACAAAAAATGCTGATTGAATCTTGAAATGATTCATTGAATGATTGAATTGAAATGAGATTTAAGACGACTAAGTATGGTTTTTCGTACTAAACAACAGACATTGTTTAGTAACAATAATACTTTAGGTCACAGTAATCTTCTAAAAGATAAATAGAAGATGTGTATGTATTCAAACTTTAAAGATTTTATTTAAACAGTCTTTTGTTTTTAAAATATATCATTTAAACTTTATTATACTTCTTATAAATAAACTCAGCACCTGATATCCTGATCACTGAATTTGTGTGACTCTCTGACACACACACACACACACACATACACACACACACACACACAGAGAGAGAGAGAGAGAGAGAGAGAGAGAGAGAGAGAGAGAGAGACGCTATGACTCCCTATGTTTTGAGACAGTGTGAGGTCATTCAGGAATGACTATATGAATTCAGTAAACAAGTTGTGTAAAACAATTTTGAACCCATTCATATACTTGTTTAACTATATAAACATTTAACTGATTGCAATTTTTGTGACTCTCATTTTATTCAATCTTTTGGTGTGAGGTTTTGGTAAGATATATTTTATAAGCATTTCATTTATATTCTTTTAAAAGAACCGAATGGTTTTTCAACGTTTGTGTGAGATAAACTTCCACAGTTTTTCAACCTTAGTTGAATTAGCATGAAAACAGTATGTTTTTTTCAACTTTAGTTAAATGAGCAAGATCATTATTTTAAAGGATAGAATGTTTTTGTACGACATTGTTTAATCACAGTGTCTGAACAGCACGTTTCAGATGTCAGAGCTCAAAAGGGTGGCAGGGGGAATCCCGTGACACACACACACACACACAGAGAGAGAGAGAGACACGCGCACGCGGCCCACACAGACGGTGCTTTGAGAGACTTATTGCAATTGTTTTTGTGACTCCATTTTATTTAAACTTTTTGAGTGAGGTTTTAGTAAGATCTTTATTTTAAATTATTTATAATAATTTATATTCTTTTAAAAGAACTGAATGGTTTTTCAACATTTGTGTGTGAGATAAACTTCCACAGTTTTCCCCTTATCAGTTTCACAGTACAGCCCGGATACGCTCAGGAATATGTAGGGAGGATCGTGTGTGTGATACCAACTTCAAAAACACACACTAACTGTCATGTTCAAAAGGCTTCAAACAATTAAAACTAGCTGTCATATAGCCATGACGTATTATTTAATCACAGTGTCTTCAAACGATCAAAAGGCTTCAAAAACACTAACTGTCATGTTCAAAAGGCATCAAACTAGCTGTCAGATACCATGACATATTGTTATAACACTTTCTGTCAATATCAAAAGACTTCAAAAGACATCAAAAGTCAAAACTAGCTGTCAAAACATGATCAAAAGCTGTCAAACTGTCAATCAAAAGTCAAAACTAGCTGTCAAAACATGATTAAAAGTCATACTAACTGTCAACCTGTCAATCAAAAGTCAAAACTAGCTGTCAAACTGTCAATCAAAAGTCAAAAGGGGCGGGACACATGTCACCGGAAGGGGCGGGACACCGGAGGGGGCGGGACACCGGAAGGGGCGGGACATGTCACCGGAAGGGGCGGGACCTGTCACCGGAAGGGGCGGGGCACCTGTCAATCAATCATTTTTTGACAGGTGGTCCGTCATATCAACTACTTTGGTGGAAACTAAACTGAAACATAGCTGGCTAGCCACCTAAACCGGCTTCATGGTACAGGCCCCTGGTGTTTTGTTGTAAAGTCATTTTTGTCTCACTATGTGTTAAACACATAGACTGTAAAAAATATGGACAAAGCGTCTGTGACGTCACCCATAGACTTTCTGAAGAACGGGTTTGAAGCCGTTTATGGGGGGTATGGGCGGCGCCATCTTGGAAAATCTTGGGAAACCCTAACCCCGCCCACCTTCTAACGCAGCGCGCGTCACTCAGCTCGCTCTGCTACTCCGGTTATCTCTGTGTATATTTTAGGCAACGAAATATGTTATAAAACACCACACTAACTCTTTTCGTTTTCATTTAAAGAAATCTTAAACATTATAGCCACACAAATGTGGTTCAGGCAACACGTATTGATTATATTCACTGCACATAACGTTTGCCTATTTATAACAAAACGAAATATAAAACACAAACCTGCCTCTTTTCGTTTTAAATATAATATAAAAATATTAAACATTTTAATATGGTCCAGGCAATATGTGCATTTGTACTAAACAACAGATGTTGCAGTAAACAACATTACAGATCATATCCGTTGTATTAAAATTTAAAATGACAAAACTCAACCCAGTCTCTTTTTGTTAAATTTCAGTTTTATCAATATTAGCTATTATAAAAGTATAAGTAAAAGGTAAAGTTACAAGAAGCTATACAAATAAAGCAAACAATTCAGTCAAACATAAAAAGTCAGCGCTCGATCTAGTCTAACCATACAACAGTAAAGTTAAATAGCTTATAAAGTTATGAAACTTCCCCTCAGCCAAAACGATTGCCCAGGGAACAAATTATAGATTTACGTTACGAGACCAAAAATCGCCCGTTAGATATACACAAGACGAATTATATCTCATGTTTAACCACTAGACGCCAGAGTCAGCGGCAAAAGAACGTCTAGCCGAGGAAAGGCTGCTCCAGGCGGGGTACATCGCGCTGAGCGCCCGGTCATCGCTGGATCTCACAACTGGATACAATTTTTCATAAATCTTTATAAATAAACCACATATTTGAGCTTTAAACAACTACATTCTCGCCTGAAAAACTCTTAAAACTATATTTCATGATGCAGAAACAGTAGTATTATATGTCAACTGTATTAAAAAATGGCGCTTCTTATGTTGTCATTCTACGTGGCGCTGCCTTGTCAGCTGTCAATCAAGCTGTCAATCAAAGTTAACCACGCCCTTATTGTCATACATTTTATATCTAAATACGATCTAAACTAACGAGTTAGAAGAAAATTCACAGCCCTCATGGTTGTCGGGCACTCGGAACCTATCGAAAAATACAATAAAAGTCCATGGGACCAACCTGTAAAAACATGAATTTATGCTGTGAAAACGGACATTTTAACATGGGGGCTATGGACATTTGCTCCCTTTTGGGACCTTCCCCTAGCGGATTTTCGATGTATTGCAGTTTTTCGCACTTCCGGGTAGGCTTCATTTTTCAGATCAGAATGTTGCCGCTTGGTTAAACACTATTATCTTATAATGAAATGATTAAAACTATAATTCTTAGTTTGTACTGTGATATTTTACAGTACCTTTTTGTATTTTTTGTTCATATATTTTAGTTTTATAAACACATTTGGTCAGCAATTAGGGTATTGAGAGCGCTACACAAAAGCTTTAGAGCAACAGGAGAGTTTTGTTAGTTTCCCGTTTATTCAGCGATATCAGATTCAGTCTGATATATTTAATATGAGTCGGACGCTTCCCATATGTGAAATCTTCTACAAACACAGATGCTGGAGGCAAGACACAAAGGCATGGTAACAAATTAGAAAAGCTTTATTGATTAATTTGCACTTTTATCAAAGTTATATCAAAAGTAGAAGAAGAAGAATTAAGCTATCTAATGAAAGAAGTAGAGCAATTCTGGATGGAAACTCCTTAGCAGTTAAATGGTAAATATAGTAATATGAAAATGGAAAAGTACATTACAAATTTAATTAAAAGAGAGTAAAATGAATATAAGTGAAAATTGCATGCAATATACTGCCTGTATATATCTGGAATGCATTTTTGTATATAATGCCTCTTTAACTCGATTCAAGGCAAGACACTCGTTCACTGGTCTTGAGATTTTGTTCTATTTAGCTTTTTTATTAAACTTTATACATTTCTATTGTAGATTTCAGGTGTCTTGCCTTAAACTGATGTTACACTACACATCCTCAGAGTCCAGGGAACAGGTAGAGTTTCTTGGAAAGGGACGTCCTGTCAATACACGGCATTAGTTTAGCAAATTCATCCTTTCTAATCTCTAAATGCTTGAATCGTGGATCTTTCTCCATGCGTAAGGTGACCTATAATAAAAAAAGATCACATGTGAATGTGACAAGAAGCAAACTCCTGTATGTATTTTAGCTGAGCAAAGCACAAGAGATTATTTTACTTTTGGGCTGAAATAAAGCAAACCAATTTAAATGGGATTTTCAACATTTACCTTCGTGAACAAATCTTTAATTTCATCAACATGAGCCTGTTTACAGAACACCTCCATGATGTAACAGATAAAATAACTTCCTTCGACACGATCCCTGTATGCACTGATACCTGTGGAGAAAAGCCATTGGTAGGTTGAAGAACTTCACAAAGCAACCCAAACATGAACAGACTGCTTCAAGTGTGAATCAACATTAAAGTAACTTTTTTTTTTTTAAAGGACAACAGTTGCTTTATTTTTGAATATGAACAAAATGAACAGTGTGTAGAATGATCTACAAATCAGTTTCAGAAATCAGTGTTTTCTGAGCACTTACCAGGGAGGCAGGACTTAAAGCAGATGAAGTCTTTCTCTATGTGCACAGCGGAGTCTGATTGTATATCCACACCTCCTGGGTGTTCTGGACAGAGAAACGGTTAATAATATGGATGATAATATTACAGTAAATCCAGGAAAAATATGAATACAGAGTACAAAGAGAAACAGAAATATGATAATGTCGTACCTCCTCTGCAAGCTTGAATCAGAATAACCTTTGGTTTATCATTCAGAGCATGATTCTTTAAGCTCAGACTGGAGAAGATGTCGTCAACAATGAAGAAATCATTGGGGTTTTTACTCTCATGGTAGTTGACCCCTAAAATGGCATCTTTATTTAGGAATCGGTCCTCATATTTGACACCTTTGTCTTCTTTATTTTGGATTATGTCCCCGTGAGACATCAGGACCACAAAGGTGCTGTCCGAGTCTTCATGTTCAGGATGTGCAGCGAAGTCCTTGACTCTAGTAGATATTTCCTGTCAATAAAAACGTCTTTTTTTTTCTTTTCTTTTTCAGAAATGCAGAGTATATAATGCATTGTAAAATATTTGTTCACATCTCTATATCCACATCAGAAGTCCACTAGCTCTATACGCACTTGCCCAGTTAGATCTCTGTATTTCTCAACTCTGTAACCCAAAGCTGTCAGCAGCCACTCCATGTTCTCCTCGTCTCTCTCTGCTCCAGCCCTGTACTGTAAGTGCTTGAACTGTATGTTGGTGATCAGCAGAGCTAAACGTTTCCTCTGAGACTTGTCCATTGGGATATAAACCTGTGAGAAAACATCAGTATTAGCAGAATTATAACATTAATAGAGTCACCTGAACTGAAACTAAATAAGGAGTGATTATAAATGCATTGTGTGAATAGATGATTCAACAATATAAAATTCATAATCATAAAACGTTATTTAGATTTAGAGGCCATAAATTAATGTTTTCCCATATTGTTGTTGATATCATGAGAGAAAAAGAATATTAAATACAGAAATGGCCATAATAAATAAATAGAGTATGTTTAACAACGTAATTTTTCATAATATATCATAAGCTTGAAAACTCAATGTTCAAATTAACATTGGCTATTAACTGATATTTGACATATCTCTGGTATTAAAACAAGATTAATGTGTCCAGCATCTGGAGGGCCACAGTCCATCAGCGTTCAGATCCTCTCAGAGACATTCAGTCTTTGTTAATTTCACTATCATGGACTTGAATTTCATAATTTCCTGTGTTCTTTGTTCATGTTTCTCTCTTTCATTTGTTGCTATGGTAACTCATTTAATCATCGCACCTGCTTGTCGTTTTAGTTCATTATCTGTATATATAAGCTCCTCATTTCTCTAGTTGTTGGTTATAATTTGTGTTTGGAGTTTGTACTAGAACACACTGTTACCTGTGGATGATGAGATTGTTTGATTCAATACTTTTATTTTGAATTAATCTTCATCTGACCTTCTTCTGTGGACTTTATTCACTGCTATTGTGACAGTTCCTGCCTGAAATCCTCATTAATCCTGAACTCTTGCTGCTTCAGATGCTGGATGGACTTAAACTCTGCAGGACGGCGGACCTACAAAAGCTGGACTAGCAATCCCTGAATGCACTGCTTTCACAAAAGTATAGAAACAGATACTTGCATTATTTCTGTTTTCTCTGAGAATTCTGTCCTTAAACTCTTGGCTGCTTTGGATAATAGTGTCTGCTCTCTTCCAGTCGGACTGGATGGGCTGATCCTCCACAGACACTGAAGCATTTCTTCTGTCCTCCGGCTCAGACCGCTGAACTGAAGTCAGGAAAACACACATCACAATATATCAACAGAAGAACATTCTCTACATCTGTCTGCAGCTACAGCTGTTTATGAATGAAAGTATACAGCATTAAGACTTTGAAGAGACACTTTCAAGGTCCTTGTTTTCAGGTCATAAACCTTATTTTTCTTTTTTTTCTTTTTTTTTTTTACTTTACATAAATATCAACCCATCTTATACATATCTTAATACTGCCATTTTACTGTACAATACAATATAATGACACTGAATCACACCCTATTTTTCAACCTAATTTTCTGTTTGATCTATTGCACAATATTCACATGGTTATTTTATTGTATTATAATCATAAACACATTTTTATATACAAACGTTTTAAAATAACTGTACAATTTCATGTATATTTCTCTTTATTTTTTTAAAGTGATGACTACTGCTCAATCTTAATAAATTGTTATTCTTTACCTTCCTGAAGTTTCGACTCAAGGGTCTTTGCTAGATGATTTTGGTTGATTTTGCGCAGCGTTTGTACTGTGATCTTCCCAGCCTCATCACTGTACTTATCTACCATGCGATCCACAACACCTCTCCGATGAGCATTCTCAAGGTCTGCTTTAGGAATAGGGTCGATGCCTGGTACCAGACCTTTACACAGGTTCCATTTAAAGTTTTCGAAGTCATCATTACCAAGATTGTTAAGTGCATCAATCATCTGTGTTATAACGTCCATTTTGTGTTACTAGGAGAAAAAGGCAAAGAAATAAAAGTCTTTATTGGATACAAACACACTGAAAATAAAAAGAACATTTCCAGACTGTTCTCATTTATCTCCAAAAAAAAACACCCAAATGGGAACTTTAGGGGAAAGTTCAGTGTTATTTGCAGTGTTCTGGTGCGGGGTAAAAAATAAATAAAAATGTAATCATTTTTCATGCTTAAAATCAGTGTGTGTGTGACCACACCATCACTATGTCGTCAAAGCTGTCGCAACACTGAAAAATCGAATTAGTTAGACTTTAAAAATCATGCAAACCGATTGCCAAGTAAAGTGAAATAGGAATAGTATGTTGAACTGACAAAAGCTTAGTTTGTGTACTGTAGTTCACTTACACAAAAGTTCTAGTTACTAAAAAAGAACTGAGAGAACTTGATAATTTACTTTAAATAAAATGTAACTGTAATCATATGCTTCATTATACAGTATATGCTTATATATATATAGGTGTATATGTGAATATATATATATATATATATATATATATATATATATATATATATATATATATGTGGCTTGTATATACCTGTATGTATTGTCTTTCTAAAAGAAAAAAGAAAAATTTGATCACAAAAAAAATAAAAAAATAATTGTTGTGTTTTGCATGCTGAAAGTCTGTGTGACTCGAGCATGATCAACTATACAAGATATTGTCACAAATATAGAGGGATTATAACAACACAATTAAAAGTTTCACAAGGTTTATGACGGAAGTGTTGTCAACACAATTTTAGAACATCAGTATCTTACATAAAATATAGGCTAGTTATGTTATTTTATCTATCATTCATACACACACACACACACACACACACACACACACACACACACACTACCGGTCAATATTTAGATTGGTAAGATTTTTAATGCTTTTATATCTTCTGCTCACCAAGGCTGCATTTATTTGATTAAATATACAAACAAAAATAGTCATATTGTGAAATATTATTACAATTTAAAACCGCTGTTTTCTATGTAAATATACAGTAAAGTGTAATTTATTCCTGTGATCAAAGCTGAATTTTCAGCAACATTACTCCAGTCCACAATTTCTCCCCTCACAACTGTATTCTCTGGAACAATACATATACAGTATACTACACAAAAACAAAACACTCTTTCTGAATAATTGGTTTATAAGTAATCTGAATACAGTAAACAATCTGCTAAATACAAAAAATGAATTTTATTCTTATGAGCACTTCATGGAAAAACATGGTATTGATACATCTCAAGAAGAATTCGAAATGGTGATTGAGTCTATTCCTGTTAGTGGTGTTTCTTTAGCGCAGAGCATACAGACAGATACTTCTCTATCTGTAACAGTCGGTTCTCCTGCTATTTCTGGCATTCCACTTACAGATAAGAGATGTAACAATACTTTTATTAGAAACATACTTGATCCTGCCAGTACTCCTATATGTAAACACCGATGGACTTTACTGGACAAGAAATTATGGAACATGATCTTCCTGCTACCTCATCAGTATATCATTGTAAATAAAATCAAAGAAGTTTTATTCAAAATTGTTCACAGGTATTACCCTTCAAAAGCAAACATCTGTACTTTTTTTCCAACTGTGTGTAACATTTGTACATTCTGTGGCTGTGAAGGAGAAACCATTGAGCATGTTTTTGTTGATTTTCCCCTTGTAGCTTCCTTTTGGTCCCATTTACAAAGATTTATTTCCCAAAAGATAAAAAAGAATATTTCTCTAAGCAAATTTCAAATACTTCTTATAGTCACTGAGCCATATTTATCAGCCAATGAAAAATATGTAACTAAATATTATCTGCACAAAATTAAACAAAACAATCAAATTATTTCATTATTTTAACTTTAATGCATAAGCAGACCCCTAAGTGTTTTTCATTTATGTATCTATGTGTTTTGTTATTTTATTTCTATTTTATTTCGGATCTTTTCATGTCTCTTATTTTGTTCACCTTGTTAAGATCAGATATATGAAGCTGTATATTGATTCAATTTCGTATACATGTTAAAATTGTACTTTGACAAAATGTTAATAAAATTTGCAAAAAAAAAAAAAAAAAAACATTACTCCAGTCTTCAGTGTCACGTGATCCTTCAGAAATCATTCAAATATGATGATTGATGCTCAAGAAACATTTATGATTATTATCAATGTTTTTTACACATTTATTTTATGATGCTATGATGAATAGAAAGTTCAAAACGAGGTAACTGAGTAAGGTGTGTGAACTTTGATCAAAGCAAAACGATCCCGTGCTCGCCAGAAACAAGGATACGTGGCACAAAATAGTGAAACACCCACACAGTGCATACTATCCACCCTATCTGCCCTAAATAGTATTGACAATTACTAATGTCACATACTATTTAGGATGGATAGTATGCACATTGGGACGCAGGGCCAGTCTTTTGATTAACCTATTAATGAGGACGAATTCAAATATCACGACAGAAGAACGCGAGTGACATAAATAGGATTTACAGACTAATTGTTGCAGACTTGCACTAAGTTACTTCTAATAAACTACAGGATCTTGTTCGTCAGAACATTCCCTCTCAGAAAAAAAAAAGAAAAAAAGAAAAGGTACAAAAACTGTACCTAAAGGGACCGACTGTCTCCTTTAAAAAGGTTCTTCTAAATTAGGTACAAACGTGTACACTGCTACAATACGGAAGTATGTTTACATACGGAAACCCTAAGGCCATATGGACATGGTGGTGGAAAATTATTCGACAATTATGTTGTATTCTTTCGCAAAAAACTGTTGCGTTACTTCACTCGCAAAACTTTTGTGTTCTTTGCCAGAGAAAGCTAAGTTTCCCGGGGGAAACGCAATTATCCGAATTTTCTCCCTCGTTCCAGCTCACATATTTGTTCTTCACCGTGTCCTTTTAGTGGCTTCGTGGCAAAAAATAAAATAAATAATAATAATAATAATAATAAACAAAAACAATAAACTTAAAGCAGATATTGGAATTGGTTAAAGTGAATTATAGGATGTTCTACTCACGTCTCTGGTGATCGGGGTTTCGTCCGTCTTTGTGCTTTAGTTTAGGAGTTTCGTGTAGAGTTCGTCTTTGAGCTTTAGTTCAGGAGTTTCGTGTCTCTGTGTTTGAGCTTTATAGTTTAGGAGTTTTACTTTCTCTTTGACTCTGTCCGTCCCTCATCTGAGCGCGCGAACCACTAAGCAATAAAGCACTCGAGTACTAGTGTAAAACGATTTGAGATGATCCTCTTCACGTTTGATCGAAGAACAGAAGGAAATGTGGTCACACACTTTTTATACATAATCTCCTTTTTGTGTTTCTGAGGTTATTCCTGGTTAATGCAGTTGCTTTAACTCTCTAACATACCTCGTTTTTAAAATCACACTAGTGTACACCTGTCAAATCTGGCCGAAAACTATAGATTTTTATATAAATGTCTAAGCTACTTTTATCTCTATTTTAAAAATAACTTTTTAAAAAAGCATCAATAGCTATATTACTGTAACAATTGCAATAATACCATGTTATAAAATGTGAACATGGGTTATAAATATTTTCATGTGTAAATTATGGACAAGATAAAGATAGTATTTTTTACGTATTGTATATGCATATTATAAAATATATACATACATATAGGGGCCATTCTACAGAATTGGTGCAAACTGCTGTCCCTCATCCAAAAAACACATTTGAAAAGCATTTAATTATTAAAATCTTAGATGTTTACTAAGATCCTTCAATTATCTATTGAAACCCACAATAATATTTAAGATATCAGTAAGCTTTATATATATAAAATCATCATTTATGGGCTACTTTCAATTAGGAGGTGGCTGTCCCAAACCCTAACCCATAAATTTCAACTTGTGAAAATGATATTGAAAAATATTTTGCAAATTTTTCCATTCTTGTTTTAAAAAAAAAAAAAAAAAAAAAAAAATATATATATATATATATATATATATATATATATATATATATATATAATTTTTTTTTTTTTATGAAGTAAAAAAAATATATATATATATATATATATATTTTTTTAATTATGAAACTTTATATAAAAAAAAGGTGTCCTGCATTTTCATGTCACTACCAAAACAGTGAATGTTGTAGTCCATTGGCTGAGACTGATTTTAACCACACCCCTACATTTTTGATCAGGAAATATTCCTGTGTCCCTCTCTCTCGTGTGCTATATGGTGAGTAGATTGATCCCATCATTTTGAGGTAAATGTGTTCTAAAGTCTAAAAATCTGTGTGTAACTTTAAGAAATGCCACTACCAAACTCATTTTTTCTGCTATTGAGAAAACTTTTTTGGATGTTATTCCATAAAATTTTGTTGTTATATGTGTTCAACTGTTCTGACCAGTGATTGCTAACCATGTGCTGATTAGCATCTTCGAGCTAGGCTCAAAAGTATCTAAAATTGTCACTACCAAAACAGTCACAACCGAAACATGTCTTGAAGTTTCGGTTGTGACATTATTGTTTTGGTAGTGACAAAAGGGAACACATAATCCTTTATTTGGAGGAATAAACTACATTTTAGTACAGTTATGCAAATAATTACTACTGTAGTATGCTTTAGTAGTGTTTTAGTATTTTAGTATGCAAGATTCTGTTAAAATGATGTAATGTGATGAGGTTACAATTACTTAAGGTTGCATTCCATGATACTAGCTTAGGTGTAAGGTTGTTGTCAGTAATGTTAAAGGGATACTCCACTTTAAAATTACAATTCTGTCATCATACACTCACCCTCATGTTGTTTCAAACCTGTATGAATTTCTTTCTTCTGCTGAACAGAAATGAAGATATTTAGAAGAATGTCAGTAACCAGACAGTTTCTGGTCCCATTGACTTCCATAGTAGGAAAAAAAAATACTATGGAAGTCAATGGGGTCCATCAACTGTTTGGTTACAGACATTTTTTCAAAATATCTTCTTTTGTGTTCAGCAGACAAAAGAAATTCATACAGGTTTGAAACAACTTGAGGGTGAGTAAGTGATGACAGAATTGTCATTTTTGGGTGAACTAGCCCTTTAATTTTGTTATTTGCTCTACTAAGGTAACGGATGAGGCAATGCTATCAAGTGTGGGCAAAGAGCAGCCAATGATTTTTTCCGCAGAGTGGATGACCATCTGCAGCGATTTTTTCTGAGCCACAGTGCAGCTCGCATACCACACTGTGATGCAGTACGTCAGTATGCTCTCTATGACAGAGCGATAAAAGGCCACCAGCAGCGTCTCGCTTAAGTTGTTTCTCTTTAGCAGTCTCAGAAAGTAGAGACGCTGTTGTGCCCTTTTGATGATGGTGGTGGTGTTAACAGTCCAGGATAGGTCATTCGCAATATGGACCCCCAGGAATTTGAAGCTGTGGACCCTCTCGACACTAGCCCCTCCCATGAGGAGTGGGGGTGGGTCCATCTTCCACTTCCTCCTCAAGTCCAGGATCAGCTCTTTGGTCTTTGATGTGTTGAGCTTGAAGTTGTTGTTAAGGCAACCTGCTGTCAGCCTCTCAATCTCAGCCCTGTAGTGTGTCTCATCACCCTCTACTATGTGACCGACGACTGTGGTGTCATCCGCAAATTTGATGATGGTGTTTGTTGGATGAGCTGGAGACAAAGACAATGCTGAAAAGCAGAGCGCATGTGGCGGAAGACAAAACTTGTAGTCCATTATAACATCTACAAAGACAGCCTTCATGCTTTCAATATGGAACTAGGCAAAGCTAGACAGACTTTCTTCTCAAATATTATAAACAGCAATTTAAACAACACACGCACTCTTTTTGCTACTGTAGAGAGACTGACAAACTCCCCAAGCCAGATTCCCAGTGAAATGCTGTCAGACAGCAAGTGCAGTGAGTTTGCTTCTTTCTTCTCTGACAAAATCAATAATATCAGAAAGGTGATCAGCACATCCTTGAGTTGTGCTGGGGTCAGACAGATCAGACCACCTGAGAAAGTAGTAACTATGTCTGACTTCAAAGAAATTGATGGCAAAATTTTGGAAGAAACCGTACAACACCTTAAAACATCAACATGCGCCCTTGACACACTTCCCACATCTTTTTTCAAAAGTGTGTTAAACAGTTTAGAAGCAGATCTTCTAGAAGTGGTAAATGCCTCACTTCTCTCTGGGAGTTTTCCAAACTCCCTGAAAACTGCAGTTGTCAAGCCCCTCCTGAAAAAGAGCAATCTGGATAAGACCATATTAAGCAACTATAGACCGATCTCAAATCTTCCTTTCATAGGCAAGATCATTGAAAAAGTTATCTTCAATCAGCTGAACAAATTCTTAAGCTCGAATGGATACTTTGACAATTTTCAATCTGGTTTCCGACCGCACCACAGCACAGAGACAGCGCTTATAAAGATAATAAACGATATTCGCTTAAATACTGACTCAGGCAAATTATCAGTGCTGGTACTACTCGACCTCAGTGCTGCATTTGACACTGTCGATCATAACATACTTCTTGACAGGCTGGAAAACTGGGTGGGGCTTTCTGGGATAGTCCTAAAATGGTTCAGGTCATACTTAGATGCGAGGTTATTATGTGAGTATAGGAGACCATAAGTCTGAGTGGACATCCATGACATGCGGACTCCCTCAAGGCTCAATTCTTGCGCCACTCCTGTTCAACCTGTATATGCTCCCAATGAGCCAAATAATGAGAAATAACCAAATTGCTTACCACAGATATGCAGACGACACACAGCTGTACTTAGCCCTATCGCCTAACGATTACAGCCCCATTGACTCCCTGTGCTGATGCATTGATGAAGTCAACAGTTGGATGTGCCAAAACTTTCTTCAGTTAAACAAAGACAAAACTGAAGTTATTGCGTTTGGAAACAAAGATGAAGTTCTCAAGGTGAACGCATACCTTCACTCCAGGGGTCAAACAACTAAACATCAAGTCAGGAATCTTGGTGTGACACTAGAGTCAGAGCTTAGTTTCAGTAGTCATGTCAAAGCAATAACTAAATCAGCATACTATCATCTGAAAAATATTGCAAGAATTAGATGCTTTGTTTCCAGACAAGACTTAGAGAAACTTGTGCATGCTTTCATCACCAGCAGGGTGGATTATTGTAATGGACTCCTCACTGGCCTTCCCAAAAAGACCATAAGACAGTTGCAGCTCATACAGAACGCTGCCGCCAGGATTCTGAGCAGAACCAGAAAATATGAACATATCACACCAGTCCTCAGGTCTTTACACTGGCTCCCAGTTAGATTTAGGATTGATTTTAAAGTATTATTACTGGTATATAAATCATTCAATGGCCTAGGACCTCAATACATTGCAGATATGCTCACTGAATATAAACCCAACAGATCACTCAGATCATTAGGATCATATCAGCTAGAAATACCAAGGGTTCACTCTAAACATGGCGAGTCTGCTTTTAGCTATTATGCTGGAACCAGCTTCCAGAAGAGATCAGATGTGCTCCTACAGTGGTCACATTCAAATCCAGACTCAAAACACTTCTGTTTAGCTATGCATTTACTGAATGAGCACTGTGCCGCTGTTCGTCCGACTGTTTGTACTGTACTGTATTTTATTTTATTTTTCTAAACTGTTTTAATTATTCTTATTTCTTTTAATTATTTTAATTTCTCCTATGTCAGCAGGGCATTTAGCCCGTAACTGTAAATGCCCACTCAGAAGGTGTAAAAGAAAGTGATAATGTGAAAGTGACGTGTATTAATGTGGGTTTGAAAGTAGAACAGTATTTAAATGACGATATTAAAGTTTTCGTCTGAGAAAGAATGTGAACGCAGTGCTAAAGAAAGTGAAAAGAACGTGTGAGTAAATGAGGGAGAAAAGAAAGTTAAAGGAAAGTTAATAGATGGAAGTCGTAAGAAGATTGAAGGTTAAAAGAAGGAAAGATTTAAGTCTTAAGGGAATCCTTTGAAGGAAAGATCTATAATAATATTTATTTTTTTGTTTGTTTTTTAAGTACTGTATTTTATTTTATTTTTCTAAACTGTTTTAATTATTCTTATTTCTTTTTATTATTTTAATTTCTTCTATGTAAAGCACTTTGAATTGCCATTGTGTATGAAATGTGCTATATAAATAAACTTGCCTTGCCTTGCCTTGCCTTGTAGGCACAAGCTATGTGCAGTACTGCATAAATTAATAATAACTGTACTGTTCTTAGTGTAGTTTATTTTTAGAGCCACTAGGTGGTGCTAGTCCATGTATGTTTTTGATGTTGTCAGAGAGAATATCCTCTGACCTTAAGTGCGGCCATCTTGTTTTACTCAGTTGATTCTGATAGTCACATGGTTAAAGCAGCTCAATCTCTTCATCATCTTTGAATCATTTATAGAAGCTTAGTCTGTAAGTATTAATGTGTTTGCTAGAAGCTTGTTTTTCATCTTTTGCTTGGAATTAGTACTAGTAATTTTAGTTTAAAATTGATATTAAGAGAGACTATTCAGTACAATATTTCATGCATCTGGATTATTATTTGTGTATATTATGTCCAGTTATACCTTAAGCGAACTGTTACAATTATTAATGTACAGTCTTTAGAAAATAATTTTTCCCTTTTTTCTGTATTTCAGTTTTACTCTGTCCCACTTGCATTGAAGTGGTGGTGTTAATAAATCCATGCTTCAGTTCAACTTTCTTGTGGAAGGAGTTATCTGTCTGCCTAGTTGAAGAAGGGGAACTCTTTTACGAGGGCAGAATAGTAAAAAGACAATTAACGGTGATTGCTGCAACAGTGATTGGGTTTTCATATAGCAAAATTTTTCTTAAAAGGTCTGTTCAAAATATTTTATTTGGACACACAGACATCAAGAATCAGCCTGTGAATCTAAACAATGGTGACAATAATAAAGCATGTTGCAGTGCATTCTGGGTGCCACCAATCAAAACTCATTCATGGCTCCATTCATGCATTGCGTTATGAATAAATTATGATCTGAATTGTCTTAGTAATTTCCTTTTCCTAACTAAATATTTCATTTGTCACCATTGTTGAGATTCATACACTCATTCTTGATGTCTGTTTGTGCCTAGGCATTTTTTATTTTTATTTTTTTTTTTAACAAAACAACTTTTAAGAAATCATTTGGAATAAATAGAAAATGTTGGATCTGATGTTGTAGAATCACTGTGATGCTGTAATCAACAATATAAATTAAAAGTAAGAGATTAGGCTCTAAATTAGTTTTGTGATTCAGGTCAAATGATGATTATGTCTAAACATAACCAGCAACATCTGATCACCTTTTCTCTTTGTTCATCTGGGAGTTACCTTAGTTTCAACAGCCAAACAAAATTTAAAGTAAAAAATGTAAGGGTCAAGAGCCCAACTAAAACACACAATGATCTCCATAATGGTAACTCAAAATAGTGATTTTTCTCCTTCAGTGATTCTGCTTGTTAACATCAGGTGTCTTCAATAATCGTCACTCATTGCACAATTAATCACTTAATTATCTTATTAACTTTTTATCACTAGAGTTTTTGCTGTGTACGTTTTATGAGAACATTCTGGAAACAAAAATAAAACTACCCGCTGAAAACATTTTTAGAACTTCATGATAATGTTCTCAGAACGTTTTTAGAACAAAACATTTCTAGCTGGGGTCCTGGTTTAACTTGGTCCTCGGGTCCACAGAATTTAATGACAAAAGGGTAGAAATAAAAATGGAAATGCAATATAAATGACAAAAGGGTAGAAATAAAAATGGAAATGCAATATAAAGTAACAGAATTACAACCCGAATTCTGGAAAAGTTGGGCCGTTTTTTAAATTTGAATGAAATGAAAACAAAAAGACTTTCAAATCACATGAGCCAGTATTTTATTCACAATAGAACATAGATAACACAACACATGTTTAAACTGAGAAATTTTACAATTTTACGCTCAAAATGAGCTCATTTCAAATGTGATGCCTGCTACAGGTCTCAGTATGGTTGGGACGTGGACATGTTTACCACGGTGTAGCATCTCCTCTTCTTTTCAAAACAGTTTGAAGACGTCTGGGCATCGAGGTTATGAGTGTCTGGAGTTTTGGTGTTGGAATTTGGTTATAAAGGTTTCCAGCTGCTGAAGAGTTTGTGGTCGTCATTGATGTATTTTTCGTTTAATGATGCGCCAAATGTTCTCTGTAGGTGAAACATCAGGCCAGTTCAGCACCCGGACACTTCTACGACGAAGCCATGCTGTTGTAATACCTGTAGTGTGTGTTTTTTGCATTGTCCTGCTGAAATATACAAGGCCTTCCCTGAAATAGACGTGAGAGCGAATTGAGGATGAGGACATCACCTTCCTGAAGGTTCTCTCTCTCTCACACAACACACACGCACGCACGCACGCACGCACGCACGCACGCACACACACACACACACACACACACACACACAGTTTTCTAGCAAGTGTTTAATATTACTTTTACAAAAAAGGATTCAACATCAGTGTAAATATTTTTTTCATAGTGCATCAGTACATCAGTGTTACATTTTCTCAGTGTTAAATAAACCTTAGTTTATTATTGCTACTTTATAACAGGTACTCTCTTTTTTTATTTTATTTTTTTTATTATTATACCATTATGAACTGAGTTCAGAAGCTCTTATTGATGTTCCCAAACATCTGGGCAACTTGAAGTACCAAGTGTGGGAGAAGATGAAGGACGTCTGCCCTTACTGTGAGTGCTAGATCATTCCTGAAAGAACTGCTTAGCTTTTCAACATGCTGACTATTCCCTGTCCTCCTCAGATCCCGTGATCCTGAACCCTAACACATCTCCACCAGACGTCTCTGTGTCAGATGATCTGACCTCTGTGACCTCATGTTTCCGTCAGCAGAACGAACCCAACCCTCTTCCTCTGCACAGGAACCGGATGGTGTTGGGAAGTGTGGGATACAGTGATGGTGTTCACACATGGGATATTGAAGTGGGAAACAGTCGGCACTGGAGCCTTGGAGTGTGTCTTGGATTGGAGGGAAAACCTCCTACACAACCTTTGACCCCTGAAAACGGCTTCTGGGGTCTCAGACGTGATGGAGACTCGTACAGAGAGATGACGGCTGGATCGTGTAGATTGCAGATGATGGAAGATCCACAGGTAGTGAGAGTAAAGCTTGAGTATTGCTATGAGTTGCTTCAGGAGCCGTTGCGTCTGAAACGCTGGAGGAAGTTGAGCTTTTCTGATGTCAGGATTAATCACGTCATTGCAGCATTTGATAGAGTGCCATTGGCCAATAAACTCTTTCCCTTCATGATCCTAGAAGATCAGTCCGTCCCGCTGCGTGTCGTCCCAGCTAATGTTATTCTGACCGTGGAAAAGGAACCATCGTTCATGGAGAGACATCGAGTCTTGCTCATCATCTGTTTTAGTTTTGTCATGTGTATGTTGGGGATTTTGTTAGGAAAGAGTGACCGACAAGGCAGATGAAGAGGAAATGTCTCTTCATTTACTGTAATAGTCTTTTATAACAGACTTCTGAAAATCACACCAGTAAAACTAAAGGATTCCTGAACTAATTATATGTTAATATAGTGTAAAAGCCTCAGCGCCTGAGAGCCAGAGCTCCCATTTATTTACTGTTATTTACTGAATAAGTGAGTCCCAAAGCATAGTATGTTGAACAGAGTGTGCCAGAAGTCCCCGGATGGTCGACTATTTATGGTGGATTGATCCGAGCTCATTATAACAGCTAATATTACCCACAACCCCCTGCACTTTGGAGGAGGATCCAGTTCAGAACTACAAACATGAGTAAAAAGAGTTCAGAAAACTACAAACATGGTGGATATGCGCGACCGACAGTTGAGTAGAGAGGGTTAGATAAAAGGGTTGATAATCAGTGACTAATAATCAACATTTAAGCTGATAAAAATATTATGTTATCAGACAAAAAGAGTACATACATTTAGAGCGTAGTATAAGTAGGCGAATTGTTTTGTAGCGTTTTGATGTATGTCTATCATGTGACTCTCCAACTGGGACGTAACACTAGGCTACTGAACTGTTTATGACTCATTATTGCTTTTAGCAGCGCTCAGTTTTCCTATTAGTTGTTTACATTGGTATTTGTTTTTCCCGGACATCCTGTAGTATTAAATCAGACGATGACTTTGTTTGCGTGTCTTATGCATCAGACGTTCAGTCAACGGTCCGTGGTCATCTAGTCTTCAACCACTTTTCAATTCATTGCTGAGGAATAACTGACCTCCAGAATATCCTGACTGACCAATCAGAATCAAGCATTTCATAGAGCTGTGAAATAATATCAATATAGATGATATTCAGCAACTCAACTGGGGCCTGTACCATGAAGGTAGCTGAACAAACTCGAGGTTACAGGATTAGTTTTGAGTTGACAAAACCAAACCGATGCAATCAGGCTTTATTGGTACCATGATGCAGCTCATCAACTTTCTCTGTCAACTCAGGCTTTGATCCTCAAGCTATGATTACTCCACGCGCGCGTGCACATAAAAGAGTGACGTCGACACTGAACAACCAATCGCGGGTAGAGCGTGAGCGATATATTTTCCCGCGGAGGAGCAAGAGATAATCATTCAGAATTACGATGAATTTAAATATGTATTTCAAGCTCGAAACAATACGGTCTCTGCTGCCAAAGCAAGAGAAGACTGTTGGAGAAAGATTGCTGATAGTTAATGTGTAAGTTAAACAAATACGTTCAATATTTATGTAAAATTATGTATGTACTGTATGTGTAGCCTATATGTGTAATATAGCCTATAGCTTATTTTTATAATATATAAAAAATGATACATGCACATTTTTTATATATTATAAAAATAGGCTATAGGCTATATTACACATAGGCTACACATACATACATAATTTTACATAAATATAGAACGTATTTGTACTACTAAGAAAGCTAGGGAATCCTATCATAAGATTAACAGAATAATAATAAAGATTTAAAATAATTCTTAACATGTATTATATTGTATAGTAGCCTACATTTGTGCAATTTGCTTTTTGAAAAAAAATAAATAAAATGTGTTCATGTGATGTCACCCTATCAATATATCTTACCGGCAATTTTATAAAAGCCCTCTTTTATGGACATGGCCGATAAATGTCCGGGGAACACTATTAATGAAACTATTCATGTACTCCTGCAGAGCGAGGACCACCTTACGAATGGTTCGACAAACCGTGTTTTCCCCTATAGCTTCTGTGCGTCACCCACCGTGCAGGAATGTACCACTTGCAACAACAAAAACGCAACGCAATACCAAGTGCATGAATTCGACGTGTTAAATTCTTTATGTGCGGCTCAAGAAGTTCGCAAAGATAAGACATTCCTTCCGCTGAAAATCTGTATCTTTCATACAAGTAACTATCAGGAAAGGCAAGGGGATTTTGTCTGGCTAAAAACTCTTTCTCTACGAAGTGCTCGTCTAACAATTTGCGCTGAGATGTCACAGGATTTGGAAGAAAAGGTGAAGTCATTGCAACAGACACTGGGAATAAGTTACGTCACCTATATGTTTCTTTGCTCTCAGCTGATTGGTCAAACTTCAGTCTGAGATCTTGAATCCAGAACATAACCTGCCCCGGAGCAGGTTAGCCGTGCAGCGTAAGATACCATGGCAACGAACACCGATTAAAGCCAAGCTACTTTCATAGTACCTAAAACCCAGGGTTGGTGGAAACTAAACTGAAACATAGCTGGCTAGCCACCTAAACCGGCTTCATGGTACAGGCCCCTGGTGTTTTGTTGTAAAGTCATTTTTGTCTCACTATGTGTTAAACACATAGACTGTAAAAAATATGGACAAAGCGTCTGTGACGTCACCCATAGACTTTCTGAAGAACGGGTTTGAAGCCGTTTATGGGGGGTATGGGCGGCGCCATCTTGGAAAATCTTGGGAAACCCTAACCCCGCCCACCTTCTAACGCAGCGCGCGTCACTCAGCTCGCTCTGCTACTCCGGTTATCTCTGTGTATATTTTAGGCAACGAAATATGTTATAAAACACCACACTAACTCTTTTCGTTTTCATTTAAAGAAATCTTAAACATTATAGCCACACAAATGTGGTTCAGGCAACACGTATTGATTATATTCACTGCACATAACGTTTGCCTATTTATAACAAAACGAAATATAAAACACAAACCTGCCTCTTTTCGTTTTAAATATAATATAAAAATATTAAACATTTTAATATGGTCCAGGCAATATGTGCATTTGTACTAAACAACAGATGTTGCAGTAAACAACATTACAGATCATATCCGTTGTATTAAAATTTAAAATGACAAAACTCAACCCAGTCTCTTTTTGTTAAATTTCAGTTTTATCAATATTAGCTATTATAAAAGTATAAGTAAAAGGTAAAGTTACAAGAAGCTATACAAATAAAGCAAACAATTCAGTCAAACATAAAAAGTCAGCGCTCGATCTAGTCTAACCATACAACAGTAAAGTTAAATAGCTTATAAAGTTATGAAACTTCCCCTCAGCCAAAACGATTGCCCAGGGAACAAATTATAGATTTACGTTACGAGACCAAAAATCGCCCGTTAGATATACACAAGACGAATTATATCTCATGTTTAACCACTAGACGCCAGAGTCAGCGGCAAAAGAACGTCTAGCCGAGGAAAGGCTGCTCCAGGCGGGGTACATCGCGCTGAGCGCCCGGTCATCGCTGGATCTCACAACTGGATACAATTTTTCATAAATCTTTATAAATAAACCACATATTTGAGCTTTAAACAACTACATTCTCGCCTGAAAAACTCTTAAAACTATATTTTAAAACTATAAAACCATCCTAATGATGCAGAAACAGTAGTATTATATGTCAACTGTATTAAAAAATGGCGCTTCTTATGTTGTCATTCTACGTGGCGCTGCCTTGTCAGCTGTCAATCAAGCTGTCAATCAAAGTTAACCACGCCCTTATTGTCATACATTTTATATCTAAATACGATCTAAACTAACGAGTTAGAAGAAAATTCACAGCCCTCATGGTTGTCGGGCACTCGGAACCTATCGAAAAATACAATAAAAGTCCATGGGACCAACCTGTAAAAACATGAATTTATGCTGTGAAAACGGACATTTTAACATGGGGGCTATGGACATTTGCTCCCTTTTGGGACCTTCCCCTAGCGGATTTTCGATGTATTGCAGTTTTTCGCACTTCCGGGTAGGCTTCATTTTTCAGATCAGAATGTTGCCGCTTGGTTAAACACTATTATCTTATAATGAAATGATTAAAACTATAATTCTTAGTTTGTACTGTGATATTTTACAGTACCTTTTTGTATTTTTTGTTCATATATTTTAGTTTTATAAACACATTTGGTCAGCAATTAGGGTATTGAGAGCGCTACACAAAAGCTTTAGAGCAACAGGAGAGTTTTGTTAGTTTCCCGTTTATTCAGCGATATCAGATTCAGTCTGATATATTTAATATGAGTCGGACTCTTCCCATATGTGAAATCTTCTACAAACACAGATGCTGGAGGCAAGACACAAAGGCATGGTAACAAATTAGAAAAGCTTTATTGATTAATTTGCACTTTTATCAAAGTTATATCAAAAGTAGAAGAAGAAGAATTAAGCTATCTAATGAAAGAAGTAGAGCAATTCTGGATGGAAACTCCTTAGCAGTTAAATGGTAAATATAGTAATATGAAAATGGAAAAGTACATTACAAATTTAATTAAAAGAGAGTAAAATGAATATAAGTGAAAATTGCATGCAATATACTGCCTGTATATATCTGGAATGCATTTTTGTATATAATGCCTCTTTAACTCGATTCAAGGCAAGACACTCGTTCACTGGTCTTGAGATTTTGTTCTATTTAGCTTTTTTATTAAACTTTATACATTTCTATTGTAGATTTCAGGTGTCTTGCCTTAAACTGATGTTACACTACACATCCTCAGAGTCCAGGGAACAGGTAGAGTTTCTTGGAAAGGGACGTCCTGTCAATACACGGCATTAGTTTAGCAAATTCATCCTTTCTAATCTCTAAATGCTTGAATCGTGGATCTTTCTCCATGCGTAAGGTGACCTATAATAAAAAAAGATCACATGTGAATGTGACAAGAAGCAAACTCCTGTATGTATTTTAGCTGAGCAAAGCACAAGAGATTATTTTACTTTTGGGCTGAAATAAAGCAAACCAATTTAAATGGGATTTTCAACATTTACCTTCGTGAACAAATCTTTAATTTCATCAACATGAGCCTGTTTACAGAACACCTCCATGATGTAACAGATAAAATAACTTCCTTCGACACGATCTCTGTATGCAGCGATACCTGTGGAGAAAAGCCATTGGTAGGTTGAAGAACTTCACAAAGCAACCCAAACATGAACAGACTGCTTCAAGTGTGAATCAACATTAAACTAACTTCTTTTTTTTTTAAAGGACAACAGTTGCTTTATTTTTGAATATGAACAAAATGAACAGTGTGTAGAATGATCTACAAATCAGTTTCAGAAATCAGTGTTTTCTGAGCACTTACCAGGGAGGCAGGACTTAAAGCAGATGAAGTCTTTCTCTATGTGCACAGCGGAGTCTGATTGTATATCCACACCTCCTGGGTGTTCTGGACAGAGAAACGGTTAATAATATGGATGATAATATTACAGTAAATCCAGGAAAAATATGAATACAGAGTACAAAGAGAAACAGAAATATGATAATGTCGTACCTCCTCTGCAAGCTTGAATCAGAATAACCTTTGGTTTATCATTCAGAGCATGATTCTTTAAGCTCAGACTGGAGAAGATGTCGTCAACAATGAAGAAATCATTGGGGTTTTTACTCTCATGGTAGTTGACCCCTAAAATGGCATCTTTATTTAGGAATCGGTCCTCATATTTGACACCTTTGTCTTCTTTATTTTGGATTATGTCCCCGTGAGACATCAGGACCACAAAGGTGCTGTCCGAGTCTTCATGTTCAGGATGTGCAGCGAAGTCCTTGACTCTAGTAGATATTTGCTGTCAATAAAAACGTCTTTTTTTTTCTTTTCTTTTTCAGAAATGCAGAGTATATAATGCATTGTAAAATATTTGTTCACATCTCTATATCCACATCAGAAGTCCACTAGCTCTATACGCACTTGCCCAGTTAGATCTCTGTATTTCTCAACTCTGTAACCCAAAGCTGTCAGCAGCCACTCCATGTTCTCCTCGTCTCTCTCTGCTCCAGCCCTGTACTGTAAGTGCTTGAACTGTATGTTGGTGATCAGCAGAGCTAAACGTTTCCTCTGAGACTTGTCCATTGGGATATAAACCTGTGAGAAAACATCAGTATTAGCAGAATTATAACATTAATAGAGTCACCTGAACTGAAACTAAATAAGGAGTGATTATAAATGCATTGTGTGAATAGATGATTCAACAATATAAAATTCATAATCATAAAACGTTATTTAGATTTAGAGGCCATAAATTAATGTTTTCCCATATTGTTGTTGATATCATGAGAGAAAAAGAATATTAAATACAGAAATGGCCATAATAAATAAATAAATAGAGTATGTTTAACAACGTAATTTTTCATAATATATCATAAGCTTGAAAACTCAATGTTCCGGCACCAAATTAACGATGGCTATTAACTGATATTTGACATATCTCTGGTATTAAAACAAGATTAATGTGTCCAGCATCTGGAGGGCCACAGTCCATCAGCGTTCAGATCCTCTCAGAGACATTCAGTCTTTGTTAATTTCACTATCATGGACTTGAATTTCATAATTTCCTGTGTTCTTTGTTCATGTTTCTCTCTTTCATTTGTTGCTATGGTAACTCATTTAATCATCGCACCTGCTTGTCGTTTTAGTTCATTATCTGTATATATAAGCTCCTCATTTCTCTAGTTGTTGGTTATAATTTGTGTTTGGAGTTTGTACTAGAACACACTGTTACCTGTGGATGATGAGATTGTTTGATTCAATACTTTTATTTTGAATTAATCTTCATCTGACCTTCTTCTGTGGACTTTATTCACTGCTATTGTGACAGTTCCTGCCTGAAATCCTCATTAATCCTGAACTCTTGCTGCTTCAGATGCTGGATGGACTTAAACTCTGCAGGACGGCGGCCCTACAAAAGCTGGACTAGCAATCCCTGAATGCACTGCTTTCACAAAAGTATAGAAACAGATACTTGCATTATTTCTGTTTTCTCTGAGAATTCTGTCCTTAAACTCTTGGCTGCTTTGGATAATAGTGTCTGCTCTCTTCCAGTCGGACTGGATGGGCTGATCCTCCACAGACACTGAAGCATTTCTTCTGTCCTCCGGCTCAGACCGCTGAACTGAAGTCAGGAAAACACACATCACAATATATCAACAGAAGAACATTCTCTACATCTGTCTGCAGCTACAGCTGTTTATGAATGAAAGTATACAGCATTAAGACTTTGAAGAGACACTTTCAAGGTCCTTGTTTTCAGGTCATAAACCTTATTTTTCTTTTTTTTCTTTTTTTTTTTTACTTTACATAAATATCAACCCATCTTATACATATCTTAATACTGCCATTTTACTGTACAATACAATATAATGACACTGAATCACACCCTATTTTTCAACCTAATTTTCTGTTTGATCTATTGCACAATATTCACATGGTTATTTTATTGTATTATAATCATAAACACATTTTTATATACAAACGTTTTAAAATAACTGTACAATTTCATGTATATTTCTCTTTATTTTTTTAAAGTGATGACTACTGCTCAATCTTAATAAATTGTTATTCTTTACCTTCCTGAAGTTTCGACTCAAGGGTCTTTGCTAGATGATTTTGGTTGATTTTGCGCAGCGTTTGTACTGTGATCTTCCCAGCCTCATCACTGTACTTATCTACCATGCGATCCACAACACCTCTCCGATGAGCATTCTCAAGGTCTGCTTTAGGAATAGGGTCGATGCCTGGTACCAGACCTTTACACAGGTTCCATTTAAAGTTTTCGAAGTCATCATTACCAAGATTGTTAAGTGCATCAATCATCTGTGTTATAACGTCCATTTTGTGTTACTAGGAGAAAAAGGCAAAGAAATAAAAGTCTTTATTGGATACAAACACACTGAAAATAAAAAGAACATTTCCAGACTGTTCTCATTTATCTCCAAAAAAAAACACCCAAATGGGAACTTTAGGGGAAAGTTCAGTGTTATTTGCAGTGTTCTGGTGCGGGGTAAAAAATAAATAAAAATGTAATCATTTTTCATGCTTAAAATCAGTGTGTGTGTGACCACACCATCACTATGTCGTCAAAGCTGTCGCAACACTGAAAAATCGAATTAGTTAGACTTACTTTAAAAATCATGCAAACCGATTGCCAAGTAAAGTGAAATAGGAATAGTATGTTGAACTGACAAAGGCTTAGTTAGTGTACTGTAGTTCACTTACACAAAAGTTCTAGTTACTAAAAAAGAACTGAGAGAACTTGATAATTTACTTTAAAATGTAACTGTAATCATATGCTTCATTATACAGTATATGCTTATATATAGGTGTATATGTGAATATATATATATATATATATATATATATATATATATACTCTATTTTTGTGGCTTGTATATACCTGTATGTATTGTCTTTCTAAAAGAAAAAAGAAAAAGAAAAATTTGATCACAAAAAAAAAAAATTATAATTGTGTTTTGCATGCTGAATGTTGAAGTCTGACTCAAGCATGATCAACTATACAAGATATTGTCACAATTATAGAGGGATTATATCAACACAATTAAAAGTTTCACAAGGTGTTTATGATGGAAGTGTTGTCAACACAATTTTAGAACATCAGTATCTTACATAAAATATAGGCTAGTTATGTTATTTGATCTATCATTCATACACACACACACACACACACACACACACACTACCGGTCAATATTTAGATTGGTAAGATTTTTAATGCTTTTATATCTTCTGCTCACCAAGGCTGCATTTATTTGATTAAATATACAAACAAAAATAGTCATATTGTGAAATATTATTACAATTTAAAACCGCTGTTTTCTATGTAAATATACAGTAAAGTGTAATTTATTCCTGTGATCAAAGCTGAATTTTCAGCAACATTACTCCAGTCCACAATTTCTCCCCTCACAACTGTATTCTCTGGAACAATACATATATACTACACAAAAACAAAACACTCTTTCTGAATAATTGGTTTATAAGTAATCTGAATACAGTAAACAATCTGCTAAATACAAAAAATGAATTTTATTCTTATGAGCACTTGATGGAAAAACATGGTATTGATACATCTCAAGAAGAATTCGAAATGGTGATTGAGTCTATTCCTGTTAGTGGTGTTTCTTTAGCGCAGAGCATACAGACAGATACTTCTCTATCTGTAACAGTCGGTTCTCCTGCTATTTCTGGCATTCCACTTACAGATAAGAGATGTAACAATACTTTTATTTGAAACATACTTGATCCTGCCAGTACTCCTATTATGTAAACACCCAATGGGCTTTACTGGACAAGAAATTATGGAACATGATCTTCCTGCTACCTCATCAGTATATCATTGTAAATAAAATCAAAGAAGTTTTATTCAAAATTGTTCACAGGTATTACCCTTCAAAAGCAAACATCTGTACTTTTTTTCCAACTGTGTGTAACATTTGTACATTTTGTGGCTGTGAAGGAGAAACCATTGAGCATGTTTTTGTTGATTGTCCCCTTGTAGCTTCCTTTTGGTCCCATTTACAAAGATTTCCCAAAAGATAAAAAAGAATATTTCTCTAAGCAAATTTGAAATACTTCTTATAGTCACTGAGCCATATTTATCAGCCAATGAAAAATATGTAACTAAATATTATCTGCACAAAATGATTTGGCAAAGAAGCAAACCCTCCTTTTACAATTTCAAAATTACAGACCTTAAAAAATATTGGAACAGCATAAAAAAAAAAAAAAAAGAACAACAAATTAAACAAAACAATCAAATTATTTCATTATTTTAACTTTAATGCATAAGCAGACCCCTAAGTGTTTTTCATTTATGTATCTATGTGTTTTGTTATTTTATTTCTATTTTATTTCGGATCTTTTCATGTCTCTTATTTTGTTCACCTTGTTAAGATCAGATATATGAAGCTGTATATTGATTCAATTTCGTATACATGTTAAAATTGTACTTTGACAAAATGTTAATAAAATTTGCACACAAAAAAACAAAAAAACATTACTCCAGTCTTCAGTGTCACGTGATCCTTCAGAAATCATTCAAATATGATGATTGATGCTCAAGAAACATTTATGATTATTATCAATGTTTTTTACACATTTATTTTATGATGCTATGATGAATAGAAAGTTCAAAACGAGGTAACTGAGTAAGGTGTGTGAACTTTGATCAAAGCAAAACGATCCCGTGCTCGCCAGAAACAAGGATACGTGGCACAAAATAGTGAAACACCCACACAGTGCATACTATCCACCCTATCTGCCCTAAATAGTATTGACAATTACTAATGTCACATACTATTTAGGATGGATAGTATGCACATTGGGACGCAGGGCCAGTCTTTTGATTAACCTATTAATGAGGACGAATTCAAATATCGCGACAGAAGAACGCGAGTGACATAAATAGGATTTACAGACTAATTGTTGCAGACTTGCACTAAGTTACTTCTAATAAACTACAGGATCTTGTTCGTCAGAACATTCCCTCTCAGAAAAAAAAAAGAAAAAAAGAAAAGGTACAAAAACTGTACCTAAAGGGACCGACTGTCTCCTTTAAAAAGGTTCTTCTAAATTAGGTACAAACGTGTACACTGCTACAATACGGAAGTATGTTTACATACGGAAACCCTAAGGCCATATGGACATGGTGGTGGAAAATTATTCGACAATTATGTTGTATTCTTTCGCAAAAAACTGTTGCGTTACTTCACTCGCAAAACTTTTGTGTTCTTTGCCAGAGAAAGCTAAGTTTCCCGGGGGAAACGCAATTATCCGAATTTTCTCCCTCGTTCCAGCTCACATATTTGTTCTTCACCGTGTCCTTTTAGTGGCTTCGTGGCAAAAAAATAAAATAAATAATAATAATAATAATAATAAACAAAAACAATAAACTTAAAGCAGATATTGGAATTGGTTAAAGTGAATTATAGGATGTTCTACTCACGTCTCTGGTGATCGGGGTTTCGTCCGTCTTTGTGCTTTAGTTTAGGAGTTTCGTGTAGAGTTCGTCTTTGAGCTTTAGTTCAGGTGTTTCGTGTCTCTGTGTTTGAGCTTTATAGTTTAGGAGTTTTACTTTCTCTTTGACTCTGTCCGTCCCTCATCTGAGCGCGCGAACCACTAAGCAATAAAGCACTCGAGTACTAGTGTAAAACGATTTGAGATGATCCTCTTCACGTTTGATGGAAGAACAGAAGGAAATGTGGTCACACACTTTTTATACATAATCTCCTTTTTGTGTTTCTGAGGTTATTCCTGGTTAATGCAGCTGCTTTAACTCTCTAACATACCTCGTTTTTAAAATCACACTAGTGTACACCTGCCAAAATCTGGCCGAAAACTATAGATTTTTATATAAATGTCTAAGCTACTTTTATCTCTATTTTAAAAATAACTTTTAAAAAAAGCATCAATACCTATATTACTGTAACAATTGCAATAATACCATGTTGTAAAATGTGAACATGGGTTATAAATATTTTCATATGTGTAAATTATGGACAAGATAAAGATAGTATTTTTTACGTAATGTAGGCATATTATAAAATATATACATACCTATAGGGGCCATTCTACAGAATTGGTGCAAACTGCTGTCCCTCATCCAAAAAACACATTTGAAAAGCATTTCATTATTAAAATCTTAGATGTTTACTAAGATCCTTCAATTATCTATTGAAACCCACAATAATATTTAAGATATCAGTAAGCTATATATATATAAAATCATCATTTATGGGCTACTTTCAATTAGGAGGTGGCTGTCCCAAACCCTAACCCATAAATTTCAACTTGTGAAAATTATATTGAAAAATATTTTGCAAATTTTTCCATTCTTGTTTAATATATATATATATATATATATATATATATATATATATTATTTTTTTTTTAATGAAGTAAAAAAAAACCAAAAAACCCCCAATTTTTTTCAATTATGAAACTTTATCTAAAAAAAAGGTGTCCTGCATTTTCATGTCACTACCAAAACAGTGAATGTTGTAGTCCATTGGCTGAGACTGATTTTAACCACACCCCTACATTTTTGATCAGGAAATATTCCTGTGTCCCTTTCTCTCGTGTGCTATATGGTGAGTAGATTGATCCCATCATTTTGAGGTAAATGTGTTCTAAAGTCTAAAAATCTGTGTGTAACTTTAAGGAATACCACTACCAAACTCATTTTTTCTGCTATTGAGAAAACTTTTTGGGATGTTATTCCATAAAATTTTGTTGTTATATGTGTTCAACTGTTCTGACCAGTGATTGCTAACCATGTGCTGATTAGCATCTTCGAGCTAGGCTCAAAAGTATCTAAAATTGTCACTACCAAAACAGTCACAACCGAAACATGTCTTGAAGTTTCGGTTGTGACATTATTGTTTTGGTAGTGACAAAAGGGAACACATAATCCTTTATTTGGAGGAATAAACTACATTTTAGTACAGTTATGCAAATAATTACTACTGTAGTATGCTTTAGTAGTGTTTTAGTATTTTAGTATGCAATATTCTGTTAAAATGATGTAATGTGATGAGGTTACAATTACTTAAGGTTGCAGTCCATGATACTAGCTTAGGTGTAAGGTTGTTGTCAGTAATGTTAAAGGGATACTCCACTTTAAAATGACAATTCTGTCATCATACACTCACCCTCATGTTGTTTCAAACCTGTATGAATTTCTTTCTTCTGCTGAACAGAAAGGAAGATATTTAGAAGAATGTCAGTAACCAGACAGTTTCTGGTCCCATTGACTTCCATAGTAGGAAAAAAAAAATACTATGGAAGTCAATGGGGTCCATCAACTGTTTGGTTACAGACATTTTTTCAAAATATCTTCTTTTGTGTTCAGCAGACAAAAGAAATTCATACAGGTTTGAAACAACTTGAGGGTGAGTAAGTGATGACAGAATTTCCATTTTTGGGTGAACTAGCCCTTTAATTTTGTTATTTGCTCTACTAAGGTAACGGATGAGGCAATGCTATCAAGTGTGGGCAAAGAGCAGCCAATGATTTTTTCCGCAGAGTGGATGACCATCTGCAGCGATTTTTTCTGAGCCACAGTGCAGCTTGCATACCACACTGTGATGCAGTACGTCAGTATGCTCTCTATGACAGAGCGATAAAAGGCCACCAGCAGCGTCCTGCTTAAGTTGTTTCTCTTTAGCAGTCTCAGAAAGTAGAGACGCTGTTGTGCCCTTTTGATGATGGTGGTGGTGTTAACAGATGGTGGTGGTGTTAACAGATGGTGGTGGTGTTAACAGTTAACAGGAATTTGAAGCTGTGGATCCTCTCGACACTAGCCCCTCCCATGAGGAGTGGGGGTGGGTCCATCTTCTGCTTCCTCCTAAAGTCCAGGATCAGCTCTTTGGTCTTTGATGTGTTGAGCTCGAAGTTGTTGTTATGGCAACCTGCTGTCAGCCTCTCAATCTCAGCCCTGTAGTGTGTCTCATCACCCTCTACTATGTGACCGACGACTGTGGTGTCATCCGCAAATTTGATGATGGTGTTTGTTGGATGAGCTGGAGATCAGTCTCTGGTGTACAGGGAGTATAGCAGAGGGCTGAGAACACACCCTTGAGGTACTCCTGTGCTGAGTGTGATGGTAGAAGGGAGGTGGGGGCCCAGTCTAACAACTTGTGAGCGGTTGGTGAGAAAATCACTTATCCAAGTGCAGATGGGGGTGGAGAGGCCCAGGTGAAGCAGCTTTTTGATGAGGATGTCCGGGATGATGGTATTGAATGCAGAGCTGTAATCCACAAAGAGCTTATCGTTATGACGATTGCATCCTCCGTGGACCTATTTGACTGGTATGCAAACTGATGGGGATTAAAGGAGGCTGGGAGGCTAGATTTTATGTACCGTAGTACCAGTTTCTCCAGGCATTTCATGACAACTGGTGTCAATGCAACTGGTCTGTAGCTGTTAAGGTCCTTTGGAAGTGGCTTTTTTGGCACAGGGATTATGATAGCTGATTTCAGACAAGATGGAACGGTGGCCTGTAACAGGGAGCTATTGAAAATTCTGGTGAAGACTCCTGCTAGCTGGTGTTGGAAAGTTTTTTCTTTCTTCAAAGCAGACCAGGAGACGTTGGGATCACGTTCAAACAGAAGAGTTTCTTTATTTGAGCGCGGCTGCGGTTCGTCCAACAAAATCTAACGTACATAAATTTACATGGTGTCTTATAGGCATTTTAGGAGGAGGGACTTTTGAAGGTGGAGACAAATTCAAACAAAGCATGTAAATGAGTATACAGGTTAAGGAACCGCCCCAGACCGGCAGTCTCAATTTAATCAGCATACCTATTCAAATGCTGATACTGGCCAGGAACTCCGGTTCCAAGGGCCATCCCAGAGCCATTAAAGACAAAGGTGAAAGTCTCCCCTACAGCTAATCCAATCAACCTAACGATTCAATGTCTGGGCTCCGAAAGGTGAGAATCTCAGTGATCTGACTCATTTAAAACACAATAGAGATTGCAACTTTGCTGACATCTTAACCTTAAAAGCTAAAATCAGTATTCTTCACCGTGATGTTATGTAAGGAAGCATATCTGAAATAGATTCTTAAATTTGTAACCCTTCACTGGTCAGCAGAGGATTTAAGGACTCTGCCCGGCCCCCCTTCAGGTCCAGTTGCCTTTCGTGGGTTGATAGTCTTTAGTGAACATCTCACTTCGTGTTCCTGCAGAGTGAGAGTGTGACTCATGATGGCTGGTGGCGACAGCAGGTCTGTTTCAGGTCTGTCAGCCTCAAACCTGGCGAAGAAGTGGTTCAGCTCCTCAGCCAGCGAGGCATCAGTGTTGGTGGTACTGTTGACAGCGCTGCTTTTGTAGTTGGTTAGTTGTTGTATTCCCTACCACACTCTGCGTGGGTCTTTGTCTGCTAGGTGGTCCTCCACCCTCCCCTGATACGCCTCCTTTGCCACCTTAATACCCTTCTTCAGGTCAGCTCTAGCAGAGCAGTACTGTTCTTTATCCCCTGATCTGAAGGCGATATTACGTTTCCTCAGGAGTCTCTTGACTTCTCTTGTCATCCAGGCTTTTTCATTGGGATATTCCTGATGCGACGTTCGACCGTGACATTGTCAATACAGAAAGTGATATAATCCAGTGTCACCATCTAAGTCACTTTGAAATAGCAGGTCCCATTCAGTGAGTTGGAAACAGTCCTGGAGCTAGAATAGGGCATTGTCAGGCCAGGTTTTAATAGTCATACTACTTGGCTGTATAGCCCTCCTGACTGGGATGTATGCTGGGACCAGGAATAATTAGATGTGATCTGACTGGCCCAGGTGAGGGAGAGGAGCAGTTCTTTATGCTTTTTGATGTTAGAATATACATGGTCTAGTGTGTTTTTTCATCTAGTAGCACAATCTACATGCTGGAAAAAGCTGGGGAGTACACTCTTTAAGGACGCCTTATTAACGTCCCCTGCTATGTATTCCCTCTGGGTGATCGCACTGCAGTTTGTTTGCTATGGTTAGCAGGTGAGCCAAACCTGTGCTAACATTAGCATCGGGGGCTATGTAAACAGCAGTAACAGTAACTAACTACGGTATACTCTCTTGGTAAATAAAATGGTCTACATGTTAGTGTTTTGTTGTAAAGTCATTTTTGGCTCACTATGTGTTAAACACAATTATCTTAAAATGAAATATAAGATTAGTTTGTACTTTAAACATTTTTCAGTACCTTTTTATAGTTTTTGTTTATATATTTTTGTTTTATAAACACATTTGGTCAGCAACTCTGTAGTGTGCACACATATGAACACTGAGAAGTGTTAATTTAACATGGGCGTTTTTCTGTGTACTATTACATAAATCTTATCTGTTTCATTTACATATGACTGACATATATGAATCACATTCAGTTTATTAATACAATTACATAAATCTTATCTGTTTCATTTATATATGACTTAAAAATATGAATTACATTCAGATTATTAATTGGTTTATGTTAAAACTATGTAATCCAAATGGATGGAAATTCTATATGCAATTTAAATACATAAATCTTATGTTTAGACATTTTTTTTTTTTTTTTTTTAGTGTGTTCACGTTGGCCTAATTGGATTAAATTGACATTTTTAATGTTTTTGTTTCGTTTACACTTTCATAGAGGACATCACAGCAAAATAACTATGTAGGGCTAGCACAAGATGGGAAAAGTTTTATTAATTCTTGTTTACTTGTGTTCATTTAATTTATTTTTATTTTAGAGCATTTAATGTGCTTCTTAACAATATTTTATTTATTACACACAAGTTAATTTAAAAAAAAATTTTTTTTACCCATCAGCCCTTTGTGTCTAAATAAGAAATAAAAGTCCCAGAGTTAAAAAATGTGTAAAACGAGCCTGTGTGTGACTTGGTATGACTTGATGACTAAGTTGCGACTTGACTTGACTTGACAAAGAGTATGACTTGACTTGACTTGACTTGATTTGACTTGACCCTTACAACAGAATGACTTGGCTTGACTTTGACTTGCAATGTTAAGACTTGGACTTGACTTGAGACTTGAATTTAGTGACTTACTCCCACCTCTGCTCAATACCCTCATTGCCAGAGGTGGGAGTAAGTCACTAAATTCAAGTTTATTGAGAGCGCTACAAAGCTTTAGAGCAACAGGAGAGTTTTGTTAGTTTCCCTTTTATTCAGCGATATCAGATTCAGTCTGATATATTTAATATGAGTCGGATTCTTCCCATATGTGAAATCTTCTACAAACACAGATGCTGGAGGCAAGAGACAAAGGCATGGTAACAAATTAGAAAAGCTTTATTGATTAATTTGCACTTTTATCAAAGTCATATCAAAAGTAGAAGAAGAAGAAGCTATCTAATGAAAGTAGAGCAATTCTGGATGGAAACTCCTTAGCAGTTAAATGTAAATATAGTAATATTAAAATAGAAAAGTATATTAAAAAAAAATCGTATTAAATGAGAGTAAAATGAATATAAGTGATAATTGCATGCAATATACTGCCTGTATATATCCAGAATGCATTTTTGCATAAAATGCCTCTTTAACTCGATTCAAGGCAAGACACTCGTTCACTGGTCTTGAGATTTTGTTTTATTTTGCTTTTTTATTAAACTATATCCAGATTTCAGTTACAATAAAAATCTCAAAATCATTTCTCAAAATAAGTTTCGAACCAGACTTCATCCAGTGTTGAGATTTCTGGTCTGAAAATGTATTCAAATTCGTGCATATTTATTTAGATAATGCCTCTTTGCATTCTATCAGCCTGTGGTGTCTTGCCTTAAACTGATGTTACACTACACATCCTCAGAGTCCAGGGAACAGGTAGAGTTTCTTGGGAGGGGACGTCCTGTCAATACACGGCATTAGTTTTTTCAGACCTGTGAATCGTGGGTCATTCTCCATGCGTGAGGTGACCTATGATAAAAAAAGATCACATGTGAATGTGAGAAGAAGCAAACTCCTGTATTTATTTTAGCTGAGCAAAGCACTGGAAGAGATTATTTTGCTTTTGGGCTGAAATAAAGTAAAACCATTTAAATGGGATTTTTAACTTATACCTTTCTGAACAACTCCATAATGTCATCAATATGAGCCTGTTTACAGAACACATCCACAATGTACATGATAAAATAACTTCCTTCGACAGGATTCCTGTATGCACGGATACCTGTGGAGAAAAAACATTGGTAGGTTGAAGAACTTCACAAAGCAACTCAAATTGGCCATGAACAGTGTGTTGTGTGAGCAACAAATCAATTTCAGAAATCAGTGTTTTCTGATCACGTACCAGGGAGGCAGGACTTAAAACTGATGAAGTCTTTCTCTCTGTGCACAGCGGAGTCTGACTGTATATCCACACCTCCTGGATGATCTGGACAGAGAAACAGTTAATGATATCGATGATAATAATACAGTAAATCCAGGAAAAATATGAATACAGAGTAAAAAGAGAAACAGAAATATGATAAGAGGAGTTGAGTTTTATCAGTAATGTCGTACCTCCTCTGCAGGCTTGAATCAGAATAACCTTTGGTTTATCAGTCAGAGCACAACATTCCTCAGAGTTCAGACTGGAGAAGATGTCGTCAACAAAGTAGAAATCATTGGGGTTTTTCTGGTGATGATAGTTGACACCTAAAATGGCATCTTTATTTTGGATTATGCACCCATGAGACATCAGAACCACAAAGGTGCTGTCCGAGTCTTCATGTTCAGGACGTGCAGCGAAGTCCTCGACTCTAGCAGATATTTCCTGTCAATAAAAACTTCTTTTTTTTTTTTTACAGAAATGCATAGTATATAATGCATTGTAAAATATTTGTTCACATTTCTATATCCACATCAGAAGTCCACTAGCTCTATAACACGCACTTGCCCAGTTAGATCTCTGTATTTCTTAACTCTGTAACCCAAAGCTGTCAGCAGCCACTCCATGTTCTCCTCGTCTCTCTCTGCTCCAGCCCTGTACTTTAAGTGCTTGAACTGTATGTTGCTGATCAGCAGAGCTAAAATTTCCTCTGAGACTTGTCCATTGGGATATAAACCTGTGAGAAAACATCAGTATTAGCAGAATTATAACATTAATAGAGTCACCTGAACTGAAACTAAATAAGGAGTGATTATAAATGCATTGTGTGAATAGATGATTCAACAATATAAAATTCATAATCATAAAACGTTATTTAGATTTAGAGGCCATAAATTAATGTTTTCCAATATTGTTGTTGATATCATGAGAGAAAAAGAATATTAAATACAGAAATGGCCATAATAAATAAATAGAGTATGTTTAACAACGTAATTTTTCATAATATATCATAAGCTTGAAAACTCAATGTTCTGGCACCAAATTAACGATGGCTATTAACTGATATTTGACATATCTCTGGTATTAAAACAAGATTAATGTGTCTAGCATCTGGAGGGCCACAGTCCATCAGCGTTCAGATCCTCTCAGAGACATTCAGGGCGCTTTCACACTGGCAGTTTAGTGCGGACCGGGGCACGGTTCGCATGAAAAATCGCTAATGTGAACGCTGTCATCGGACCCGGGTGCGCACTAGAGTACCGAACCCGAGACTACCTGGAGGAGGTGGTCTGAGCTCGGTTGCTCCCGAACCGTGGTGCGGTTCGCGTTAATGTGCAAGCAACACGGACTCGGGTGCGCGCTTGTTCAGAAAGTATAGTATCCCGCGCATGCGTATCACTGTCGATATCATTGTTTGATTGCGTTTGCGATGACGTAAGATCACTGCAAACGCACCTGGGTTCGATACAACTAATTGAGTGTGAAACCAGACCAACGCTGCGGGGGGCGCCGGGAACTAGCGCACTCGGGTTCGGACCGTAGCAAACGAACCCAGTGGAAAAACGCCCTCAGTCTTTGTTAATTTCACTATCATGGACTTGAATTTCATCATTTCCTGTGTTCTTTGTTCATGTTTCTCTCTTTCATTTGTTGCTATGGTAACTCATTTAATCGTCACACCTGCTTGTCATTTTAGTTCATTATCTGTATATATAAGCTCCTCATTTCTCTAGTTGTTGGTTATAATTTGTGTTTGGAGTTTGTACTAGAACACACTGTTACCTGTGGATGATGAGATTGTTTGATTCAATACTTTTGTTTTGAATTAATCTTCATCTGACCTTCTTCTGTGGACTTTATTCACTGCTATTGTGACAGTTCCTGCCTGAGATCCTCATTAATCCTGAACTCTTGCTGCTTCAGCTGCTGGATGGACTTAAACTCTGCAGGACGGCGGCCCTACAAAAGCTGGACTAGCAATCCCTGAATGCACTGCTTTCACAAAAGTATAGAAACAGAGACTTGCATCATCTTTTTTGTCTTTGAGAATTCTGTCCTTAAACTCTTGGCTGCTTTGAATAATGTTGTCTGGTCTCTTCCAGTCGGACTGGATGGGCTGATCCTCCACAGACACTGAAGCATTTCTTCTGTCCTCCGGCTCAGACCGCTGAACTGAAGTCAGGAAAACACACATCACAATATATCAACAGCCTGAAGAACATTCTCAACAGTCTGTCTGCAGCTCCAGCTGTTTATGAATGAAAGTCGACAGCATTAAGACTTTGAAGAGACACTTTCAAGGTCCTTGTTTTCAGGTCATAAACTTTTTTTTCTTCTTTTTTTTTACTTTACGTAAATATCAACCCATCTTGTATACATATTTAATACTGCATTGGTAACACTTTACAATCAGGTTCATTAGTTCACATTAGTTAGTGTATTAACTAACATGAACTAACCATGATATGAGTAATACATTTGTTACAGTATTTATTATTCTTTGTTAATGTTACTTCATAAAAGTACAGCTGTTCATTGTTTGTACAGAGCATTGACTAATGTTAACAAATACATTTATTTATTTGATTTTAATAACGTATTAGTAAATGTTAAAATTAATATTAACTAAGATTAATAAATGTTCAAGGAAGTATTGTTCATTCTTAGTTTATGATAACTAAGGTAGTTAAAGGTATAGCGGAGGATCTTTCCAAATTTTAGATAAGACCCGCCCTCTCCACTTTTTGAAAAGTTTGATTGATTCACCAGAATGATTGACAATTAGGAGGACCAATAGTTTAGACTACCCACCAGGAAGTAAAACATCCTCCGCCATGGGCGTAGATTACGCGGGGGACGCGGGGGACGTGTCCCCCCCACTTTTTATAAAATGTAAATTCGTCCCCCGCACTTTTTCATTGGGCAAGTGTGTCCACGACAAGCTGAGGTTTTCGCGGGTGTGTATAGCCTACATCGAGATTTAAAATCCAAAGAGTCAAGTCTATCTACATACGTGACTTTCACGTTTCCATGGTAATCAGTCACTCGTGCATCACGACACGCCCATGCTCGCACCCGCGCCCAATCCATTTTTTTTCATAGAGGTCGCAATGAGTTCAAAACGGCAAAAAACTCTTCAGTCTTCACTCGATCCTTTTTCACGAAAAAGTCAAGCGCTGTAAGTAAGTTGTCATGTGGTATCCGAATTGTGTTGCACAATGATGAATAACTCTGCCTATTTCTCTTGTTGAATAATTAACAAGTTTTGTTGTAAATTGAAAATATTCACTACCCGCACAAACGTGCATTTATTTTCAATCTTTTTTTATTCGTAATGTCTTTTATTTTCACAGATGTTATCAAAGCCCTTCAAATTAGAATAAACATGGTGATTGTTAGCCTAATGCTGAATTTGTATTTTCATGCATTAACAGCCTGCTTGAATCAGGCAGCGTTGTAACATGTGTACATGATGACAAACTTTAAGTTCTCTTGAAAAAGCCTAACCAGAAAGTTTGAAGTAGTTTTAAAAGCTTGAAGTTTGAAGGTTTTCAATTGGAAAGTTTTAGTTTAGTAAGATAGATAGATAGATAGATAGATAATAATAAATAGTATTATATTAATAATAAATAGGGAATCACAGATAATGCAAGGATGATTCTGATTTAATTTAATTTAATGTTAAGTGGCGATTGATAGCCTATTACACTGACGGTAACAAAGTTTCAATTTGGAATGAAAGATGGAGCATAGGTTACATTTAATAAAATGAAGGAAAAAATGCCCTTTATAAAGGTAAAAAACGTATTCTGATACGAGTGTTTTCCAACAGTGATGTAATAATTGTAGTTTGAATAATTGTAATGTGATGATCAGATACCATCATAGGTTTGGGCGGTTGGCGGGTGGATTATTTATTTTTAACAGCAGATTCGGGTGACTCAAAGTGCACCAGATTAATGAATTTATCTTTAAAATGTACAAATTTTCTTCCAGGGGGGCATGCCCCCCGACCCCCCTAGGGGTACTGAGCTCCACCCACAAACACAGTAGGCTATATGATGGTCTATGAAAAATACAAATTTAATTATCTTATTATTAAAATGCATGATCAGGATTTTACCACTTCCGCCTAGTTTTGAGCCAGGAAAAACCCTGCATGTGCAATATAAAGTAATGAACATCTTTCTTTCTTTCTGTTTTATTGCTTTAAAAATAAATAGCATATTAAGCCAATTAAGCAAAAACCTGTCAACAAAAGTCTGAAAAAAACTGGTATTACACTTGACATTCTGTCCCCCTCACTTTTGAAATGATGGCTACGCCCCTGGTCCCGCTATACCTTTAACTAATGTTAACTAATGAACCTTAGTGTTACTAAAGTGTTACTTTTCACTATATTACTGGCAATATTATGACATAGACGGGTTTCTGTGCAACGTGATCACAGAGATGCGCGCGCAACTATGGGGCAGAAAGCAGCACTCTTTACAGCATATAGCAGAAACAAGAGATGACACGTGTGAACTGCACTAACTGCCAAGAAGATGGATTTAAAATGTAAGAAATTAATACTTTTATTCATCAAGAATGAATTAAATTGATCAAAAGTAACAGTAAAGACATTTATAATGTTTCAAAAAGATTTCAAATAAATGTATGTTCATCAAATAATCTAAAAACTGTTTTCAACATTGATAATAATAATGAATATTTTATCAAATTACCATATTAGAATGATTTCTGAAGGATCATGTGACACTGAAGACTGGAGTAATGATGCTGAAAATCCAGCTTTGATCACAGGAATAACTTACATTTTTAAATATATTTATACAATAGAAAAGTCAGTTTAAATAAGTGTATATATCGGGCCATATGATTGCGAAATCTGCGTTAATTGCTGAGTTCTGCATAACAGTACATGCCAATACTTGCATGCACCTCCAAGTACTGTTTAAAAACGATATAATATTCTTTGTGGGGTTCATTATCATAATTCGGCAGAACAGATGTTGTAGGCTACATGCAGAGATTTGCATCCATCTCTTTTCTCCACATAAATGATAGTTACCTCATGCGAGGTGCATGTAAAACGGTTAGCGGTTTTGCCCCCTGAATGCGCGCGCGTCCAGTATTGTTACACGAAACCCGTCTATAGAATCACACCCTTATTTTCAACCTAATTTTCTGTTTGATCTATTGCAATGATCTATAACATTTGAACATTTACACAATATTCACATGATTATCTATTTTATTGTATTATTTATAATAAACACACATTTGTATATGCAAAAAATGTTACATAACTGTACCATTTAATGTTTATCTCTCTTTATTTTTTCATAATAATGACTTCTATTCAATCTTAAACTAGTATAAATTGTTATTTCTTTACCTTCCTGAAGTTGTCCCTCAAGTTCGCCTGCGAGATCATTTTTGTCCATGCGTCGCAGCACTTGTACTGCAATATTGCCAGCATTAGCACAGTACTGCGATACCATGTGATCCATGACATCATGAGGATCAGCATTCTGAAGCCTTGCTCGAGGAATAGGCTTTATGTCTTTTGTAGGAGGAGTCGAAAGGTACCAGATGAATTTATTTAGCTCTTTATCCACAAGCTCCTCAAGTTGCTTAATCATCAGTAATTTTATTGCAGTAGTGGACATTTTGTGTCACTGGGAGAAAAAGGACAGTTAAAAGTACAAATCTGAGATCATTGTACACTCATTTTGCTCTTAAAGAAGTTTATTCGATCGTTTTCAAGCATTCAATATAAAGATAATATTGCTCAGCTAAAAACCCAGAAAAACCTGATTGGAGGATAATTGTTTGACTATCAAACCTCAAAAGTGCATTGATAAATGATTTGACGAAGTGAACGCCCTTTAGTGTTCAGTAACTGCAAAAGGCCTAAATGTGTTTTTCTCTCTCTCATGCATGTCACAAGAATCATAAATACAGTTTTTATTAGATTATTGGTTTTAATAGAGACTTTTTTTTTTTTTTTTACCTAATGTGCACAACATTTTAAGTGAATCAAAACCTTTTAATCAAAGTTATGAATTTTGAACAATACCCGTTCTTGTCTTAGGACAACTTTGATTAACTTTTTTGATCCACTTCAAATGTTAGGAGCAAAACCTGTGCCAATACTGCACACACGAACAGCTCCCACATAGCAACATTGTGTTCGTCCCACATCTGGCTGACTGACTTTATTTCCGTCAGACGACTTCAGAAGTTTTTATTGAGAATTAACAGAGGTTTAACTCTAATGTGTTTCATTTGAAGTCACCATAACAGTGATTAGTGTTTCCATTAGTTGAGCTCTTAACTCTTATTATATCTTTTGTCTTTAAGGCCGCTGTGACAGTGTGTTTGTTAAACACATTTGCAGCAGCAAAGAAAGCTAAAGTGAAGTGAGATCAGGTGATGATGGTTACCTGTTGATGGATATATAATCATCATGAAATAGACTGATTCACTGATGTCTAAAATCGGGTATTTTATTTAAAAGGAATTCATTAATTATAAAAAAAACGATCTGAGTATATAAAGAAAAAAGTGGGAGAGCATAAATGCAAGTAATATTTTATTATTTTTATTTTTCATGCTTAAAATCAGTGTGTGACCACACCATCACTGTCGTCAAAGGTCAAAGTTGTCGCAACACTGTAAAATCGAATTAATTAGACTTACTTTAAAAAGCATGCAAACCGATTGACTTAAAAAAACAATAAGGTGAAATAGGAATAGTATGTTGAAATGACAAATTCTTAGTTAGAGTACTATAGTTCACTTACACAGTTACTAAAAAAACTGTAGGAACTTGATAATTTACTTTAAATAAAATGTAATTGTTAACATTGTTGTGTTTTGCATGCTGAATGTTGAAGTCTGTGTGACTCGAGCATGATCAATTATACAAGATATTGTCACAAATATAGAGGGTTTATATCAACACAATGGAAGTGTTGCTAATACAATTTTAAAACATTATTATTTTACATAAAATATAGTTATGTTATCATTCTATCTATCATTCATATATATACACACACACACACACACACACACACACACACACACACACACACACACACACACATATATATATATATATATATATATATATGTTTATTACTACTCTTCCTTTTAAACCAAATAACAGTGATGTCTTATTGCATCACTGCAAGGGAGCCGCTAGAAACACTGATCACAATAATAGTGAGTTCAAACAAAAACATTTTTAGGAAAATCAACATTAATTTATGAAGCTCAGTACTGACACCTGTCTTTACTTAGTGTCTCATCATATACATTGTGCATAATGATGAGCACCACTGTCAATGCAATTAAACTAATTTATTTAGAATAAACTCTAAAATACACTGCGAGTAAAAATGTCTTTAAATAAGTTAAGAGCAATGAAGTACTTTTTGAGTGTATTACATCAAGGAGGAAAATGACTTTCTGCATATAAAACAAAAAAAAAGATAATATCAAAATAAATACTTTTTTCTATCAAAAATACTATTTAAATATCATATTTAAATATGTTAAAATATTTTTACTCGATTATAATTATTTTGGAGCATGTGTGCTTTACTCAAGTGAAAATGACACAATACTTGTAGATACTCTTATATAAAATGAAATTTTTGCGAAGAAAAAAGTTTTTACAATTTTATTTCAACAAGAAAAGTAGGCCTACACTTTACATTGCTGCATATTATTTTCTTCCATCTTACTTTCACTCTACAAAGCCAGTCGAATATTGCGCAATTTCATTTAAATAATGCCTATTTTATTTAAGCAAATGACATGATATTTGTTTTAAAATTCATGCAATAATTGGCCACAACTGCGAGAACTTGAAACATGATTCTATTTACTGTGATTAATTTGTTCTGAAACGAAAAACTGAGTAACGTGTGTGAACTTTGATCAAAGCAAAACGATCCCTGTGCTCGCGCAGAAACAACGATACGTACGGCACAAAATATAGCAACACCCAGTCTTTTGATTAGCCTATTAATGAGGACGATGTTTCAAATATCGCGACAGAAGAACGCGAGTGACATAAATAGGATTTACTGACTAACTGTTGCAGACTTGCACTATCAGTTACTTCTAATAAACTACAGGATTTTGTTCGTCAGAACATTCTCTCTCAGAAAAAAAAGGTACAAAAACTGACACTGGGACCGTATTTTTTGTTTGCTAAAAGAAAATATTCATGAGTATATCTGTGTAAATATTTGTTTCTCTGAGGTTTGTGTGTGTGTGTGTGTGTGTGTGTGTGTGTGTGTGTACACACTTCCAGATGCAGAACTGAATTCAGAAACTCTCATTGATCTTCCTAAACATCTAGGTAACTTGAAGTACCAAGTGTGGGAAAAGATGAAGAACATCTGCCCTTACTGTGAGTGCTAGTATTTGTCGGATACTGTAACAGGTGCTTATAAGTCGACTAACAGATGTTATTTTCTTCTAATCTCTCCAGACCCCGTGATCCTGAATCCTAACACATCTCCACCAGACGTCTCTGTGTCAGATGATCTGACCTCTGTGACCTCATGTTTCCGTCGGCAGAACGAACCAAACCCTCTTCGTCTGCACAGGAGCCGGATGGTGTTGGGAAGTGTGGGATATGGTGATGGTGTTCACACATGGGAAATTGAAGTGGGAAACAGTCGCCAATGGACACTTGGAGTGTGTTTTGGATTGGAGGGAAAGCCTATAATGCAACCTTTGACCCCTGAAAACGGCTTTTGGGGTCTCAGACGTGATACATTACATCAAATGTAGTGAATTACCTCTGCAGACTCCAAATCTCTTTGAAAGTGTTTACTGATGATAATTTCAATTTAACAGGTGTGGTTCTGGAACAGAAATACAGAAATAAACTTAAATGAGTGACTTACATAAATTTACTTTAACATTCGTAAGTGATATGATTATAAGGCAATGATCATTACAGGTATGAATAACAATAACATTGAGCCCTTAATAACGTAATAGAAAAACAATTAGAACAGCCATTCTGTATAAGTCCGCTAGATGGCGCCCTTACCGCATTTATGGTGACTGAACACATTTAAATCAATGATTACATGTACTGATAAATCACTAAATAATCCAACACATTGTCATGTCTTACTGTAAATTGTGTGTATTACTTGCAGTAGCTATTATGGATACTGAGAAAGGGATAACAGGACGGCAGTATTACTTAGATAACAGATTCCCGATCGGCATATTCTGAGGAAAAACTTAACAAAATACACTTACTTTCTATTCACGCACACTATATTACATCAGTAATATTCAGATGCTGCCAACAAACGTGCGATAAAGTGGAGTCATCTTGGAACAGCTCGCGTTCATTGCATCTGCTCGGTGCACCTGCTTTTCCTCCTTGGCACGTGATTGGTGATGACGTTGAAGGGTGCGATTGGTCAAATAACAGAGAAGCCTTTTGAACATGAGGACTCATGGAAGAAGAAACGCTGGAGGAAGGTTAGTTCTCTTACGAGAGGTTCTCTCGTACTTGCGTAAGTATCTTACGCTAGGGGGAAAACCTCTTTTCCTCGAGATATTGAAGCCAAAAATTATCCTTAATTTTGCAATAATGTAAAACGCATTGCAGCAGCATGCAGACATGGGCGAGACAGCTCGCGCGCCCATAGGCTGCTCTGCGGCAACTGCACCAGCCTATCGATAGAGGCCCCTCATGACGTCAGGACCAATGAGGGTGCTTCGCGCCCATTACGCCATGTCCCGCCGAAAGCGGGTGGGGCTAGGGCTATAAATACGGCCCAGAGAGGCTGGTTTGGTCAGTTTTTTATCTCTTCAGCGAGCTACGCATTGCTGGATCCTGAGAGGAAGCCGCGCCGTCTGACTCAAGCACCCAGCGGGATTTATCTGCATCTGAAGCTGTCGGTCGACAACTCGCCGCCTTCAGTCGCCGTTCCTGCTGACGCTTTCCGGCGTACATATCCTTTTCTCTGCTACTGTGTTTTGTGTATGTGTGTGTGTTCGCCGCTGCGACACACACTCTCATTGCACTAAAAGAGCCGGGCGTCTTTTTCAAGACGCCCCTTTCCCCCCCCCAACCCGCAAAGCTCGCCGGTGCGCCCGCTTGCCTTGCCTGCTTGGAGGATGATACCTGCTCTCCCTCTGTTCGAGCCGCGCAAACCGCGCCGTTCACAGGGGATGTCAGGAGCGGACGGTCACGGGGCTAGCTTTCTCTCTCCCTCTGTTCGAGCCGCGCAAAATGCGCCATTCACAGGGGAGGCTGGAAGCGGACGGTCGGGGTTAGTTTTTCTTTACGTACAAGAAAGCTACCCTGCCTCTGCGCCCCATTCACGCGTCAATCACCAGCGAAAGGAGAAAATAGTGTTTTAGTCCCGCCGAGGCTGGACTGACCTGAATTTTCTCACACATTTCTCAGTTCCCTGATCAGGCGACTGGAAATATAAATACTGCAGCGCCGGCAAGCAAACGCCGAAGAAAACATGTTGACGCTCTTATATGCTCGTGCATCTGAAAGCCTTTGTGTTCCCCCCTGTGGCTCAGTGGAGGAATCTTTGGTTTTTCACACGAGAGACCGGAGTTCGAATCTCGGTCTAACGGCAGATTAATTATGCCTCCAATGCTTCGCTCTGTCAGTTCCCTGAAAGGCGACTGCAGATGTGCATTTTGCAGCCAATGAGCGCGTTGTACAACCCGCTCGCCTGCACCCAAACACCGTTTCTATGGTTCCCGTGCGTCACTGGCGAAAGGAGAAAAGAGTGTTAATGTCCCGCTGCGGCCGGGCCGAATTCTATTTCTTACACATTTCTCATTCCCCTCTGAAGTTCAGGCGACTGGAAATGTCATACTGCAGTGAGCGAGCCTGTTGTAATGCACGCACGCCTGCAAACAAACGCCAGCATGTTGACGCTCTCTGTTTCTATGGCAACTTCTCGCTCGTTCAGTTCCAGTAAATGCGACTGTTCCAGTGTATTCTGCAGTAAACAAGTCGGCGACACAGCCCGCTTGCCTGCACACAAACGCCGCTTTACGGCTACCCAGATAAATCCCATAGAGTGTATTTTCTGGTGTTCCGGCCACGGGCGATGGTGTTATGAGTGTAGACAAAATGCCCACTGCCCAGTGCTCATTCCTACACAGAAACACAGGTTTCTCTGATAATACTCGCGCTATTTAAATGCCTTTGTGTCTTCCCCTGTGGCCCAGTGGCAGATTCTCAGATTTTCACGCGAGAGACCCATGTTCGATCCCAGGTCTACAAAAAAAAAACTTTTTTTTTGCCGTCAATGCTCGCTCTGTCAGTTCCCTGAAAAGGCGACTGCAGATGTGTATTTTTGCAGCCAACGAGCGCGTTGTACAACCCGCTCGCCTGCACCCAAGCACCGTTTCTATGGTTTCCGTGCGTCACTACCTCCATTCTCACACATTTCTCTGGAAATGTCAATATTGCAGTGGACGAGCCTATTGTAATACACGCACACCTGCAAACAAACGCCAGCATGTTGACGCTCTCTGTTTCTATGGCAACTTCTCACTCGTTCAGTTCCAGTAAATGCGACTGTTCCAGTGTATTCTGCAGTAAACAAGTCGGCGACACAGCCCGCTTGCCTGCACACAAACGCCGCTTTACGGCTACCCAGATAAATCCCATAGAGTGTATTCTCTGGTGTTCCGGCCACGGCCGATTGTGTTATGAGTGTAGACAAAATGCCCACTGCCCAGTGCTCATTCCTACACAGAAACACAGCCCGTCGCACAGGGCTCGCGCACATGAAATCGACCCAGATCAATTGCGCATTAAATGTGGTAAATGTGCCCACTGCCCAGTGCCCACAAACACTACGTTCTGCATGTCTCAAGGTTTCTGTAAAACGAAACCAACATGCATTCGCTCTGCTCAGGCAGACAATGCTCTCAGTGTTGTAAATGTGCCCGCTATCCCACGCCCACATTCACACATAGACATGACAGGTCTTACGGGACTCGCCCAGCCCTCCCCCTCTCGGTTGACCACCGCAGAGGAGTCGAGCGCGGGCAATCTGCCCGCTGTTATCAGCGCGCCCCCTGCCTCAAATGTCATAAGCGCGACGCTTATGTTGCAGCACACTGAAGCCCCTCTGTCGCTGAGCGACCAGAGCGCGCTTCGCATTCAACCCCTAGCCATTCGTGCAAACGCATGGGCAAGGCTACCCGGGGTTTCGAAGTGGGTGCTAGACATTATAGAAAGAGGCTATTCGCTACAGTTCGGTCGACGCCCGCAACGCAAAGCGGCGCGAATCGATACTACGGTGAAAAAGGAAGTAGCACACCTACTTCGGGCCGAAATAGCGAAGTTACTGAGCAAAGGGGCTATAGAACCCCTATCACAAGCTCAGAGCGAAGGGGGCATGTACAGCAGATATTTTCTGGTACCCAAAAAAGACGGGGGTCTCAGACCCATTTTAGATCTAAGACGACTAAACAAAGCACTTCTGAAACGACGGTTCAGAATGCTCACGACCAAGAAAATCCTCTCGCAAATTTGCCAAGGGGACTGGTTCATGTCGATAGATCTGAAAGACGCTTATTTTCAAATACAAATAGCGTCACGTCACAGGCGATTTTTGAGATTCGCCTTCGAGGGCCAGGCATATCAGTACACAGTCCTGCCATTTGGCCTATCCCTGGCACCTCGCGTATTCACGATGTGCATGGATGCAGCGCTCGCACCCCTCAGGCTCCGAGGCATACGAGTGCTGAATTATTTGGACGATTGGCTGGTTCTAGCTCGATCACAGTCGGAGCTCATAGAACACAGGACCATATTACTCGATCACCTCGAGAATTTAGGTCTCACAGTCAATTGGGCAAAGAGTTCACTGTCTCCCAGTCAGAAAATATCTTTTCTGGGCACAGATCTGGACTCGCTGTCTATGACAGCACAGCTGTCGCCGCAGCGCAGACTAAGTATTCAGCGCATGACAGAGATTTTTTTTCGCCACGGCGCTTTAGTCCCGCTCAAAAAGTTTCAAAGGATGCTGGGTCTCATGGCTTCAGCATCCTCAGTGCTTCAGCTGGGTCTGCTTCGCATGCGCCCGCTGCAGTATTGGTTGAAAGCGCGCGCCGCGCAGAGCTTGGACCTCCGGTCTCGCGCGCCTCAAGGTCGATCAGAAATGCGTCGCAGCTCTGAAACCTTGGACAGTGACCGACTGGTACCGGTCAGGTGTAAGCCTGGGGACTTCCTCGAGTGTGAAGGTGGTGTCTACGGATGCCTCAACCTCGGGATGGGGAGCGCTGCTTGAGGGCAGACCGTTATTCGGCCAGTGGTCGGAACGGGAAAAGCTTCTGCATATAAACTGCCTGGAAATGATGGCAGTCGACAACGCGCTGAGGCGCTTTTTGTCCCCAGATAAAAAGATACCACGTCTTGGTCCGTTCGGACATGTCAGTGGTGGCTTATATAAATCACCAAGGAGGTATCAGATCCAGAATCCTTCACAGGCTGACGGAACACCTCCTGGTCTGGGCTCAGCACAATCTGCGCTCGCTCAGGGCAGCGCATGTGCCCGGCCATCTGAATGTGGGACCAGACAGACTGTCCAGAAACAATCTGCCGAAAGGAGAATGGTCTTTACATCCACAGACAGTCAAAATGCTATGGAGGACATTTGGCAGAGCGGAAATAGACCTATTTGCGTCTCAAGAGAACGCTCATTGTCAGGAATTCTTCTCCAAGAGCAGGGATGCGCTGGCTCACGTCTGGCCCCGCTGCCCGCTCTATGCGTTTCCCCCTGTCACGCTCCTACCCCAGGTGTTAGAGCGAATCAGGGAGAGCGGATGCCCAGTGCTACTCGTCGCCCCATTTTGGACAAACCAAGTCTGGTTTCCAGTCCTGATGCAGCTGACGAGTACCGCCCCGTGGCCGATACCGGTGAGGAGGGATCTCCTCTCGCAGGCGAACGGCTCGATCTGGCATCCTTGCCCGGAGCTTTGGTCCCTACATGTGTGGGCCATCAACGGGTACCCGTTAACCTCCCAGCGGGAGTGTTAAACACGATCACGCAGGCTAGAGCTCCATCTACGAGGCGGCTCTATTCCTCAAAATGGTCTGTGTTCACTAGCTGATGTACAGCGAGTGGCACTTCACCCTCACGCTGTGGGGTGCCGGAGGTTCTCTCCTTTTTACAAGAGCTTCTGGATAAGGGCAGAACCCCATCCACGCTCAAAGTTTATGTGGCGGCCATAGCAGCGTTCGCTGAACCACCGCTTGGCCAGTCATTAGGAAGGAACGATCTGGTCATTCTCTTCCTTAGAGGAGCTAAGAGGCTGAACCCTCCCAGACCACCCTCAGTTCCCGTTTGGGACCTTTCCACGGTTCTGGAAGCCATGAAAGGTGCCCCATTCGAGCCAATACAGTCAATAGACCTGAAACTCTTGTCTTTCAAAACAGTGTTTCTTCTGGCTCTCGCTTCAGTGAAGCGCATAGGGGATTTGCAAGCGCTCTCAGTGAGCGCGACGTGTATGGAGTTTGGGCCGAATGACTCGAGAGTCATACTCAAACCAAAGCACGGATATGTTCCTAAATCCCTCAACACACCGTTTAGGGCACAGGTTATCTCCCTGTCGGCCCTGCCGGTATCTGAAGAGGAAGGGGACGCAGGCTTCCTTTGCCCGGTCAGGGCGTTAAGAGCCTATGTGTCTCGCTCATCTGTTTTCAGACAGACGGAGCAGCTCTTTGTTTTGTTCAGCGGACGTTCTAAGGGACTAGCTGCGTCAAAACAGAGTCTATCCAGATGGATAGTTGATGCTATAGCGCTAGCTTACACATCCAAGGGCCTGCAATGCCCGATAGGTGTCAAAGCGCACTCCACAAGAGGCATGGCCTCGTCGTGGGCTTGGTCCAGTGGGATTGCCTTGCAAGATATCTGTATGGCGGCAGGCTGGGCCTCCCCGTCTACATTTATAAGGTTTTATAACCTCAAGGTTCCCGCTTTACAAGCTAGGTTGCTCTCGGTTTAAATTTTCAGTATTGCCCGCCCGATCCTATCGGCTCAGGATGCTGAAACCGCTAGAGCGTCGATCACTGATCGTATGTATACTTCTGTGGGCAGTGCGTAAGTCCCCCATATTTATCAGTCCAGGCCGTGTTCGCCCTGGCTGTGTGGAACACTTAATATAATATGCTCTTATCAGAGCTCTATATTACAGGAATGATGCTATTCTAGCCCCTCTTCCCGGATTCTCTGTGAGTCCCTTGTGATTAGGCACTGTATGAGCCCCGGGCACTTGCCCGTGGGACTTTAGTGTTATGTCTCAAGCACGCACGGCGTTTTACACTGTGTTCCCCTAGCGTAAGATACTTACGCAAGTACGAGAGAACCTCTCGTAAGAGAACGTACTCGGTTACTGACGTAACCTCGGTTCTCTCTAGAAGAGGGAACGAGTACTTGCGTATCTTGCCGTGCATGTGTCACGTTCTGATTCGCTTCAGCAATGAAAAAACTGACCAAACCAGCCTCTCAGGGCCGTATTTATAGCCCTAGCCCCACCCGCTTTCAGTGGGACATGACGTAATGGGCGCGAAGCACCCTCATTGGTCCTGACGTCATGAGGGGCCTCTATCGATAGGCTGGTGCAGTTGCCGCAGAGCAGCCTATGGGCGCGCGAGCTGTCTCGCCCATGTCTGCATGCTGCTGCAATGCGTTTTACATTATTGCAAAATTAAGGATAATTTTTGGCTTCAATATCTCGAGGAAAAGAGGTTTTCTCCCTAGCGTAAGATACTTACGCAAGTACTCGTTCCCTCTTCTAGAGAGAACCGAGGTTACGTTAGTAACCGAGTACGTTTTTCTGATGCCAGCAGTGATTCTCTTATTGCACAATTTATCAGAGTGCCGTTGGAGGAGGATCTCTTTCCCACTGCATGTCGTCCCAGTTAACGTTATTCTGACTGTTGAACAGAAACTGTCGTTCATGGAGAGACATCGAGTCTTAATCGAAGTCTGTTTTATTTTGTTTTGGCTATATTGATGGTTATGTTATGGAAGATTGACAAACAAGGCAGATGAAAAGGAAATAACTGTTCATTTACTGTAATGATCTGTTATACTGATTACTTCAGCTGAGATTTGACTGGTCCTGCTGAACCATCTCTTATTTATTTGAAGGACCTTTTCCCCACATCAGTTTTTTGTAGTAGACTGATTTCAGAACAATCACGGAAACTGACCAATTCTTTATCCTCCTCACAATATCCCAAAGCTTTTCCTGTTGGTCCGCAGCAGCAAAGCGGATATAACAGTCATAATGTTGAATGCTAGTCTTGTGTATCATTGTGATCTAACGTGCCACCCTGTATACTAAACTGACTCGTTGGTTTCAGCAGCACTTATTATCATGGTTAATGTGTGTAAATATCCTGTTTCACCAGTTCTGCAGTTGAGGGTTATTCATATTCTATGATTCTGTTTTGCTGGTGTAACCTTCCATGCCTTTCCACATTTCTCTTTTTTTTTAACCATTAGTTGCTGGATTAGATTGGTATTTTTTAACTTTGGTACTAGGTTATTTTTTATTTATTTGTTTTAATTTTTTTTTTCAATACATCTTTAGATCACATTATAAATGTTAGTTTATAAACTAAAATGTCAGGCAGTCAGCTTTTAACAATTTTGTATTTGACCCACTGGAATCCTTAAAGAAATGAATAATTGGGGCCCAATGTTCACCCACTGTGTTCCCACAATAAAACTGTAATGGGGCCATTTATGGGTCCAGTGTGATCGCCAATGTGGGCCCCATAAGGTTTTGTGTGTAGTCCACCTCCGAACCATTATTAGCACCTATTTGCGACCCAAGTAAGCCCACATAATGAACATCTAAATGGGTCCCTCTTAGAGCCCACTATGGACCCATCATATGCCCCAATGGGATAACATGCATGAGGCCCATGTGGAGCCAATGGATACATTTCTATGGGCACCATTTGGATTGTCCAATCTGGTTCCAAGTGACAGTATCGCAAATATATCGCAAACTGATTGCCTCAGTAACACTAGATCCAGAACTTCTTAGTCTAGAGTTAACTGTATTGTCCAATACTCACCTCTTGGCAGAGATTTTGAATCCATCATTAAAAAACATTGGCACATCATTGACTCTGATCCAGCACTTAAATGCTTCACTACATCACCCCGCATTGTGTACAAGAGAGCACCTAACCTCAAAAACATGTTGGTGAGAGCTCATCTTCCATCATTGACTCCACCACATTTTTTGCAGTCTATCCCCGTTGGGAATTACAGATGTGGCAAATGCTCTCAATGTAATTTCACACATAAAACTACTACATTTAATCACCCACGCACTGGAAAACTCTATGACATCAAAGGTGTGATTACCTGTAACACAAAGAATGTCATCTATTTACTTAAATGCCCGTGTATGTTGGTAAAATGACTAGGCCATTGAAAACAAGAATCTCAGAACACAGATCAAATATTCGTAATCATGACATCAAAAGCCCAGTAGCGGTGCATTTTTCACAAGCCCTTCATAATGTTTCCTCTCTCAGATATTGTGGTATTGAACTTGTGAAACAGCCCTCCCGTAGAGGAGATGTAAACTGTCTGTTATTCAAAAGAGAAGCATTTTGGATCTATACCCTGGACACTTTAGCTCCAAAAGGGTTGAATGAAGACTTTGATCTGAGGCTGTTTTTATAATTTCTGTTAATAATTTCTGTAAATAACTCCCATAACTTTGTAAGGATTGTAAATGTTGTGTTATCGTTTTGCTGATTTGATATATGTTACATGTAACACACCTTTGTGGTTTCCTTTATGTACTGATATTTTTGCTCATCTATCATTACTGCCTACAGTGGTAGAGACATATTTAAAAAAAAACAAAAAAAAACATCTAGATTATGTTTCAAGCACTACAGGTCTTCGTTTAGCCACTTAATATATTAAGGTGATATTTTTTTATGTATTTCTAATATATTTTTGGTATGTGTCTAATATATTTCTAATAGTTTTCTTCCTAAAGATATTTTTGTATCACAAATGTTGCTACATTTTGCCTGTTCTTTAATGTGTTTTTTAATGTGGTTTTTTATTTGTTTTTTATTTGGTTTCCTGATGTAATTGCATTTTCACTTGATTGGTCATGTGAGTAATCATGGATGTATGTGATCATGTGATCATGCATGGCTGTATATATGGAGGTGTGTCTCCCCACTTGTTTTTATGTCTGATGAAGGGCTTGGGCCCGAAACGTTGCACGTGGTGAGCAACCATTAAAATTGCTAAGGAGCATTTTCTGGTGTGCGGACTCATTGTTTATCTTTGCAATCACCTGTCTGTCCAGCACCCAGTTTTATGGCTTTGGATGTGCGTGCTGTACCTTTGAACTCCAAGTGACAGCCCACATGGGGCCCACATGGACATATTGGCTGGGCAGATGCAGGAGGCAAGAGACAAAGGCATGGTAACAAATTAGAAAAGCTTTATTGATTAATTTGCACTTTTATCAAAGTTATATAAAAAAGTTCAGCAAATATTCTTATAACAAACTATCTGATGGAAGAAGTAGTGCACATTGACACTATTTTGAAAGGAGAAAACACCTTAGCAGTTAAATGGTTAATATAGTAATATTACAATAGCAAAGTAAATGAGATTGAAGTAAAATAAATGTATATAATTGATAATTGCATGCAAATAGACTGCCTGTATTTATTTAGAATGCGTTTTTGGATAAAAGACCAATCTTTACTATTAGCCTGTGGTCAGAGCCTTGCCAGATCAGAGTCCAGGGAACAGGTAGAGTTTCTTTGGAAGGGACGTCCTGTCAACACATGGCATTAGTTTACCATAGGCTCTCAATCTTGTGTCTTTCTCCATGCTTGAGGTGACCTATAAAAAAATATCATATTTGAATGTGACAAGCAAACTCCTGTATTCATTTTAGGTGAGCAATGCACAGAAGGTGATAAAAAAAATAAAAAAAATAAAAAAAACCTAGAAGAGATTGTTTAGACTTTGGGTTTAAATAAAGCAAACCAATTTAAATGGGATTTTCAATATTTACCTTCCTGAACAACTCCATAATGTCATCAACATGAGCTCGTTTACTGAACACCTCCAGGATGTAACAGATAAAATAACTTCCGTTGGAACTATTCCTCCATGCGTTGGTATCTGTGGAGAAAAGCCACAGGTTAAGGTATTTCACAAAGTAACCCAAAATTGTAAACATTGCTCATTATTGAAGAAACACTGGCCAACACGAGTGGTTTCATCAGTTCACCATGGCAGTGTGAATCCATATTAAAGTAACTTTGTTAAAAAAAGGAAATAATTTGCTTTATTTTTACCAGGTGTTACACCACGAAAATGCGGATTAGAAAGAAGACCGCGAGTGTTCAGGGTGTCATTTGGGACAGGGCAATAGTGTCTGCCCAGATCCGGCCCACATCTGGCACGTGTGGAACCCATGTGTAGGGTTGCCACCTGTCCCTTAAAATAGGGAATTGTCCCATATTTACAGGTAAAATGATGCGTCCCGTATCAAATCAATACAGGATGCGATTTTACATAGGCCCACACATAGTTAAATAAAAACATAAGGATTTTGCAGTGTGCAGAATACTAGTAAATATAAAGTAATCAATCTCACAATAAGTAGCAGAGAAGCTCATTTTCACGTGATTGCAGTTTAGGGGCTTTGTTTCCATAGCGACGGAGTCTTGTGAAAGTGCTGTAAACCTGAGTGTTTTTTTAACCCCTTGTGTGCTGTTTGGGGTCTGAATGGGTGTCCCTTATTTTCCAACCCTATCCATGTGTATCAGGTGTCAGCCAGATCTGGGCCGACTCTACACAGCAAAATCCCCAGTGTTATATTAACACTGCTCAGTGTTTATATGAGTCCACACTCAGAGTGTTATAATTAACACTCAAGAGTGTTAAAGTTAATGAGATAATTAAGTGATTAATTGAGTGATGATTGAGCATTATTGAAGACACCTGATGTTAACAAGCAGAATCACTGAAGGAGAAAATTAATTTTAAAATGGTCACCATTATGGTGATGGGTGTTTAGTTTAGTTTATGGATTATAGCAGCACTGTCCTTGTCGAGCATGCCATTTTTAGCCTTTTCAATGAAATCCAAATGATCAAATCAATAAAAAAAAAAATTAAAAAAACTTAAAAGGTGTTCTTTTAGGCACACACACACACATCAAGAATTAGCATATGAATCTCAACAATGGTGACAAACAGATCACCTCTGAACATAAGCTCATTATTTATTCATGCAGCAGTGCATGATGGGAGCCATGAATGAGTTTTGATTGGTGGTACCCAGAATGCACTGCAACATGCTTTATTATTGTCACCATTGTTGAGATTCACAGGCTGATACTTGATGTCTGTGTCAAAACAAAAAAAGAACAAAAAAAAAGTTGTTTATGAACAACTTTTCGGAAATTATTTGGATTACATTGTACAAGTTAAAAATATTATGCTTTTCAATGACAGTGCTGCTATAATTAATAAAGTATATCTAATTCAGAAATTAGGCTCTATATGAATTCAGTGATTCAGGTTAAATTATTCTGAAATAATGATTATATTAAATACAACCAACACCATCAGATCACCTTTTCGCTTAGCAAACACTGATCAGCATAATGGTGACATAACCAATTACGTTTTTTCTCCTTCAGTGATTCTGCTTGTTAACATTAGGTGTCTTCAATAATGCTCAATCATCACTCAATCAATCACTTAATTATCTCATTAACTTTAGCACTGCTTCAGTGTTACTTAAAACACTCTGAGTGTGGACTCATATAAACACTGAGAGTGTTACTTTAACACTGGGGATTTTGCTGTGTATGTTGCTGTCTGGGCTACAAGTCAATCTCATTTCAGAAATCAGTGTTTTACTGACCAGGGAGGCAGGACTTAAAACAGACAAAGTCTTTCTCTCTGTGCACAATGGAGTCTGATTGTATTTTCACAGCTCCTGTGTGACCTGGACAGAGAAACAGTTAATGATATGGATGATATTACATATAAATATTATAATATTACAATAAATCCAGAAAATTATATATATATATATATATATATATATATATATATACACTGCTCAAAAAAATTAAAGGAACACTTTGAAAACACATCAGATCTCAATGGGGAAAAATATCATGCTGGATATCTATACTAATATGGACTGGGTAATGTGTTATGAACGAAAGGATGCCACATCGTTTGATGGAAATGAAAATGATCAACCTACAGAGGATTGAATTCAAAGACACCCCCGAAATCTAAGTGAAAAAATGATGCAGCAGGCTTGTCAATTTTGCTGAAATTTCATTGCAGCAACTCAAAATGGTACTCAGTAGTTTGTATGGCCCCCACGTGCTTGTATGCATGCCTGACAACGTCGGGGCAAACTCCTAATGAGACGACGGATGGTGTCCTGGGGTATTTCCTCCCAGATCTGGACCAGTGCATCACTGAGCTCCTGGACAGTCTGAGGTGCAACCAGGTGATGTCAGATGGACCGAAACACAATGTCCCAGAGGTGTTCTATTGGATGTAGGTCAGGTGAGCGTGGTGGCCCTTCAATGGTATCATTCCTTCATCCTCCAGGAACTGCCTGCATGCTCTCGCCACATGAGGCCGGGCATTGTTGTGCACCAGGAGGAACCCAGGACCCACTGCACCAGCATAGGGTCTGACAATGGATCCAAGGATTTCATCCCGATACCTAATGGCAGTCTGGGTGCCATTGTCTAGCCTGCAGAGGTCTGTGCGTCCCTCCATGGATATGCCTCCCCAGACCATCACTGACCCACCACCAAACCGGTCATGCTGAACGATGTTACAGGCAGCATAACATTCTCCACGGCTTCTCCAGACCCTTTCCTGTCTGTCACGTGCTCAGGGTGAACCTGCTCTCATTTGTGAAAACCACAGGGCACCAGTGGCGGACCTGCCAATTCTGGTGTTCAATGGGAAATGCCAATCGAGCTCCCTGGTGCTGGGCAGTGAGCACAGGGCCCACTAGAGGACGTCGGGCCCTCAGGCCACCCTCATGAAGTCTGTTTCTGATTGTTTGGTCAGAGACATTCACACCAGTGGCCTGCTGGAGGTCATTTTGTAGGGCTCTGGCAGTGCTCATCATGTTCCTCCTCGCACAAAGGAGCAGATACCGGTCCTGCTGATGGGTTAAGGACCTTCTACGGCCCTGTCCAGCTCTCCTAGAGTAGCTGTCTGTCTTCCTGGAATCTCCTCCATGCTCTTGAGACTGTGCTGGGAGACACAGCAAACCTTCTGGCAATGGCACGTATAGATGAGCCATCCTGAAGGAGCTGGACTGCCTGCGCAACCTCTGTAGGGTCCAGGTATCGCCTCATGCTACCAGTAGTGACACTGACCCTAGCCAAATGCAAAACTGGTGAAAAACAGTCCAAAAAGATGAGTAGGGAAAAAATGTCAGTGGCCTCCACCTGTAAAACCATTCCTGTTTTGGGGGTTGTCTCACTGTTGCCCATCTAGTGCACCTGCTGTTAATGTCATTAACACTAAAGCAGCTGAAACTGATTACCAACCCCCTCTGTTACTTAACTGACCAGATCAATATCCCAGAAGTTTAACTGACTTGATGATATTCTCTGATTAAAAAGTGTTCCCTTAATTTTTTTGAGCAGTGTATATTCGGAGTACACAGAGAAATGGCAGTATGATAAGAGGAGTTGAGTTTTATCAGTAATGTCGTACCTCCTCTGCAGGCTTGAATCAGAATAACCTTTGGTTTATCATTCAGAGCAGGACATTTCTCTGAGTTCAGATGAGAGAAGATGTCATCAACAAAGAAGACATCATTCGGGTTTTGATGATAGTTGACACCTAAAATGGCATCTTTATTTTGGATTATGTTCCCATGAGACATCAGAACCACAAAGGTGCTGTCCGAGTCTTTATGTTCAGGACGTGCAGCGAAGTTCCTGACTCTAGCAGATATTTCCTGTCAATAAAAACACTTTTTTTTACAGAAATGCATAGTATATAATGCATTGTAAAATATTTGTTCACATCTCTATATCCACATCAGAAGTCCACTATACGCACTTGCCCAGTTAGATCTCTGTATTTCTCAACACTGTAACCCAAAGCTGTCAGCAGCCACTCCATGTTCTCCTCGTCTCTCTCTGCTCCAGCCCTGTTGTCCTCTGAGTGCTTGAATCGTATGTTGGTGATCAGCAGAGCTAAACGTTTCCTCTGAGACTTGTCCTTTGGTATATAAACCTATGAGAAAACATCAGTTTTAGCAGAATTAGAACAATAGAGTCACCTGAACTGAAACTAAATAAGGAGCATTGTGTGCAAACTAAGAATATGCATTGTGTGAATAGATGAATCAACAATATAAAATTCATAATTATTAAAATAAATCTGAAAAAGTGATTTAGATGAACTCCTGAACTCTTGCTGCTTCAGATGCTGGATGGACTTAAACTCTGCAGGACGGCGGCCCTACAAAAGCTGGACTAGCAATCCCTGAATGCACTGCTTTCACAAAAGTACTGAAACAGAGACTTGCCTCATCTTTTTTGTCTCTGAGAACTGTGGTCCTAAACTCTTGTCTGCTTTGAGTAATGCTGTGTGGTCTCTTCCAGTCGGACTGGATGGGCTGATCCTCCGAGTCGTCCGGCTCAGACCGCTGAACTGAAGTCAGGAAAACACACATCACAATATATCAACAGCCTGAAGAACATTCTCTACATCCGTCTGCAGCTACATTCGTTTGATGAAAGTCTACAGCATTAAGATTTTGAAGAGCCACTTTCAAGGTCCTTGGTTTCAGGTCGTAAACAGTTCATCTCCAAACCTAATCAAACACACCTGAAGCAACCAATTAAAGTCTTCAGGCTCACTTGAAAATTAAAGTCAGGTGTGTTTTATTAGGGTTGAGATGAACTGTGCAGGACAGTCGATCGGCAGGAGCAGGATTGGGCACCCCTGCCCTATAGTATACATATCTTAATACTGCTATATTACTGCTTTTTATATATGACAATATTATGACACCAAATCACACCCTTATTTTTAACATAATTTGATCTATTGCACAATATTCACGTGGTTATTTTATTGTGTTATTTATAATAAACACACATTTGTATATACAAAAATTTTAACATAACTGTACAATTTCATGTATATTTCTCTTTATTTTTTCAAAGTGATGACTACAACTCAGTCTTAAACTGGTATAAATTGTTATTCTTTACCTTCCTGAAGTTTCGACTCAAGGATCTTTGCACAATGATTTTGGTTGATTTTGCGCAGCGCTTGTACTGTGATCTTCCCAGCCTCATCACTGTACTTATCTACCACGCAATCCACAACATCTGACCGATCAGCTTTCTGAAGCTTTGCTCGAGGAATAGGGTCGATGCCTGTTTCCACACCATTCCACAGGTGCCAGTTGAATTTTTTGAAGTCATCATCAACAAGATTCTCAAGTGCATCAAGCATCGGTTTTTTAACGTCCATTTTGTGTTACTAGGAGAAAAAGGCAAAGAAAGAAAAGTCTTTATTGGATGCAAAAAAAAAAAAAAAAAAAAAAAACGTAAAAAGAACGTTTCCAGACTGTTCTCATTTATTTCCCAAAAAAACACCCAAATGGGAAGTTCTATGTTATTTGCAAAATAAATAAAATAAATGGGGAAGTCTCCAACTTCCCCATTTGTGTGGGGAAGTGGGAGAGCATAAATGCAAGTAATATTTTAAAAAATATATTTTTCATGCTTAAAATCAGTGTGTGTGTGTGTGTGTGACCACACCATCACTATGTCGTCAAAGGTCAAAGTTGTTGTAACATTGTAAAATCGAATTAGTGAGACTTACTTTAAAAAGAATGCAAACCGATTGCCTTAAAAAAACAAGTAAGGTGAAATAGGAATAATATGTTGAACCGACAAATGCTTAGTTTGTGTACTGTAGTTCACTTACACAAAAGTTCTAGTTACTAAAAAAGAACTGTGGGAACTTGATAATTTACTTTAAATAAAATGTAATTGTTACCATTGTTGTGTTTTGCATGCTGAATGTTGAAGTCTGTGTGACTCGAGCATGATCAATTATACAATATATTGTCACAAATATAGAGGGATTATATCAACACAAGTTTTACAAGGTGTTTATCACGGAAGTGTTGCCAACATAATTTTAATTCATCATTATTTTACATAAAATATAGTTATGTTATCATTCTATCTATCATTCATACACACACACACACATATATATATATATATATATATATATACTGTATATATACACACACACACACACACACACGTATATATACAGTGGGTACGGAAAGTATTGTAATGGAATTTTTAAAATTTTCATTGATTTACAGTATTGATTTTCATTTACTTTCAGTAAGACATTGAAATGACTCTTTGCTGGACTGTATGTGGTCTGCCAACATATGACTAATGTGTGTGTGTTTTTAAACACTGGGAAACAGATGAGACATCAGGAGGAGGCAGATTGAACCCTAGGGTAAGAGGCCGTCCAATTTTTGAACTTGTGAGTTTGTAAGAATAAACTCAGCAGGATTAGATCACTAGCAGAGAAACTTTCCCTTGTTTAGATAAGGGCCTGTAAGCAGAAGACCTTGAAAGCAGTATAAAGGCTCCTCTGCCCTCCCTCTCGTCGTCGCACTTGTTTCACAGACTGTACTGGTGACTTCTGTGTGGCAACTGGGCCTTCTTGCAAGAATAAAATACTTTTTAATGATCATTTGAATTTCAGAGTGTCTCTTACGCAGTGATGATTGTTTAATGAATATTTTTGCCACAACAATTGGTGTCAGAAGTTAGGATTTCCATGGATGTGCCCTTCGGACCCGAGAGCGGACGGTGAATTGGCCTCCTGGACTAAGAGTCACAGCCCTACCCCGAACAGTTTTGAGGGACGAGGGGCCGTTCCGCCGGAGTCCGGAGGAAGCAACCACTGGAATTAAGAAAACGAATCCGGGTGGCAACAGAAGCATCTCTGGTAAGAGACAGTCAAATTTATTTTGTGTGGTGGTGTAATTTTGGTATGACTGTGAGTGAACCATGGTGGCTGAGACTATTTCTTTGGTGCGGGCAGAGAAGGTTACTGGTGCAAGGCCGGAAACTAGCTCGTAAAAGTGGCCGGAAGGGCCACACCTGATTAATTAGGTGAACCGGAATCAATCGAGCGCTGGAAAGCGCTCCCGGAGAGATTTTGAGTAAGCCGTAATTACAGAGCATATTTGCTACCCTTGCCAATTTGAGGTGACAAAATCGGATCTGTTGAAGACGTTTGACAGATTTTTGCCACAACAGTATTCAGACCCCCTTACACTTTTCACTCTTTGTTATATTGCAGCCATTTGCTAAAATAATTTAAGTTCATTTTTTTCCTCATTATTGTACACACAGCACCCCATATTGACAGAAAAAAACTGAATTGTTGAAATTTTTGCACATTTATTAAAAAAGAAAAACTGAAATATCACATGGTCCTAAGTATTCAGACCCTTTGCTGTGACACTCATATATTTAACTCAGGTGCTGTCCATTTCTTCTGATCATCCTTGAGACGGTTCTACACCTTCATTTGAGTCCAGCTGTGTTTGATTATACTGATTGGACTTGATTAGGAAAGCCACACACCTGTCTATATAAGACCTTACATCTCACAGTGCATGTCAGAGCAAATGAGAATCATGAGGTCAAAGGAACTGCCTGAAGAGCTCAGAGACAGAATTGTGGCAAGGCACAGATCTGGCCAAGGTTACAAAAAAATTCTGCTGCACTTAAAGGAACACTCCACCCATTTGCATTAAGCTTTGCAATGTTAGAAACCCAGTCATACTATTGAATGGTCGTGCAACATTTTCTCATTTTCCCCTGAGACGAGAGAAATCTGTATTTACCTCTTTACACTTCCTCCTACAATGACGCAAAAATCGTCATTTTGCGTCATTGTAGGAGGAAGTGTAAGAGGGGGGGATTTCTGTTAAGACTACAAGCACTAGTTCCCACCCTTTCAAACCCGCCCATAGGGGGTTGGACCTAATGTGCTAACAGACCTATCACAGATCAGTGCCAGTGCGTTTGATTTCACCGGCAGAAACCTGCATGTCCGGCCGTTGAGATCGTCCAAAATGTCCGGGATTCGGCTTTGCTTTCTACGGTCGCCATTCATTGTTTACATGCACACCTTTTGTTTCAATCTAACTGAATTCATTCCGATTGGTGAATCTGAATGTAGTGTTTACATGAACGCTAAACAAATGATCGGCTGATGTGCGTTTTACCATTGCTAAGAAAATACCCGCTCCTCCGTGAGAGATAGCCCACGAGACCGGTGCATCTCACAGGCGCCGCTCATCAGTAATCACACCACCGCTTTTGCGTTCTACAGTCGCCATTTATCATGTTTACTGTGGCGAGCAGGACGAGGCTAGGGCCGCGGGAGAAAGACGTGAGGCCGGTGGCGTGATCGGTTGATGTGCGTTTTACCTTTGCTAAGAAATCGGTTGATGTGCGTTTTACCTTTGCTAAGAAAATACCCGCTCCTCCTTGAGAGATACGAGACAGGTGTCGGTCATCAGTAATCACGCCACCGGCCTCGCGTCGTTCTCCCATGGCCCTAGTCTCGTCCTGCTCGCCACAGTAAACACAATGAATGGCGACTGTAGAACGCAAAAGCCGAATCCCGGACATTTTGTGCGATATGCGATCTCAAAAACCTGGGCAGACTCACAGAGACTAGTTAGCTTTATTGTTTACAACTGCTCTCTAACCGGTAGGCCTGGCTTGGGAGTTGCCTCGTAGAGCAGCGAAGCAAGTGCATTCTGGGAGTTGTTGTCTTTCATCCACATGAGCCAAAAATAAATTTTCTGGCTTTTCTCAGTCTAGAAAGCTCCAAATTCAAAAATAATTTCACATTTCTTCTACATAAATGACCCAATTTAAATACACATTCATCTTTCCAGAGGTGGAGTTTCCCTTTAAGGTTCCTAAGAGCACAGTGGCCTCCATAATCCTTAAATGGAAGACGTTTGGGACGACCAGAACCCTTCCTAGAGCTGGCTGTCCGGCCCAACCCAAAGATCACTGTGGCTGAGCTCCAGAGATGCAGTCGGGAGATGGGAGAAAGTTGTAGTAAGTCAACCATCATTGCAGCCATCCACCAGTCGGGGCTTTATGGCAGAGTGGCCCGACGGAAGCCTCTCCTCAGTGCAAGACACATGAAAGCACACCTGAAGGACTCCAAGATGGTGATAAAAAAGATTCTCTGGTCTGATGAGACCAAGATATAACTTTTTGGCCTTAATTCTAAGCGGTATGTGTGGAGAAAACCAGGCACTGCTCATCACCTGTCCAGTACAGTCTCAACAACAGTGAAGCATGGTGGTGGCAGCATCATGCTGTGGGGGTGTTTTTCAGCTGCAGGGACAGGACGACTGGTTGCAATCGAGGGAAAGATGAATGCGGCCAAGTACAGGGATATCCTGGACCAAAACCTTCTCCAGAGTGCTCTGGACCTCAGACTGGGCCGAAGGTTCACCTTCCAACAAGACAATGACCCTAAGCACACAGCTAAAATAACGAAGGAGTGGCTTCACAACAACTCCGTGACTGTTCTTGAATGGCCCAGCCAGAGCCCTGACTTAAACCCAATTGAGCATCTCTGGAGAGACCTGAAAATGGCTGTCTACCAATGTTTACCATCCAACCTGACAGAACTGGAGAGGATCTGCAAGGAGGAATGGCAGAGGATACCCAAATCCAGGTGTGAAAAACTTGTTGCATCTTTCCCAAAAAGACTCATGGCTGTATTAGATCAAAAGGGTGCTTCTACTAAATACTGAGCAAAGGGTCTGAATACTTAGGACCATGTGATATTTCAGTTTTTCTTTTTTAATAAATGTGCAAAAATGTCAACAATTCTGTGTTTTTCTGTCAATATGGGGTGCTGTGTGTACAATAATGAGAAAAAAAATGAACTTAAATGATTTTAGCAAATGGCTGCAATATAACAAAGAGTGAAAAATGTAAGGGGGTCTGAATACTTTCCGTACCCACTGTATATATAATGTTTATTACTTCTCTTCCTTTGAAACCAAATAACAGTGATGTCTTATTGCATCACTGCAAGGGAGCCGCTAGAAACACTGATCACAATAATAGTGAGTTCAAACAATTTTTTTTTTAGGAAAATCAACATTAATTTATGAAGCTCAGTACTGACACCTGTCTTTTAAACTAAATTAAAATTATTTTAAATAAGTTTATTAAACTAATTAAACTAATTTAATTTATTTAGAATAAACTCTAAAATACATTGCGAGTAAAATGTCTTTAAATAAGTTAAGAGCAATTAATTACTTTTTGAGTGTATTACATCAAGGAGGAAAATGACTTTCTTCATATAAAACAAAAAAAGATAATATCAAAATATCAAAATTAATATTTTTTTTTACTATCAAAAATACTATTAAAATATCATATTTAAATATGTTAAAATATTTTTACTCAATTATCATTATTTTGGAGCATGTGTGCTTTACTCAAGTGAAAATTACACAATACTTGTAGATACTCTTATATAAAATGTAATTTTTGCGAAAAAAAAAAAGTTTTTACAATTTTATTTCAACAAGAAAAGTAGGCCTACACTTTACATTGTTGCATATTATTTTCTTCCATCTTACTTTCACTCTACAAAGCCAGTCGAATATTGCGCAATTTCAATTTTTTCGCAATTTTTAAAAATCATACAATAATTGGCCACAACTGCGAGAACTTGAGACATGATTCGATTTCCTGTGATTATTTTGCACTGAAACGAAAAACTGAGTAACGTGTATGGCGGAAAATCAATGACTAAAATAACCGAGCGCACAACTGATGCTGGCGCGCGCGGTAAATGACTTCCGTGAGAGGATAACAGATCTACACCATAGACAGTAAAATAAATGGACACAGCGACCCCATTGGATTCAACGGAGAAAAGTGAAGTAAATTAGAAGCTCTCACTTCCTGATGGTCGAGCGTACTGCGTAGACTCACACTGAGCTTGACGACGTAGATGTGACATGAGCAACCCGTCTGTCTTCTAGTAGCTGTGCCAAGAGAAATCTGAATCATTCCCTTCCAAATCTTGCAGAGACGGAGAGTGTGAGTAGGAGGTGTCCATGAGCTAGGAGCAGGAGAAACTTTTGCTAAGTATTCTGATTAATTATTTTGTCACTTTGCCTCTACGTCCCCCCGATTGCCCACGAGCTTCTCCTCCTGTCCATACGGTAATCTATCTACTGTGCGACAGAGAGTCGCGTGGTTATGACGCAATCGTTAGCCTATTTTTACAAAAACTGCTTCTACGGGGCCATAACGTAAGATACAAGGTAATGGAGCCTTTTATACATTTTCGTGTTTCTTTAGAAATAAATAATGGATAAATGGAGTCTTCAAATGCCTCAGATGTAAAGTTATTCGCTGTCAAAGTGATGCCAAAATGAATGGGAGTCAATGGGATGCTAACAGTAGGTGATGGTCTGCTAATCAATGGCGGCCCCCGGGGAAGCTTCAGTTTTTTCTGAAACATTACTCCCTTGATCTACACGCGAGGAAACGGGAACTCGCGAGCTCATTCAAACCCTGCGCGCGCGCATGACATCTCCTCTGCACGCAATACAAGCTCTCACGCGCGTGCATGATCATTCCCCACGCTCTCGCGCTTGATCTCCTCTCGCCTGCTGCTTTTGCTTTTATTTTTGGCAGTCGAGGGGCGGGACTTACTGTTTTAATAACCTCAAATGTCATTGGTTACTTCCCCTTTTCCGGAAGTCAGTTGTGATTGGACGCCTGTCCAATGACCCGTAATTCACTCGACTTCAGACATGAGACATCACTTAATTTGTTTTATTTATTGTGGTTTATTAATGTGTAATGTGATTTAATGTGTTGTTAATATAGAATAGATTCTTACCAGATACTTTATTAACAGGAAGTCTTACTAGTGATTGCATTGTGTTGCTAAGAGATATTTACAGACTGTAATGACTCATTTCCATGGTTTTTAGCATTGCAAATTTCCCAAATGTTTATAGATTTTTATATTTTATATTTATAACACTGTGATTTGTGTTAAAATATCTAAAAGAAAATTGGAGAAAAATGGGAATGCAAAGTCATACAGGTGAAACTAATATATTATATAGACTCATTACATGCAAAGTGAGTTATAGTTTTGTTATAATAGTTTATAGCAAAGTTATAATTTTGAATCCATAGTAGGACAAAAATATACTATGGAAGTCAATGGGACCCAGAAACTGCCTGGATACTGACATTCTTCTAAATATCTTCCTTTGTGTTCAGCAGAAGAAAGAAATTCATAGCCTACAGGTTTGAAACAGCATGAGGGTGAGTATATGATGACAGAATTTTCATTTTAAAGTGAACTATCCCTTTAAAACAGTAAGTCCCGCCCCTTGACTGCCAAAAATAAAAGTGTTCGAGCGAGCAAAAGCAGCAGGCGAGAGGAGATCAAGCGCGAGAGCGTGGGGAATGATCATGCACGCGCGTGAGAACTTAGGCTTGTTTGACTTCATGCAGCTCTGCGCAGACCGATCGGCGGCTGACTTGAAGCAGTGCATGCCGGTTAGAAATTTTGTCCGACTTGATACAGCGCCGACGCCACGTGGCTGTGACACGTATGCCATCAAAGTACCGCGAGAGCGATTCGAGAGTAGCCGGAGAACTCAGCCAGCGCAGCTTCTCAAGAGCGGCTGCACGAGGGCTGATGACGACACAGCTGTTCCACGATTGGCCGGATTCACCGCACGACAACGATCACGTGTGTTTCGTGTTTATTCGAACACCTTGGCTGCGTTCAGCCCCGGCAAAACGTTGCACAACGTTTTTTAAACAGAAACGGTGATGTGTTGAACACACTGTTCTGATGACGCAAGAGTTGCAACTATGGCAGCTGAGAAGGCTCATTCTTTGTGTTCTTTGTGAAGAATTTTCTGAGCCTGATGAAGTCGGTATAAATATGTGTTTAATACTACAAAATATGCTCGATGTTACAGTTACTGCACTTGCCGCCCAGAACAAAAGAGAACATCCCAATCGAGTGAAGGGATTGCTGAAACTGAAATGGAAGCACACATCTTACCTATTTCAGACTAAAACACATCTATTTAGCCTCACATACTGACTTTATTTGTAGGTCATACTGTTTTAATACCCTGTATTTTCTTTCTCATTTTTAGGAAAAGCACTTAATTACCATTGTTTATTTCTATACCAAATGTCATACACTTGCAATGAAGCTAAAAATATAAACAACTACATCATTATGTTGATATCCTATATTTTTACAATAAAACTTACGACAAACATGTCTTCTAATATCCTCAGTTGTTGCGTATACCGAGCTGCATCGAACACATTTGTAAATTACTTTCCTTGAACCCATTGTGCAAGTTCACTTTAATACCCCGTGTTTTATATACATGTTGCTGCTGATTGGACTGCAGTTCTGACACACCCACCAAACAAGAGAAAACGTATCTCAAACCCCGTTGCACACCGGTGCACGCCGTTTCCAGGAAACATGACGTTCAACCCGGAAACCGTAGCAAAACGTTGCGCACCGTTTTGAACTTGAACATGCCCCTTTAGTTCCTCTAAAGCTCTCAAATCAGTTTATTATAACAGTGAACACTCTTTTCATGTCGTTGCGATGTTATATTGTGTCATGTTTATCAAATTAAAACTGCTTAAAAAACATAGACTCCACTTCATTGATAGTAGCTTATGTTGAACTTTATTCTTGTTCAAACAGACGCTGTATGAAGCAGTACATAAAGTATTGAATGAAAATGTCTCTGAAACATCGTATTATTTGGCAAATATTGCATTTATTTCACTGCAGCTGTGGTAAAGTATGCAAACACCACGTGAGCGGTCACTACGGGAACCAGAAAGTGTCCGACTTCACGTCTCCGTTTGCAGCTCCTCCCCGCCTGCACGCGGCTACTCTCGCCGATCGGTTACATCCAGCCGCAGCCGATGTCGAACACACCTCTTGTATTGCGTGCAGAGGAGATGTCATGCGCGCGCAGGGTTTGAATGAGCTCGCGAGTTCCCGTTTCCTCGCGTCACGTGTAGATTTGTTATCCTCTCGCGAAAGTCATTAGGCTTGTTTGAGATGAGCAAAATCTGCGCAGAATCGATCACCGGTGATCAGCGCGAGATGCATGCCGGTTAGAAATGTGTCCGAGTGCGGTCCGCCTTGCTCTGATGTCATGCTGACGTATGTCAAAAATCTCTCGCGAGCGCAAGGCGCACCTGTCGGATTCTGCAGTCGAGCGCAGTTGCTCTCCACTGACTGCGCTGATCAAAAGCATGATGGGAAACGACTTGCTGACGACACAGCTTGATGTTCATTGGTTTAAACAACCGTGATGTATTGTTCTCTTTTAAAATGTTTGATTTTAAAACTCTGATATCATGTTTTATGTGTATATGTTATGTGTGAATATTCCCAAACTACCTAACAGTGCAATCACTATGGTTTATGCAATGTCATTTTTATTAAAAACAAAAACAAAAAAACACATGTCTGTATTAAAGAAAAAAAGACGGATAAACATGTATTTGGAATGGAATTAAATAAGTAGGCTACTTTGGGTGTCTTGTTCATTATATTTATTTTCATATAAAAGCAACAGAACTTAAATTCAATCCAATTTATTAGCAACACTGTGCACGAGCGTGAATCCGGTGAATCCCGCGATATCCGTCTTTGATCTCGCAGGTGTCAGATCCACTACGAGAAGAGAGATCTGTCCGGCTTGCCTGCGCTTTTTTCACTCCTCCTCTCACTGCAGCCGCCTACTCTCGCATACGTTTCAGGCGAGGCAAGGCGCATCTCAAACAAGCCTACTGTGTTGCGTGCTTTTGATCAGCGCAGTCGGTGGAGAGCAACTGCGCGCGACTGCAGAATCCGACAGGTGCGCCTTGCACTCGCGAGAGATTTTTGACATACGTCAGCATGACATCAGAGCAAGGCGGACCGCACTCGGACACATTTCTAACCGGCATGCATGTCGCGCTGATCACCGGTGATCGGTTCTGCGCAGATTTTGCTCATCTCAAACAAGCCTATTGATTTGCCGCCCTAGACGTGTGCGAACTTTGATCAAAGCAAAACGATCCCCGTGCTCGCCAGAAACAACAATATGTGGCACAAAATAGTGAAACACCCAGTCTTTTGATTAGCCTATTAATGAGGACGAATGTTTCAAATATCACGTGTGACATAAATAGGATTTACAGACTAATTGTTGCAGACTTGCACTATAAGCTACAGGACCTTGTTCGTCAGAACATTCCCTCTCAGAAAAAAAAGGTACAAAAACTGACACTGGGAGCTAGGGTCCCCTTTAAAAAGGTTCTTCTAATTTAGGTACAAACGTGTACATATAAGCCAGGGCACTGCCACAATGGAAGTATGTTACATACGGAAACCCTAAGGCCCAGGCACGTGCACACATAGACATCAAAGGGGGCTTGAGCACCTGCCCTTTTTATTCCTGGAGAGAAAGTGCCCTTTTTTCTGGGGTGCTTTTTATTTTTTTATAATATATATTTCTGTTTGCGCACAGCTTCCCTGTCAAACAAATATATTTATTGAGGAATAGTATATCTAAATATCAGGTAAGGAGTTCTGAAGCGCTCCCTCTCCCTCTCCCCCGATTGTTAAACCCGATTGTATTGCTTCCGCTAAAGAAAATAGTACGCTCCGTCTCCTACGGTTAGAATCCTGTGAGTCCATAGCAACGCTCTGTTTTTCATGGCAACGGTCTGTTATACTCCGCACAGCGGTCTCTTATCAAGAAATAACAGACCGCATTCTACATTGGAATTCAACCAAGACATGTAATAAAATAAGTTAAGAAAATAAGCATATATCACCACCAGGTGATATGCTTTAGTTATTTTGTTTATCCTAAAATACCTGCATTGCCCTGTCAATTAGATGCAAATGTGCGCATTTTAACTAGTTGACGCCTAATTTGCATACAGAACGTCCTCAGTTAATGACTTACATCAAGAGTCTTTCCCCCTGAAATTTAGAAATCTAAATTGGTGAATTTAGAAGAAATCTACAGATGCAAACAGATGGAGGATACACTCTAAAAAATTTAGTAAATCTGAGTAACTGCATCTGGTAGCCTACATTAATAAATAAAACTGAGTAGAAATAAGTTAACATTAAACATTACAAATAACAATATTTATAAATTAATTTTTTATTTATGAGTAATTTTATTTTTTTTATTTCCTCTAAACCTTTATAAAATAGTATTCCATACAACCACAAATACATGACATTGGCTTTTATTGAATTTTTACTCAATTATTTTTGTAAGTTTAATTTTAAAGTGTTATGTATTCTGATAACACCAAAATAATTAAAACGATGTAGTGCCTTGTGCAAAAATAAACAAATTATTAGTAAAACACGCCCCTCTGCTTGATGCAGTTATTTAGGTTATTCTAAATATGAAGAGTACAGATGAAAAAGCCTCTAAGTGCCATCTGAAATTTCCTTCTATAATGATCATTTTTATCAAGCTTGTATGTTTATGTTCACTTATTTCACATAACTGGCAATGAAAATTACTTCTTAATTGTCATTTAAGTTAAATTACTGAACTTAAATATACGAGCTTGAAAAAAAATTCTCATTTTAGAAGAAAATTTCAGATGGCACTAAGAGGCTTTTGCATCTGAACTCTTCAAATATACTTGAAACTAGTAGCATAGAAAATGTTTTCAAAACCTGCACATTGTGGAATGGTTTCCTTTGCTGCTCTATAAACCTAGTGAATACTAAGGAGACCATGGTTTCTGTGTAAACTGATTATTTTGTAGACATCTTTTGAAAATGAAACAATTGCGTGAGTTTGAGGAAGATAAAATTAATTAACTTTTTTAATTAATTTTTTTAAAAGGAAGTCAGAGTTGTGTTAATATACTTTTTTGTTTATAAAAAGGAAAAAAATACGTATGAGAAGTGCCCTTTATTTCACTTGAGCCCCTGCCCCTCAAAATGTCTGTGCACGTCCCTGCTAAGGCCACGTGGACATGGTGGTGGAAAAGTATTCGGCATATATTTTGTATTCTCTCCCAAAAAAAAAAAAAAACTGTTGCGTTACTTCGCTCGCAAAACTTTTGTGTTCTTTGCGAGTGAAAGCAAAGTTTCTCGGGGGAACGCAAAACATTTGCGAGGAACGCGATTACCAGTCTCAGTACCAATTTCCTCCCACGTTCCAGCTCACATATGTTTCTTCACCGTGTCCTTTTAGTGGATTCATGGCAAAAACAAATCTATAAACTAATAGCAGGTATTTAAATTGGTTAAAGTGAATTATAGGATGGTCTACTCACGTCTCTGGTGATCGGGGTTTCGTGTAGAGTCCGTCTTTGAGCTTTAGTTCAGGGGTTTGGTGTCTCTGTCTTTGAGTTTCATAGTTTAGGGGTTTCACTTTCTCTTTGACTAGTCTCTGTCCGTCCCACATCTGAGCGCGCGAACCACTAAGCAATAAAGCACTCGATTAGACTACTAGTGTACAACGATTTGAGATGATCCTCATCACGTTTTATCGAAGAACAGAAGGAAATGTGGTCACACAATTATTTTTTTATATAATCTCCTTATTTGTGTTTTTGAGGTCATTCCTAGTTCATATTTGCTTTAACTCTCTAACATACCTCGTTTTTAAAATCACATAGTGTACACCTGACAAATTTAAACCTGTTTTGTGAAACCATGAATGATAGAACTGGTCAACTATTCTCGTTTCTGATAACATCCTCTCATGTGTTTCATCTAATAAGGGGAGGAAGGCTGAGAAAATTAGTAATGTTGAAGCTGATAAAGTTGGTTGTTTAATGATTTGCCCACTAATGTTGCTCCTATGCGAACAATGTACAAAATTAATATTGTGTTGTTATTTGTGAATTCTTTCACACACTGTCTGTTTTCCAGTCTATCTTTAATCCCAGTGTAAAAGGTTGCACTCATGACGGACCAATCCGAATGGATATTAAAATTACGCAATGCCGTTTACTTCCATCAGAAATGAGTCCGCGAAACATTTGTCATCTGTTTTAAATTAATATGACTTTTCCAAAAGAAAAATATATTATGTGATCGATTTGTTTTTGTTATTAGAAAAATGTTATATTCGTAGAAATTTTAAAACAGCCTTAAAAATGTATTTAGAATCTGCAAATGTTTTAAAAACCGTAAAGTCAAAAAACTGTATCTCTGATAAATGAATGTTTGTGATGTCCTTTATTTTTTAAAACTTTTTTTTGTTTCTTTTATTGAAATGATTGTTGTTTCAATTTATACGTTTACACAATGTGAAAATGTGTAAAAGAAATGTGTCAAGAAGTTGCTATTGAATTCTCTAATTTGGAAAGTTCAATAAAAAATAAAACATAAGGTCGATGTTTTGGAGACAATAAACATGATTGCAACGGAAAAAAAAAAGAAGAAGAAAGGAACAATTGAGGCTAAACGTTAGTTTCTTGATGCACTGAATGAAAGACTGGTTCCCCCTGAAGAGAGAGAGCCAGAGACGGACCCATCATCCGGCCATTCGCCTCTAGCCTTGCGCTAGACAGGATGTCCTGATACTATGCCACAATACTATTCCCTATCAGACAAGGTATTCACAGCAAGTAACATCTCAAAACCAATGATGATAATTGGCCTCAGCCTTCAAATAAAAACAAAAAATGTACAATGCCATAAAATACAAATTATGAAATGTCACTGGCTACAGAAACCCCAAATTACACAAACTTGTAGGCTAATTATAAAACCTATAGTTACTATATACCAGGGGTCTCCAACCTTTTTGTGTGCGAGGGCTACCTCAAGGGATAAAATAATCTAGAAGGGATTTTTGTTTGTTATACTCAAATATTTATTATACATATAACATGGTGGTGCTTTTTTACTTTTCACCATCATATGCGAAATAATAAAATATCTTGATATTCTGGTTCAGACTTACAAGCGTTTAAAAAAGATCAACAATTCCTGAAAAAATATGAATTTTTTTTTGTTGTTGTTGTTGATTTTCTATAAACCTATTGTATCTGTTATCAAAAACAGTAGCCCAAACATATGCAAATAAATAAATAAATCAATAAACTGCCATAACTTCTAAACAAAAATATTACTGCATTACATTTAATAGGGGAGCGCGGGGCACAACCTAACGCGGGGCTAGTTGTAACACGCTTGTTTTAAATACTTCCGCACATGCTTGGATGACGAAACTTTGTGTATTTACTAGTTGCCATATCAACACTATATATAAAAAAAAAAATCCGCCAAAATTATTTATTTTTTTGGAAGATATCCATAGACATTTATTAAACCATAGCAAAAGTTAATTTCTTACTTAAGTTAATTTTTCATCTCTATTTTTTGTGTTTATTTAAAATAAGACAAATCTGATATTATTTTAATCTCCAAGATGTTATTTAACAGTTGAGATAGTTCTTTAATGCTTCGCTAACTAGCAGAAGACACTAGCAGGGTTTAAATCCCAGTTGTGCAGGCGGGGTATGTTGTAACACTGCGTTACAATGTGCCCCTATTAGAAATATGCTATTATATTCTATACTTTTATTAATTTTATTGGGAAAACGTGAGAAAAAGGTGAATAAAGACTGAGAGTCAATGTTCAGAAATGACTAATTATTTATTTGTTTTGAACTATGTTGTATAGCTGTGTTTTCATGTGTTCGTAGTCAAAACTAAAAAATTTGTTTATATTTAATTATTAAAAATTGCCATTATTTTATATGAAAAAGTTTTTTAATTGTATTTTATTTAGAAAATATTTTAGTTTGTTTTGTATATATTTTTTATTAGATCAGATAACATTTTAAGCTGTCATATGTTATGTTACAATGTGCCCCACACATGTTACAATGTACCCCACCTATGGGGCATGTTGTCACATTTCACTTCCATTCTTTCGGGGTATGTCAAGAAAAAAGTATATACTGTATTAATAAAACAAAACCACATAATTGTACTAGACATGTGGGAAATTAATGTGGGAAAAAATAAATACTCTGAACCATAAGTAGATTTACACAAACTGAGAAAGTCAAAAAGCGTTAGGTTGTGCCCCGCTCTCCCCTACATTTATAGGCTACATGACTATATTCATATAACAGCATTTTTAATATGAATACATATCTGCCAAAAAACGTTGTTTTACTACAGTTAGCCTAATTCATAAGTTGTGGAGTGAAATGTCTTCTATGGTTTGTTCTTGGAACAATGTTTCGCCTGTTTTTTGCGTCAATATGTTGAGAATATCAGTGCTGTTTCATCTGGCTTTTAACAAGCTTAAATCACATAGTCATCTGTGGGTTTATAATAGAGATAGAGAATTCTGCGCTGAAATGCTTCTCAGTGGATCGTGCAGCTCTGTGTAATAATGTTGATGAGAACATCAACACTGAAATATTTCAAAATGCCAAGTCGAGTATTCAAATGGCAAACGCTCAAAATACGGAACAAAACTTTGATCTGAGCAGCGCGGAGCATTATCAGCTCGGCCCAAAAAAAAAAACAGCGATCGCGGCCAAAGCAGCTGTGCGGGCTGATCTCGATCACGCGAACATTAATACATGGAGACCACTGCTATACTATAACTTAACTATTCAAATATGATGTAAGCAAATTTAAAAGTGCAGTAGGCCTATACTGTAGGTAAGCCTTATAAAACGAACTTTCTGTCAGTGGCTAGTAGGCCGACTCTTCTTCCTCAGTTGTTGTTTTTTACACGTTGCATATAAGTGATCGTTTTAGTGCCCCTGCTGTTGGCTGTTCATATATGGAGCTTATAATATGACAAAACGATTTGAATTTGAATTGTGTAAATTTGAATTATTTGCAAGTGTAATCTAACAAAATTGAATTTTAGGTGGTAGTTTAAATAGTTCTGAATTTGATTTTTTTTAAACGAATATTGAACATTTGAAATTTAACAAACTGAAATGTTTTTATGGCTGAATTTTATAGACATGTATTTTCAAACAGCTAGTTTTTTTGTTCTGAATTCTTATACTGCAAATATTCAGTTAAAAAAAATACAGATTCAAGTTTTCAAGATGAAGAAATTCGGAACTTCAAATTCAGTTTTCTAAAATTCAATCTCAAAAATTCAAGTTCAAAAAATTCAGATCTTACAGAAAGTAGGTCACAGGTCATCCACAGGGAAGAGTAAAGGATCTCAGATAAGTCGAACAGAGCATTTTGGCTGCACTGCAGTAGTTTTCTGCCGCAAACGCGGTGGTGGTTCAAGAGAATCCGTGTATCTTTCGTTCAGTCGTTTTTTTATTTAATATTAAGAGTAGAAAAATGAGAAAACAGCTTGAGTATTAGATTTCTAATATTCTAGTAATAGTCCGCTGTTGCACGGAGCTTACAAAACTTAACGCGTGTCTTGCAACTATAGGATATATTTCATTTCCTCATCAAACAACTAGACTAACGAATGGCTCGGTACAACAGAAGAGACCAGAAAGGGCTTTTTCTCTGAGTAGACCAGCAGTTGGTCTGAATTTGCTATAACTGTGATAGATGTGACCAGTAAAGGAAAAGGAACACGGAGGCAGCAAGCTACTGCAAACGTTTAGGGGTTTATTTCCACAGAATGGGGTTACAAAAGTAAAGCAAATGTTGACCCAACTGAGGTAAACCAAACATACCAAAAAAATAAAATAAAAAACAAACAAACAAAAAAAAACATACAATAAAGAGGAGTCACTGCATTTGCCTCTCAAACATTTACCGAGGTCTAAGGTCTACAGGACCTGTTCTCTCACAGAACACTACCCTTCACACAGAAACAATTAATCAATTTATACATTGGTGTCCAGCACCAATTAACACAAAAAGGGGGATACAAAGACATATAATGGCCATTACACACAATAAACAAATATGAAAACATCAAATATACATAAACAAACACTTCAAATAATACTATGAAATAACTTCACTTCATAAATGTACTTATACATAAACAACAAAAAGAAAAGCCAATTAGTCCTTGGAGTTCCCCCGGAGCAGAAACCAGAATGGTCACGGCCCGATCATTGGCCGGAACCATATATATGTCCGATGTTTCCACCCGAACCCCCTTTGCTCCGATGTAACGAACAGACAAAAAAACGGTAAGAATAAACTCAAACTAAACGTTAAAGAGTGTGCGCACTTACCTCCAAACGAAAGTTTAAATAAAGTTTATTAAACCAAATTAATGTTGTTGTGTATTCTTTATTATAAACAAAATCCATTTAATAAAAAGAAACAAACTAACCTGACCCAGGCTCACCAACATCCACCACACACTCCCCCACTTCTGGTTTCACACCTGCAGGCGAGAAAGGAAGTCACCCATTACATTATCTCGACCTGGGACATGCTGAATGGAGAATCGATAGGGCTGGATCGACAGGTACCAGCGGGTAATTCTGGCGTTTGAATCTTTCATACTGTTCATCCATTGTAGTGCTTTATGGTCTGTCTCAAGCACAAACTCACGTCCAAGCAAATAATACCTGAGGGTATCAAGGGCCCATTTTACTCCCAAACATTCCTTCTCCACAGTGGAGTATCGAACCTCCCTGGGAAACAACTTGCGACTGATGTAGGCTACAGGGTGTCGATCTTCTTGCGTCCCCTGGAGAAAAACCGCTCCTACTCCAATATCTGAGGCATCAGTTTGCAGTATAAAGAGTTGATCAAAATCTGGACAACATAAGACTGGCCCCTGACACAGAGCATTCTTAAGATCCTGAAAAGCCTGCTCCGCCTCCTCAGTCCACCGAATCTGGTTCGGACAGTTTTTCCGAGTTAAATCTGTAAGGACAGCCGCTCTCACAGAAAAGTTGGGTACAAACCTCCTGTACCAATTTGCCATTCCAAGAAAGGATCTTACCTGAGACTTCGTCTGAGGTACGGGGCAATTCTTTATTGCCTGGATTCTTTGAACTTGAGGTTTAATAACTCCATGTCCGATCACATACCCCAAGTACTCAGTTTCTGCCTTTGCCATGGAACACTTGGACGGATTAATGGTGAGCCCAGCCGATCTAATGTGGTTAATGACAACTTCCAGATGTTGCAGGTGCTCTTCCCACGTCGAACTGTAAATGACAACGTCATCTAAGTAAGCAGCTGTAAAGTCAGTCAAATTTGAAAGTACCTGATCAATGAGCCGTTGGAAGGTTGCAGCAGCTCCATGAAGGCCAAAGGGCATCTTACAAAAATGATAAAGGCCCCAAGGGGTCCGGAATGCTGTCAGTTCCCGGGATCTTGCACTCAATGGAACCTGCCAATAACCTTTGACCAAATCAATAGTGGTTAAATAATTGGCTTTACCCAAACGGTCAATGAGGTCCTCGATTCTGGGAGCCGGATAAGAATCAAACTTTGACACGGAGTTAAGATATCTGAAGTCGATGCAAAACCGTAGGCTACCATCTTTTTTGGGCACCAAAACAACTGGGCTGCACCATTCACTTTTTGATGGTTCCACAATCTTCATTGCTAACACTTCATCTAGCTCCACACGCAAAGCTTTCAGGAGCCGCTCAGGTATTCTATAGCTCATACGTTTTGGGCAGGCTCCTTCTCTGAGCACAATGTCATGCTCAACTAAATTGGTATGTCCTGGTCTTTTCTGAAAAACTTGGGGATCACGCAACCTCTGAATTTCAAGCTGTTGACTTTGAGACAGGTGACTCAATGATAGACTGGAAGGAGCTGAAACTGGTAGATACTGGGCCTCTACCTCTTCCTCATCCTCTACCTTCCGAATCATGAATGCCCCTGCATCCCTTGATCTGGAAAACCACTCTTTGAGCAGGTTAACATGCAATGTCCATTTCGAACGTTTCTGACCCGGAGTGGCAACTTCATATGTAACCGGCCCCAGCTTCCTCAGTACTTCAAAGGGACCCTGCCATTTGGCAGTCAACTTACTCGCATCAGTGGGCAACATCACCAATACCTGAGTACCTGGCTCAAAGTTTCTTGTCCTGGCTTTCTGGTCATACCAGGTCTTTTGCAGTTTTTGCGCTTCGGCCATATGCTCCTGAGCCAATGTACCCATGGCTTCCAGCTTCTCACGCATCTGAACCACATAGTCAACAATCAGAGTGGGACTTACACTGTCTTGTTCTCCATTCCACATGTCCTTCAGCAGTACCAGCGGTCCCCGCACTTCCCGTCCGTATAATAATTCAAACGGGGAAAATCCAGTCGAGGCCTGGGGAACTTCCCTGTAGGCAAAAAGCAGATACGGGAGCCACTGATCCCAATCGTCACTTTTGTCCACAACAAACTTGCGCAGCATTTGTTTCAGAGTTTGATTGAAGCGTTCTGTTAACCCGTCAGTTTGTGGGTGATAAGGGGTGGTTCTTACACCCTTTATACCCAACAGTTTATATACTTGTTTTAACAGCTCTGACATAAAGTTAGATCCTTGATCTGTGACTATACTATTAGGAAAACCTACTCTAGAGAACAGTTGTATAAGGGAGGAAGCTACCGCTCTAGCCTTAATGGATTTAAGGGGGAAAACCTCTGGATACTTTGTGGCGTAATCTGTAATGACCAACATATAACGGTTTCCTGCCTTGGTCTTCTCTAATGGCCCAACAATATCCATACCTAGCTGATCAAAAGGTACCCCAATAATGGGCAGAGGCTTAAGAGGTGCCCTAGGAGGAACCCGTAGAGAAGTCTGTTGACACTGTGGACAAGTTTTACAGTACATGGCGATGTCCTTCCTCATACCTGGCCAATAAAAGTGACGCATGATTCGTGCTGTTGTCTTATGTCGACCTAAATGGCCTGCCCAGGGTACCGAATGACCCAAAGAAAGGACTAATTCTCTACCCTCCCTGGGGACTACCAACTGCGGCTCAGGACTCCGTTTACGACACAAGACCCCATTGCGGAGGCAAAAGACTCCCTGACTACCTTCCACCTCTAACTGGCCTGCTAGTGATCTCTCCTCCACCCACTTGTACAATGGACCGACTACCTTGTCATTTTTCTGCAATTGTACTATGTCCCGAGGTATTTTATAACCTAGTGTGTTCTCAGGGACAGGTTCCCCTTCACTCACCACTGCATGTCGGAACTTTTCACGCTTCCTCTGACTCCTGGACTTCCGCGTCTTTCCTGGCTCTGCTTCAAGTTCTGCTTAAAAAAAAGGTAAAGCTCCTAGTAATCCTACCTCCTCACTACTCTTGGCCATGGCCCGGGTTATAGCTGCATTGCAACTCTGCAAAGGAAGGAGATCAAACAAAACAGGCAGATCTTGACCCAGCACCATAGGGTATGGCAACTCCGGAGACAGGCCTACTTCTAACAGAAAAGATTGTCCATGCACCTTTACATAAACATCAGCTGTAGGATAGTACCTTTCGTCACCATGAAAACATTTAATTGCCACTGGAGATCTTAGGTTCCACAGATGGACTGGAACTAACTCTGCTTTGACTAATGTCTGCATACTTCCAGTATCCACCATTGCACTTACTTCCTGTCCATTCAAACACAGTCACATGATGCAAGGAAATCTTTGCTATACAAGTAGGGTCATCAGGTCTAGGTACTCCACACAAATTTGCTTGTGTGGAAGGTCTATTAGGGCACCTAGGCTTAGTATGCCCCTCCTGTCCACACTGATAGCACACAATAGTTTTGATGTTAGCACTCAGTTTCCCACTAAGACCACCATTATCACCCACAAACTTACCTCCCACCATACTTGTCTTTGGGGGTGATACAGGTCTCTTACTGGGTCTTTTGGGGTCTTTGAATGTTTTCCATTGATTGTACGACCAGGGTTGACCTCGTCTTCGTGCTGCGACAAACACATCTGCATGCTCTGCAGCCTTTGCTGCTGACTCTGGGTTGTGCTCCTTTACCCATGTTTGAAGCTCTGGAGCCAGCACCCGAAGATATTGCTCCAAGATAATCACCTCCGCAACTTCCTCCTTTCTCCGATTCTGTGGCTGAATCCACTTGTTAAAATTGTCCTTAAGACGTCCATAAAGCTCCTTAGGGGTCTCATCAGCTCTTACATCTGTGGACCGAAACCTCAAACGATATGACTCAGGATTAATATTGTATTTCTTTAAAACTGCTGCTTTCACTTCATCATATACAAGAGATTCATTAATATCCATGTTCACATAAGCACTACGAGCTTTGCCCGTAAGTAACGGCACTAACCTCACAGCCCAATCAGTTGTCGGCCATCGGCATGCAGCGGCTATCCGCTCAAAAGTCGTAAGGAAATGCTCCACATCATCGTCTTCATTAAGCGGCTGTAGACGTGGCTCTGCCATAGCCCTTGGCTGTTCTACAACTTGACCAACAACGGATGGTGAGCCCCGAGCATCTGTCTGCTCGCTCCCTTGGTCCGAAGGGGTATATTGAAGCCCAGCAGGATGAACATTAGTTGGTGTAGTTCTCGTATGTACCTCTTCCTGAAGAAGACTGAACTGATGTTGAAGAGCCCTCCATCTATTCTCCTGCCTCCTGGTCAAGTCGTTTATCTCTCTCTTGCTGCATTTTCATATGTGCACTGAACATGTCCCGTAACTCTTCAACTGTAACATTCTGGGAGTCACCTGAAACTGGTGGATCCTCAGCATCAGCTCCTCCTGTAGCCGCCATCTCATCACTCCTTACAGCTCTCTTCGGTCCCATTTTGACCAGTGAAGTAGGGAATGAAAAAAAAAAAACGTTCACCGCTGCCCCCTACTGGCACATCCCACCGCTGCCACCAATTGTGATAGATGTGACCAGTAAAGGAAAAGGAACACGGAGGCAGCAAGCTACTGCAAACGTTTAGTGGTTTATTTCCACAGAATGGGGTTACAAAAGTAAAGCAAATGTTGACCCAACTGAGGTAAACCAAACATACCAAAAAAAATCAATAAAAAACAAACAAAAAAAAACATACAATAAAGAGGAGTCACTGCATTTGCCTCTCAAACATTTACCGAGGTCTAAGGTCTACAGGACCTGTTCTCTCACAGAACACTACCCTTCACACAGAAACAATTAATCAATTTATACATTGGTGTCCAGCACCAATTAACACAAAAAGGGGGATACAAAGACATATAATGGCCATTACACACAATAAACAAATATGAAAACATCAAATATACAGAAACAAACACTTCAAATAATACTATGAAATAACTTAACTTCATAAATGTACTTCTTATACATAAACAACAAAAAGAAAAGCGAAATAGTCCTTGGAGTTCCCCCGGAGCAGAAACCAGAATGGTCACTGCCCGATCATTGGCCGGAACCATATGTCCGATGTTTCCACCCGAACCCCCTTTGATGGTGCACTGGCTCACGGGACTCCGATGTAACGAACAGACAAAAAAACGGTAAGAATAAACTCAAACTAAACGTTAAAGAGTGTGCGCACTTACCTCCAAACGAAAGTTTAAATAAAGTTTATTAAACCAAATTAATGTTGTTGTGTATTCTTTATTATAAACAAAATCCATTTAATAAAAAGAAACAAACTAACCTGACCCAGGCTCACCAACATCCACCACAATAACCTATAGCCTATTTTCCGGACTGTATAGGCTAAGTCACGTTTTATGAAACACGCTGTGATTTATTCCAAAGTGACTCGGGCATATATAATGCATTTAACGTTAAATAATCGAAATGTTGACTTTCAAAAGTAGGCGCGCCAAGAAGGCTATTCTCTGTATTTTGGTTCATTTTTGGTGAGCGCCAGAAAGATCTAAAGAGACCGAGACGCGCTAAAGCAGCGCATCATGTTGTTTTATTTATTTTTCAATGGCATTATATTTTGTAGTCATTTTGAATGTACACAAATAAAAATATACATTTTATTGTTTCGAATGATGTCATATTATCTGTATGACTATAAATAACAGAGTATTACGTTATAATATCCCAGCAGTGGAACAAATCCAAGTGATGGCGCCATCGCATCGCGCTCTCACACAACATAGTATCAGTTCTGGCGTTGCTTCATATCGCAGACTGCTCATTATCAAAATGAAACACAGTCAACCAAACATATAAAAAGTTATTCTGCCTAATTTAATTGGTCTGTTGTACAATATAAAGGGCAAGCTGTGCCGCACAGTAGCCTACACTCCAAACATTTCCCTTGCTGTGAAGACGCTGATTTAGCCTATAGCCTAGGCTACGTGTATTTTGGGACTTGACTGAATGAAGCCTTTTTTATAATAGTTAGCATCCACATGTTACATTGCAAATGTGAAAACTTTTGACTGAAGGAGAGATGCGCGACCGTTTCGATTTAAATAAATTTGTTTCAAGGCTTGGCGTTTAAAATAGGCTAAATGTTGTTTGTAATAAAGGGCACAATATAGGCTATTTTTATAGGCTATACATATTATTTTATTAGGCCTATAGGCTACATGGCTACTTATTTTTCATTCATGTTGTTTTCTGCATTCATTTGAGGATTTGTCATACAGTAAGGTAAAGTAAAATAGGCAACACATAGCCTACATGTTAATAGTGTTTATCATGTAAATGTTGTATTTTATTTACAGGTCTTATACACTATTGCTGAATAGGCTAATATTAAAATGCGTTTTTTATGACGATTTGACGCGCGCGTGTTTCTCTCTCAACATGATCCGGTGTGACTTGCACTCATGTGCATGCAACTTATTTTCTGGCAAATACGGTCAGTTAAAAATGTTGCTGTATTATTACAAAATGCACAGAGTGGAGACCATTTGGGCAAAAAAAAACCAACAACAAAAAAACATTGTGTTCATTACCCCCACCCACATTTGGGCTTAATCACTGTTATTATTAGGGGGTCCTTGGAAATGTATTTAGGTGTAGACAAAATCAATTATGTTTATTTCATAAATATGAACGCATCTCCCGGACACTAGCCGTTAGTCTACTTCCTTGGCCTATTTTTGTTAGCTGGCCAATTCTCAAAATCTGTGTGGAAAAGCTGCAGAGCTTTTTTTTTTATTATTCTTTTTTATTATTATTTATTTTGGAAGTTTAGTTGCCGTAGAAAATAACACAGTTTTGTTTAACATCAATTGATACTCAATATTAATTAAATAAATAAATGTAATGTCAGAGAATGCACAAAGCGCATCCTTTTGAGGTGTAAATTACAATACATTTTAATTAAAATAAAACACAAAAGGCCTACATCATAAAACTCAGAAGATTATGTTTTTTAATATATTATATTATAATAGCCTACAAATAAAAAGGCGTCATACTTCAGTCGAGTCCCAAAATACGGGACATTCTAAAACGCTTAACGTGAAAAACGCTTAACGTGGCTTACTGTACTAAGACAGTGATATTAAAGGACCAAAATCAGCACACGTCATATTTATAAACCATAGTATGTATAAAAAATCAGATGAGCCCAGAATATGAACGCAACGCGTTTAATTACACGTTAAGTGTTTTCCTCCCATAGAAAACCGTTATAGGAAAAGGCTTAACGTGGCTTACTGTACTAATACAGTGATATTAAAAGACCAAAATCAGTACACGTCATATTTATAAACCATAGTATGTACAAATCAGATGAGCCCAGAATATGAACGCAACGCGTTTAATTACACGTTAAGTGTTTTCCTCCCATAGAAAACCGTTATAGGAAAAGGCTTAACGTGGCTTACTGTACTAATACAGTGATATTAAAAGACCAAAATCAGTACACGTCATATTTATAAACCATACTATGTATAAAAAATCAGATGAGCCCAGAATAAGAACGCAACGCGTTTAATTACTACACGTTAAGCGTTTTCCTCCCATAACCGTTAAGAAAAGGCTTAACGTGGCTTACTGTACTAAGACAGTGATATTACATGACCAAAATCAGCACACGTCATATTTATAAACCATAGTATGTATAAAAAATCAGATGAGCCCAGAATATGAACGCAACGCGTTTAATTACACGTTAAGCGTTTACACGTAGCCTAGGCTATAGGCTAAATCAGCGTCTTCACAGCAAGGGAAATGTTTGGAATAACAAGTAGGACTGTGTGCGGCACAGCTTGCCCTTTATATTGTACAACAGACCAATTAAATTAGGCAGAATAACTTTTTATATGTTTGGTTGACTGTGTTTCATTTTGATAATGAGCAGTCGATATGAAGCAACGCCAGAACTGATACTATGTTGTGTGAGAGCGCGATGCGATGGCGCCATCACTTGGATTTGTTCCACTGCTGGGATATTATAACATAATACTCTGTTATTTATAGTCATACAGATAATATGACATCATTCGAAACAGTAAAATGTATATTTTTATTTGTGTACATTCAAAATGACTACAAAATACAATGCCATTGAAAAATAAATAAAACAACATGATGCGCTGCTTTAGCGCGTCTCGGTCTCTTTAGATCTTTCTGGCGCTCACCAAAAATGAACCAAAATACAGAGAATAGCCTTCTTGGCGCGCCTACTTTTGAAAGTCAACATTTAGATTATTTAACGTTAAATGCATTATATATGCCTGAGTCACTTTGGAATAAATCACAGCGTGTTTCATGATAAAACGTGACTTAGCCTATACAGTCCGGAAAATAGGCTATAGTAGGTTATAGCAAATTCAGACCAACTGCTGGTCTACTCAGAGAAAAAGCCCTTTCTGGTCTCTTCTGTTGTAGCCTACCGAGCCATTCGTTAGTCTAGTTGTTTGATGAGGAAATGAAATATAGCCTATAGTTGCAATACACGCGTTAAGTTCTCTTACGAGAGGTCTCTCGTACTGCGTAAGATATCTTACGCTAGGGGAAAATCCTTTTCCGCGAGATATTGAAGCCAAAAATTATCCTTAATTTTGTAATAATGCAAAACGCGTTGCAGCAGCAATGCAGACATAGGCGAGACAGCTCGCGCGCCTATTGGCTGCTCTGCGGCAACTGCAGCAGCCTATCGAGCGAGGCCTGGCGTGACGTCAGACCCAATCAGGGCACTTCGCGCCCGCTGCGTCACGTCCCGCCGAAATGGCCGTGGTCTAGGCCTATAAATATCGCTCGCAGGCAGCTATTATCTGATTTTTCATCCTTCAAGCGAAGCACACGCATCGCTGGAGCTGGATTAGAAGCCGCGCCGTCGAGAGAGAGCACCTTCAGCGGGACGAGTCACTGAAGTCGCTGGCCGCGCCGCCTTCCTGCCTTCCTGCTGCGCTTTCCGGCGCTTATATCCTTCTCTTTTATTACACTGTATTTCTGTGTGTGTGTGTCGCCGCCGCGACACACATTTCTAAAAGAGCTAGCGTCTTTTTAAAGATGCCTTCCTGCGGCTCGTGCAGAGCCACACTCAGGAGCCTTTCCTGCCTGGGTGAGGAACATGCAGCTCTCGCGCTCGCTGACAGCGGATGCCCTCACTGCGAGCTGATGGCAATGGCGACTCTGAGGACTCGCCTGGCCGTCTTCACCGAGACTGCTCCCCCGCCCGCCGCGGCGTCGCGCCGTAAAAAGCGCCGTGCCCAGCGGGCCCCGGAACCCTCCCTCAGCCGCCAAAGCTCGCCGGTTCGCCCGCTTGCTTCCCCGGCTTCTTCTGTTTCGCTTCCTGACGGACAGCGGCCGCCGTCTGCCGCCGCTTCCGTTGATATCGCGGATGAGGAAGCCCTGCTGGGAGAGGATGATTCCTGCTCTATCCTGGCGTCAGGCAGTGAGGATTGGGCGGGCTCTGAGGACCCCGCACCCCCTGCCCGCACTTCGTCAGGCAAGAGAGCTTCCATTGAGACGGAACTCATGCGAGTACTCGCACAGGCCGCGGCGAGCCTCGGCCTCGAGTGGTCTTCGCCTGAGCAGCCCGCTCACAACCGGCTGGATGGATTTTTCCTGCCTGGGGAGCGCGCTTCACCTGTGTCCAGACCGGCGCCTTTTCTTCCTGAGTTACACGAAGAAGTCGCCAAGTCCTGGAGCGCCCCCTATTCTGCTAGAGTGCGTCCTGCTGTTTCTTTGGCATTCTCCGCCGTTGACGATGCCAAGAACAAAGGATACCTCTCGCTGCCGCCGGTTGAAGAGGCGATAGCGGCCCACTTATGCCCGCCCTCCGCTGGACGGCGCGCTAAGCCGGCCCTACCCTCTAAAGCTTGCCGCACAACGTCAAGCTTGCTCCACCGCGCTTTCTCCGCCGCTGGGCAAGCTGCGTCAGCGTTGCACACCATGGCAACGCTCCAGATCTTCCAGGCCGATCTCCTCCGTAAGCTGGATGAGGAAGGACCTGACGCGATCTGCGTGCCGGACTTAAGGAGTGCCACGGACCTCGCTCTTCGTGCTACTAAGTCCGCAGCACAAGCCATTGGACGGACTATGGCTTCTCTCACCGTGTCTGAGAGACATCTCTGGCTGACGCTCTCGGAAATGGCCGAGTCTGAACGCACCGCGTTCCTCGACGCCCCGCTTTCCGCCACAGGCCTCTTTGGATCCTCCGTCAAGGATTTCGCGGAGAGATTCGCAGAGGTACAGAAAGCGTCTCAGGCTATGAAGCACTTCCTCCCGAAGCGCTCCAGCTCTGCAGCAGGCCGTGCGAAACCGTCTGCTCAGAGCTCACAGCCACAGCCACCGTCCACTGCCTCCACTTCACAGCGCCGCCAGGCCAGAAGCGCGAGACCGCGCTCCCGCTCATCCGGTCGCCGCCCCGCAGGACGCGGCTCGCGACCTAGGATCACGGTGAAGCCCGAGGCCCCGAAGTCGTCCTAGCACAGCTAGGAAAACGACGGTGTTCCAGTCCCGCTGCGGCCGGACTCACACCAAAGCTATTCGCTCGTCCAGTTCCAGAAAATGTGACTGTTCCAGTGTTTTCTGCAGCCAACAAGTCGGTTCTGTCACCCGCTTGCCTGCACACAAATGCCGTTTTCACGGCTACCCAGATAAATCCCCAAAAGAGTGTATTTTCTGGTGTCCCGGCCACGGCCGATGGTGTTTCGTGTGTAGTAAGAATGCCCACTGCCCAGTGCCCATCCCTACACATAAGCACAGCCTGTCACACAGGGCTCGCGCACATAAAACCGACTCAGATCGGTTGCGCTTCAAACATGGTGAACGTGCCCACTACCCAGTGCCCACTAACACCACGTTATGCATGTCTCACGGTTTCTGTAAAAACGAAACCAACGTGCACTCGCTTCACGCAAGCGAACGATGCTTTCGGTGTGATAAATGTGCCCGCTGTCCCGCGCCCACATCCACACATAGACATGACAGTTCCCACGGGAACCGCCCAGCCCTCCCCCTCGCGGTTAACCACCGCAGAGGAGTCGAGCGCGGGCAATCTGCCCGCTGTCATCAGCGCGCCCCATGCCTCAAATGTCACGAGCGACACGCTGGTGTTACAGCACACCGAAGCTTCTCCATCGCTGAGCGAGCGGAGCGCGCTTCATATTCGACCCCTAGCTATCCATGCAGACGCATGGGCAAAGCTACCCGGGGTTTCGAAGTGGGTGCTGAACATTATAGAAAGAGGCTATTCGCTGCAGTTTCGCCGACGCCCTCGCCGCTATGTGGCGCGCGTCGAGACCACGGTAAAAACAGAAGTAGCACATCTACTTCGAGCCGAAGTGACGAAACTATTGAGCAAAGGGGCCATAGAACCTCTCTCTCAAGATCAGAGCGAGGGAGGGCTATACAGCAGATACTTCCTGGTACCGAAAAAAGACGGGGGTCTCAGACCCATACTAGATCTAAGGCAACTGAACAAAGTGCTTGTGAAGCGACAGTTCAGGATGCTCACGACCAGGCAAATCCTTGTGCAGATTCGCCAAGGAGATTGGTTTGTGTCAATAGATCTGAAAGACGCGTATTTTCAAATACAGATAGCGTCACGTCACAGGCGATATTTGAGATTCGCCTTCGAGGGCCAGGCATATCAGTACACAGTCCTGCCGTTCGGTTTGTCCCTAGCACCCCGTACATTTACGAAGTGCATGGATGCGGCGCTCGCACCCCTCAGAATGAGAGGCATGCGAGTGCTGAACTATTTGGACGATTGGCTGATTCTAGCGCAATCTCGCGCAGTGCTCATAGAACACACGACCATTTTACTCGATCACCTCGAGGATTTGGGTCTGAGTGTCAATTGGGCGAAGAGCTCCCTGTCACCCAGTCAGAAAATATCTTTCCTGGGCACAGAACTGGACTCACTATCCATGATAGCGCGACTATCACAACAGCGCGCGGTAGACATTCGACGCACAGCGAACTCTTTTCGCTGCGGCGCGTCTGTCCCGCTCAAGAGATTTCAGAAGATGCTAGGTCTCATGGCCTCAGCATCGTCAGTGCTCCAGCTGGGTCTGCTCCGCATGCGCCCGCTGCAGTTTTGGCTGAAAGCGCGAGTCCCACGCGAAGCGTGGGCACCCGGTTTGCTTCGCCTCAGGGTCAATCAGAAATGCGTTACAGCTCTGAAACCCTGGAAAGCGAACGACTGGTACCAATCAGGTGTAAGCCTGGGGACTTCCTCGAGGGTGAAAGTGGTGTCCACGGACGCGTCCACCTCGGGATGGGGAGCGCTGCTCGAGGGCAGACCGTTCTTCGGCCAGTGGTCAGAACGGGAGAAGCTCCTGCACATAAACTGCCTCGAAATGCTGGCAGTAGACAACGCGCTGACGCGTTTTTGTCCCCAAATAAAAGGTCACCACGTCTTGGTCCGTTCGGACAACATGTCTGTGGTGTCCTACATAAATCGCCAGGGCGGCATCAGATCCGAGAAACTGTACAGGCTGGCAGAACGCCTCCTGGTATGGGCTCAGTGCAACCTGCGCTCGCTCAGAGCAGCGCACGTGCCAGGGATCATGAATATAGGACCAGACAGACTGTCCAGGAACAATGTTCCGGCAGGCGAATGGTCTCTACACCCACAGACAGTCCAACTGCTGTGGAAGAAATTCGGCAGAGCGGAAGTGGACCTGTTTGCGTCTCAAGAAAACGCTCACTGTCAAGAATTTTTTCAGGCTAGAGCTCCGTCTACAAGACGACTCTATTCTTCGAAATGGTCAGTGTTTTCGGGCTGGTGCACAGCCCGTGGTGTGTCACCCACAAACTGTGATGTGACGGAGGTGCTTTCCTTCCTACAAGAGCTGTTGGATGGGGGCAGGGCCCCCTCCACGCTCAAAGTTTATGTGGCGGCCATAGCAGCGTTCTCAGAAACAATGCTTGGTCAGTCAATAGGAAGGAACGATTTAGTCATCCGCTTCCTTAGAGGAGCTAAGAGACTGAATCCTCCCAGACCTCCCTCAGTCCCCGTATGGGACCTTTCTACGGTTCTGGAAGCCATGAAAGGTGCGCCATTTGAGCCTTTACAGTCAATCGATTTGAAACACCTGTCTTTCAAAACGGTGTTTTTGCTGGCTCTCGCTTCAGTGAAGCGCATAGGGGATCTGCACGCGCTCAGTCAGTGCTCCAGCTGGGTCTGCTCCGCATGCGCCCGCTGCAGTTTTGGCTGAAAGCGCGAGTCCCCGTATGGGGACCTTTCTACGGTTCTGGAAGCCATGAAAGGTGCGCCATTTGAGCCTTTACAGTCAATCGATTTGAAACACCTGTCTTTCAAAACGGTGTTTTTGCTGGCTCTCGCTTCAGTGAAGCGCATAGGGGATCTGCACGCGCTCATCGTCAGTGCTCCAGCTGGGTCTGCTCCGCATGCGCCCGCTGCAGTTTTGGCTGAAAGCGCGAGTCCCACGCGAAGCGTGGGCACCCGGTTTGCTTCGCCTCAGGGTCAATCAGAAATGCGTTACAGCTCTGAAACCCTGGAAAGCGAACGACTGGTACCAATCAGGTGTAAGCCTGGGGACTTCCTCGAGGGTGAAAGTGGTGTCCACGGACGCGTCCACCTCGGGATGGGGAGCGCTGCTCGAGGGCAGACCGTTCTTCGGCCAGTGGTCAGAACGGGAGAAGCTCCTGCACATAAACTGCCTCGAAATGCTGGCAGTAGACAACGCGCTGACGCGTTTTTGTCCCCAAATAAAAGGTCCCCACGTCTTGGTCCGTTCGGACAACATGTCTGTGGTGTCCTACATAAATCGCCAGGGCGGCATCAGATCCGAGAAACTGTACAGGCTGGCAGAACGCCTCCTGGTATGGGCTCAGTGCAACCTGCGCTCGCTCAGAGCAGCGCACGTGCCAGGGATCATGAATATAGGACCAGACAGACTGTCCAGGAACAATGTTCCGGCAGGCGAATGGTCTCTACACCCACAGACAGTCCAACTGCTGTGGAAGAAATTCGGCAGAGCGGAAGTGGACCTGTTTGCGTCTCAAGAAAACGCTCACTGTCAAGAATTTTTCTCCAAGAGCAGGAGCGCGCTGGCCCATGTGTGGCCCCGCCGCCCGCTCTATGCTTTTCCCCCCGTCTCTCTCCTGCCTCAGGTGATAGAGCGGATCAGGGAAGAAGGATGCTCAGTACTGCTGGTAGCACCGTTCTGGAAAAACCAACCTTGGTTCCCAGCCGTGATGCAGTTAGCAAGTACTGCCCCGTGGCCAGTACCAGTGAGGAGAGATCTCCTCTCACAGGCCCGCGGCTCGATCTGGCATCCTCACCCGGAACTATGGTCCCTTCATGTCTGGGCCATCAACGGGTACATGTTGGACTCCCTAAAGGAGTATTAAACACGATCACGCAGGCTAGAGCTCCGTCTACAAGACGACTCTATTCTTCGAAATGGTCAGTGTTTTCGGGCTGGTGCACAGCCCGTGGTGTGTCACCCACAAACTGTGATGTGACGGAGGTGCTTTCCTTCCTACAAGAGCTGTTGGATGGGGGCAGGGCCCCCTCCACGCTCAAAGTTTATGTGGCGGCCATAGCAGCGTTCTCAGAAACAACGCTTGGTCAGTCAATAGGAAGGAACGATTTAGTCATCCGCTTCCTTAGAGGAGCTAAGAGACTGAATCCTCCCAGACCTCCCATAGTCCCCGTATGGGACCTTTCTACGGTTCTGGAAGCCATGAAAGGTGCGCCATTTGAGCCTTTACAGTCAATCGATTTGAAACACCTGTCTTTCAAAACGGTGTTTTTGCTGGCTCTCGCTTCAGTGAAGCGCATAGGGGATCTGCACGCGCTCTCTGTGAGCGCGGCGTGCATGGAGTTTGGGCCCAATGACTCAAAAGTTATACTCAAACCTAAGCACGGTTATGTTCCAAAATCCCTCAACACACCGTTTAGGGCGCAGATTATCTCTCTGTCAGCCCTACCGGTCCCTGATGAGGAAAGAGACGCGAGCCTCCTTTGCCCAGTCAGGGCATTACGAGCTTATGTGTCTCGCTCGTCTGTTTTCAGACAGACGGAACAGCTCTTTGTTTCGTTTAGCGGACGTTCTAAGGGACTAGCCGCGTCGAAACAGAGCCTATCCAGATGGATAGTTGATGCTATAGCGCTGGCATACGCCTCCAAGGGCATGCAGTGCCCTTTGGGTGTCAGAGCGCATTCCACGAGAGGCATGGCCTCTTCGTGGGCCTGGTCAAGTGGGATTGCCTTGCAAGATATTTGTATGGCGGCAGGCTGGGCCTCCCCGTCTACATTTATAAGGTTTTATAACCTAGAGGTTCCCGCCCTGCAGGCCAGGCTGCTGTCGGTCTAAACTACCAGTATTATCTGACCTGATGCGTTCAGCTCAGAATGCTGCGTTTGCTGAGCACAGCTCAATGTTCGACAGTTTAAAGCTGGGCAAACTGTGTAAGACCCACATTTTTCCCCATCAGTTCAGGCCGTACCCCGCCCTGTCTGTATGATGAAATTCGCGTCCCATCGATGCTACTTTATGTGGAAAAGTGAGGCTGCACCCCTCCTTCTTCCCGGACTCTCTGTGAGTTCACTGAGTGGTTGTGCACTATATGTACCCCGGGCTTTCGCCCTTGGGTCTTTTGTGTCAGATCTCAGCATGCACGGCGTTTTACATTGGGTCCCCTAGCGTAAGATATCTTACGCAGTACGAGAGACCTCTCGTAAGAGAACGTACTCGGTTACTAACGTAACCTCGGTTCTCTCTAGAAGAGGGAACGAGTACTGCGTATCTTGCCGTGCATGCACACGCTCTGGTTGCTTCGATGATGAAAAACCAGATAATAGCTGCCTGCGAGCGATATTTATAGGCCTAGACCACGCCCATTTCGGCGGGACGTGACGCAGCGGGCGCGAAGTGCCCTGATTGGGTCTGACGTCACGCCAGGCCTCGCTCGATAGGCTGCTGCAGTTGCCGCAGAGCAGCCAATAGGCGCGCGAGCTGTCTCGCCTATGTCTGCATTGCTGCTGCAACGCGTTTTGCATTATTACAAAATTAAGGATAATTTTTGGCTTCAATATCTCGCGGAAAAGGATTTTCCCCTAGCGTAAGATATCTTACGCAGTACTCGTTCCCTCTTCTAGAGAGAACCGAGGTTACGTTAGTAACCGAGTACGTTTTGTAAGCTCCGTGCAACAGCGGACTATTATTACTAGAATATTAGAAATCTAATACTCAAGCTGTTTTCTCATTTTTCTACTCTTAATATTAAATAAAAAAACGACTGAACGAAAGATACACGGATTCTCTTGAACCACCACCGCGTTTGCGGCAGAAAACTACTGCAGTGCAGCCAAAATGCTCTGTTCGACTTATCTGAGATCCTTTACTCTTCCCTGTGGATGACCTGTGACCTACTTTCTGTAAGATCTGAATTTTTGAACTTGAATTTTTGAACTTGAATTTTAGAAAACTGAATTTGAAGTTCCGAATTTCTTCATCTGGAAAACTTGAATCTGTATTTTTTTAAACTGAATATTTGCAGTATAAGAATTCAGAACAAAAAAACTAGCTGTTTGAAAATACATGTCTAAAATTCAGCCATAAAAACATTTCAGTTTGTTAAATTTCCAATGTTCAGTATTCGTAAAAAAACAAACAAATTCAGAACTATTTAAACTACCACCTAAAATTCAATTTTGTTAGATTACACTTGCAAATAATTCAAATTTACACAATTCAAATTCAAATCGTTTTGTCATATTATAAGCTCCATATTCATATTGCTTTAGACTTTTTATGTCTTGGTTGGACGGCCGTTCTGGACTTTTCCAGAACGCACAGATTGTCAGTCCGTCCCTCGAGAGAGCTGTAGAGGCCTGGAATGACTCGTAAGTCATTATTTGGGACAATGTTGCCCTCCACCAGTCTCGCCTTGTGAATGAATAAAGGTTTGCAGGACATCCCTGCCATATGAGCAGATGTCCCTCCTGGAGACGCTGAATGCTGGTTGCCTGGCAACGGGTGCCAGGGATGGATACAACATATTTCCCTCGGTGTGTTGCAAGAGAAAACATCCAATGTGATGTTGATGAAAACCTGTGGCATAACTGTCAGGAACCAATGGAGTAGCCTACATGTGAAGATTTCTTTCTTTTTTAGATATTTCCACTTATAAGTTTCCTTTTTCTTTTTTTTTTCTTTTCTTTTTTTACAGTATTCAGCATATCTGTTGAGTTTGTAAAGCATAATTTCATATTTATAGCTGTATTTTGTTGTCCATTGTGTAATGATTGATTGAAAGTATAAATCAATTTGACCTCAAGTTGCAGTGTTTGATAGAAAAATGTGCGTATGTTGCATGTTTTTACAGTTTTTCAAACATTTCTTGAAACCATCACTCACTTTCTCAAAACCTTAAACACAAAAGCAAATGTTCAAAACTCATTCAGAGAATCTCTGACTCTTCTGGCAAAATCAAACAATGCTTTCAGATCTTACACACATCAGTCAATATTACAGATCATTCGTTAGACACTACATGAACAATGAAAAATGGAGAACACAGAATCCAAAGCATGCAGTGACTGAATAAAAGTATATTGTAACAAAGTGAACAAATTTTGCAATTATGTAAAAAAGTATAGTAATGACATTACATTTACAGTGTAAAGTGAATAATTGTAGACTATGCACTGCAAGTACTGTATAGTATTGTACTGAATATTGTATAGTATCGAATATATGTATATTCCGCACTTGCATACTGTAAAAATACAGTGAAATTCAGTAAAAAAAAATCTAAATTCAAACATGTTACAGAAAAGTACACTCAGAAGAGTTGTACAACCTCATCTTATACTCATACTCTTCCTCCTCTCCCTCTTAAATTGTTTGCATCCATTATTGCTATCAACATTGAGTGAAACCTTTTGAGTAAATCTAGGCACTCTGAACTGTCTTGTATTTTGTACAGTTGGTTTCCTCTCATCATTAGAAATAAGAGTGAACAATTTTGAGTCGTTGTGTGTAAACGATGACAGCTGTGTTGTAGTTGTGTTTAACTTTAGCCTGCCTGTGTTTAGTGTTTTGAAACATAAGTGCATCACAGTGAGAAATGTGTTTTAGTGAGTGAGAATGTGTTTAGAGTTTTGCAAAAAGAGTGCATGAGATTTGCAAACAGTGTTTTAACTACCTGAACTTGTTTAATGTTTTACAGAAAGAGTTTTACAAAATGGTTTAGGATATTGAGAATTTGGTTCAGAGAATGGGGTTTAGTGTTTTATCTTTTCAGACAAACTGTAATGTTTCGTGAGTGTTAGAGAATTTTGCAAACAAAATTAGTTATTTTGACCAGCGAGCTTCAGGTTTAGCCTGTGTGTGTGTTAACTATTTCAGAAATGTGATGTCAGAGCGGACAAATGTGTTTAAGCAATCGAGAAAAAACTGGCTCACTAATAATATTGGTTTAATAATCTCTGAGTGAATCATATTCTTAGAATTTGTTTTGTTGCTGCCTTGATATTAATGATTATATTTTAATTTCCATTTTTTCCTGTGTTTTTAATTGGTTTTGTCAAATCATTTGATCTGGTAACCTAAAAATGCTTATTGTGCTAGCATCAAAGTAAAGGTTTTATTCAACTCACCCATTCCTAAACACACACACACACACACACACACACACACACACACACACACCGATTACAGTCCTGTTTAATCTGCGATGACTCTTTGCGCCACTAGAGGGAATGAGTTTGTTTTTCATATTAGTGTGGAGTTACAAGTAAACAAGACACACCTTCACCAGGTAGAAACACACGGGAGAAACGAAAGGAAAAGAGACGGAAGAGAAGAGACGCCATTCCGAGGCTTTAAACCTGTTAACTGTGTGGATATTTAAACGGTCGCATATTTTGTGGTAAGTTCAGAACATAGGCTACTTCATGTTACAGTGATATAACAATTTTCCGCCATTTAGGTTTATGTTCCTCTTTACATGGGATTTAAAACACGAATCATTATATTTTGTCATTAGAATCTAAACAAAATGGCGGAAACGGCGACGACGTATTTTACTGATATCCTGCGATTTAGCCTATAGGCCTATATACTAGGAATATTTTTATATAGTAATAATAACAGTTTGTTTTATATAATATTATATAATCATTAAAAATATATATTTTGCCTATATTCTGATATTTTTAGATCAGGTAACGACAAAATAAACATTTTGAATTTGAAGATATTTCTCCAACAGAACTTTTTTTTTTTTTACACAAATGCATTATTGTGTGAATTATCAAATTAGAAGTGACATTAATATTATTATTACTGTATATGTTCACATGTTATGAACCAGTGAATGTTGTTTCTGTTGCACAAATACGAGTAAATGAGACATGCTTCTCATGACGCACTTAGGCCTATATATATTCTGTACAACAGAATCAACAATCACTGGTACACTGTAAAAATGAATACGCTATATCTACTCAATAAAACTGTGGCAACAGATTACAAGCAATATTATTAATTAAATTGTTACATTTAATTAATAATATTGCTTGTAATCTTTTGCCACAATTTTATTGAGTAGATATAGCGTATTCATTTTTACAGTGTAAACTGGTAAATTCGACACATTCTGGATGCAGTATTCAGCACTGCTTTTGCAAGATCACTAGTATTAGACTGCTAAAAGTATTAAAGTAAATTATGTTCTTAAAATAAATGTAAATTATTACATTTCAAACTGTAGCCTACAGTTACACACACACACACACACACACACACACACACACACACACACACACACACACACACACACACACACACACACTGGTGTGATTGAATGTTAGTTTGTCTCTGCAGATTATTGTTTTGTCATGTGACAGTGTCTGTCTGAAATACACAATTAAGTTAAAAGTCTATTTGTTTAAGAAAAAGCAATTATGTTTATGATGGACAAAATAATCTGTTATGAATGGACAGTGCCTTTCACAACGGTATAAGGAAATTTGAAATCACAGCATATGCCTTTAATGTTTTTGTGACTGGGCATGTTTATCCAAAACCCTAATAATTAAAATTTTCTGTTGTTTACTTGCTTGGTGAAGAAGAGGATAGAAGTGTCTTTTACTGAACAGAGTTGGACACGCATGTTCTGTTAAAGGTTCATTAAAGGGTTAAATGGGCATTAAACGGTTCTGTACAAGCTTTAAACCTATTGACAGATTTAGAAAAATGTCAAGTATTCCTAAAGAACCTTTAAATTACCATTTTTTTTTTTGTTTACAATGAGATATATTTGTATGTGTTCATTATAATATGGGGAAAGTCAACGTTCTAAAAATAATTAAGATGTACTTTGATGTAGCTGTATTGTAACATTGTACTACAGAAAACTATTTAAAAATAACTGTGTTTCTTCACAAAAGGTCTGACATCTGTTTTGAGAAATGAGAGCAGGAGAAAACTAAAATGAGTTTCCATACTAAAAGACAAGATGAGGACACTGCCTCTGAAACGAGTCCTCCATCTCCTGGATCAAGCTGTGATCAATCCATGAGGAATCTTCCGTCTGGATCCAGTGATGCAACAGTGACCTCTGACCCTAGGTGAGACAGTGGCCATTTGAGCATTAACAGATGCTTTTATGCAAAGTGATTTACAGTGTATTCCTGAAGTCTGCAGTGGGTGAGTGGAGATACTGAACCTTCACAGAGAAGCACAAAATCACTTTCCTGAATTTTCACTGTCACTGTTCCTCACTGGTGGAACAATCTTCTCAACTTTTCCAAACAGATTAGTCCCTTACAATTTTCAAGATGTGTCTAAAAAATTATCTTTGAGTACTTGACTAAATTTTGTTTAACAATCAGCTCTCTTTCTAGTAATTTCTGTGCATTAAAAAAAAAAATTCTGTTGGATGAACTGTTTGAAATGCTTATACTGTAAATGGCATTTGATGAAAAGTATCTGCTAAATTAATAAATAAGTGTAAGTATATTGAGTATTCTAGTTATACGGCATAGCCAGTGCTCCAAAATTCCATTTTGTTTGTTTGTCATTTGTCAGTATCAGCAGGAGGAAGAGACTGAGATCAGAGTCTCCAGAACCCAGCGGTGTGTCTCTGAAGAGTAACGACTCCATGAGGCATCCCGTTTATTTCAGTGATGGACCAGTGACCTCTGACCCTCCGTTAGTATGAACCTTTACTTGCTGATTTATTGTAGTGCATCTAAGATGAAAAATTATTTTAATGAAAAAACTTAGTAAAAAAAGAAAAAAGAAAAACCATGAAATAAAATAAAATTTTTGAATATGCTTAACATGAAGAGGGATCTAAAATCATATATAGTGTTACGATCTTTTAAAGTCTAGGAGATGTTTCGCAACACTTATTTTATTATTACTGCTGATGGCTGAATAAAGTGGAAAAAAAACACATGACAGACTCAACTTAAAGAGACAAACTGGATTTTATTGACACAAAGCCGAAGCCACTAGATCCAGTTCTTAGTAATAAGGAAGTATGTTTAAAGATATAAATGATCAAACAACAATAAAAGGGAAGAGAACCAAAAAGTGGCGCCAAAGAAAAGAACAGAATATAACAAAACAATCCTTATACTAAACCTTAACCTAACCAAAGAAAAAGGTGAAAAGAAAACCGAAGTCTTCGGTGCATCCGGAACCTAAATAAACTAACTACTAAAACAAAACATACACAGAGTGGCACTCACTCGTAACCTAGTGTATCTAACAAATAAACAACACTACGGGTATTATGTATACCGCGGCATACTGACCTGTCGTTCTCTTTCCCAAAGAGCCGTGTTACAGGACCCCATAGCATTGAACTTGGACACAAATCGAAACTATTGTCTCTAAGATTGAAACATAACAAGTACTAAAGGTACAAATAAACCAAGCACAAAGCACACAACTCATTTCACTACAAAGAGCAAGACTTCACTATATGGATCTCAATTCACATTTTAGATAACTCAAACCGCTACACGAGCTCATGGTCGCTTCAGAGAGAGAGAGCATGAATAAGCACGCCATCCCTTTGAACCCAGCTGGACAACTCTAATTGGCTCCCGGGCGCCGCCCCAATGATGAGTGACGTCCCGCTTGGCCAGTCACAGCAGCCTGCGAGCCGAGAGTGAGCTAGAAACAGAGAGAGATAATGAGCACAAACAATCAACACGTGCAAAGTATACTAGCGTGCGCAGACCAGTGAAAACAAAACAAAACACACGTGGAACGTAACAATAGTAACTAATATATGTATGATGTTAATTAATGGTCATTCTAATGACTGCAATTGCTGCTTTTTATTTTTTAATTACAGCAGGGCGGAGACACAAGAGCTGATCAGATCTGTGCCATTCTCTACATCCCACTATCAGGACAAAACTGAAGCAGTCCTGCAGACACACACACTGGAGACTGGAGACCAGCAGAGAGTCAAAGACAAGCACAAAACCAGCATGAAGAACAAGTATGAGAGATTATTTGAGGGAAACAAACTCCAAGAGAATGAAACCCTCCTGAACAGGATCTACACACAGCTCTACATCATAGAGGGAGAGAGAGAAGGAGTGAATGAAGAACATGAGGTTTTACAGATGGAGAAAACAGCCAGAACACAACACTCACAAGACACTCCAATCTACTGCAATGACATCTTTAAAGCCTCACCTGAACCAGGACGTGAGGAGAAAGACAAAATCAAGACTGTTCTTACTAAAGGCATCGCTGGAATCGGGAAAACCGTCTCTGTGCAGAAGTTCATTCTGGATTGGGCAGAGGGAAAAGACAATCAGGATGTAGATTTCATGTTTGTGCTTCCATTTCGAGAGCTGAACTTGATCCGAGATCATCAGTACAGTCTTCACAGACTTCTGCTGGACTTTCACCCTGAACTTCAAGATCTGGACTCAAAGATTTATGAGGAGTGTAAAGTTGTGTTCATCTTTGATGGTCTGGATGAAAGCAGAATCACACTGATGTTTTCAGACGCTCAGAAAGTTTTGGATGTGACTGCGACTTCATCAGTGGGCGTGTTGATGTCAAACCTCATTAAAAGAGAGCTGCTTCCCTCTGCTCTCATCTGGATCACCTCCAGACCAGCAGCAGCCAATCAAATCCCCTCCAAATACATCAACCGTCTGACAGAAATTCAGGGATTCAGTGAGCCTCAGAAGGAGGAATATTTCAGGAAGAGAATCAGTGACGAGCATCAAGCCAGCAGAATCATCTCACACATCAGAAGAGCAAGAAGCCTCCACATCATGTGCCACATACCCGTCTTCTGCTGGATCTCATCCACTGTGCTTCAAAAGCTCCTGAAAGAAGATCTGAGTGCAGAAATCCCTCAAACTCTGACTGAAATGTACATCCACTTCCTGCTGATTCAGATCAACATGAGGAATCAGAAGTATGAAGAGAGAGATCCAGAGAAACTCCTGCAGTCCAACAGAGAAGTGATTGTGAAACTTGCTGAAGTGGCTTTCAAACAGCTGATGAAGGGCAATGTGATGTTCTATGAGGAGGACCTGAGAGAGAACGGCATAGACATCACTGACGCCTCAGTGTATTCTGGGATTTGCACTGAGATCTTTAAGGAGGAATCTGTGATTCATCAGAGGAAAGTCTACAGCTTCATTCATCTGAGCATTCAGGAGTTTCTCGCTGCTTTCTATTTGTTTTACCATTATGTAATGAAACATGTTGATACATTGCAGTTTTTTGATGTAGTGCATAATCTGCATAGGGAAATAGTCAATAAAGCCCTTGTGAGTGAGAATGGACATCTGGATCTGTTCCTGCGGTTCCTGCTGGGCATCTCGTTGGAGTCCAATCAGAGACTCTTACAGGATCTACTGACACACACAGAGAACAGCTCAGAGAGCATCAGGAGAACCACACAGTACATTAAAGAGAAAATCCAAGATGGACATGGACTCTCCACTGAAAGATCCATCAATCTGTTCCTCTGTCTGCTGGAAGTGAAAGATCAGACTCTGTCCAGAGAGATTCAGGAGTTTGTGAAATCAGTCAAACATTCAGAGAAGAAACTCTCTCCTGCTCACTGCTCAACAATCGCCTACATGCTTCAGATGTCAGAGGAGGTGCTGGATGAGCTGGACCTCAAGAAATACAACACATCAGATGAGGGAAGAAGAAGACTGATACCAGCTGTGATCAACTGCAGGAAAGCTCAGTGAGTGTTAAATCATGTCTTCTTTCTAAATTAACTCTAGTTTAGATTTGTTTGTTGTTGTTGTTCACAGTAATTTATCCTGATTTTATTTTGCTGATTGTTTTTTCTTAATGTCTGACTTATTTTATAAGAATGAAGCAGATATTTTTTAAATGACATTTGTGGAATGAAGTTAAAACAATTTATTTCCATCTGTTCTGCTCTTTTTCAGTCTTGCTGGCTGTAATCTCACTGCCCAGGATTGTGGATATGTGTCATCTGCTCTAACATCCTCAAACTGTGTCCTGAGAGAGCTGGATCTGTGTAACAATGACCTGCAGGATTCAAGAGTGAAGCTGCTCTCTGATGGACTAAAGAGTCCTAACTGTCAGCTGGAGATACTGAGGTTTGAGTTGATTTATGATTATTTAATATTTAGTATTCCATACTTTAAATAATGTTTTTTTGTGTGTGTGTGTGTGTGTGTGTGTGTGTGTGTGTGTGTGTGTGTGTTTAGGTTGTCAGGCTGTATGGTGACAGAGAAAGGCTGTGGTTATGTGTCTTCAGCTCTGAGTTCAAACCCCTCACACCTGAGAGAGCTGGATCTGAGCTACAATCACCCAGGAGAAACAGGAGTCCAGCTGCTCAACGACAAACTGAAGGATCCAAACTGCTCTCTGCAGTTTCTCAAGTATGTGGGGCATTTTTATTTTTTTGTAATAAATACCGGCAGCCAATAATTAGAATCCCCCCAAATAAAACCGATCTAAATCAAACCAAAACCCTAATCTTGCACCACTTCTGTGATTCTTCTTCCATGAATGTGTTAACTGGCACGCGGCATGTAACTACCAACAACTGACGCTATGCACTCATAGCAAAATCTGTGAGGCCAACGACATCCAGCTGGATAGTGAGTATGGGGCGAAAAATAGCTGGAGCATGGCCATAGCCAGCTATGAAGTCACCGATGTAATTGCCTAATAAAGTATTAACACTAAGGTATTGCACAGCACTAAGATCATCTCTTCTGAGCTGTCTCATCTGAGCTGCCTCATTGGTCTGTCACTGCTTGTCAGTGTCAAAATATTTGAGATGACAAATCAAATCAAAGTAGACAGGCTTTATGTTCACTGAAGCCATTGAGCATGAATTTCAGCATGACTGGACAGCCCCTTCAGTTAATGATCATAAAGTGTGAGATAAGATGTAAGTAGCTAAACTAAACGAAACCTAGTATTTATATTTGATAGGAATATGATCAATATGAAGAATAATATTTCAGAGGAATCAAAATTTTCTCATGGGTGCTTCTTCAAAACTTAAAATAAATCATTCCATTTTCATGCTGATGACACCCAATGTTATCTGGCCTTAAAGCAAAATTTGGATGGTTTGGATATTCATAAGGCCTGTTTGTCAGATGTAAAGGCCTGGTTGTATTTAAATTTTCTGATTTATAATGGACCTTCAGATCTTTTAATACTCCCAAACTTGTGTGAAGCCATGGGTGAAAAATCTGGGCTTTGTGTTTGATGAATCTCTGAAATTAGATAGGCAGATAAATTCAGTGGTGAAATCATGCTTTTTTCAGCTCCGACTTTTATCGAAAATAAAGACATTCCTTTTTTTTTTTTTTTTTTGAAAAAGTAATTCATGCCTTTATCTCTTATGTTGCTTTATGTTGGGATTAGTCAATCAGGGGTGCGTTTCCCATACAAGTATATAGCTCGCTTCTTAACTACCATAGTACGATGCATCGTTGGAGAAATCAACTAGCTAGTCACGACTGTTTCCCGAAACCGTATGTCGCAAAGTATCGTTCAACCACGTTGGTTTATGACGTCTCGCACGTGGTGGACTAATAACTTTTTTTAATTAATCTGTTTGAGATCGAATTAACGCTAGATTTTGTCATATAAGTTACAGACATGGCATCTGAAGACCATTTCTAATTTTTCTCAGTTATTTTGCTTTATTACCAGACTCAATATTTGGCTCGTTCTTACATAGTAGAGGACGTTCGCACATGCGCAGTCTTCAAAAACAGTGCTTTAAATCTCGACAAACTAAAAGACGTAAATTACATTTGTATGTATTCAAAATAAATAACACGGGTTGTACTGAATGTCAGCTTGCTTATTTTGCTGAAGATTAGGATTTATTCAGTCCACATCTCATGTAAACTAGAAACTATGCTTCTAACCACAGCTCGAGAGCTGTCGTTCCAACCAAACAAGTTTGCGATGCTGTTTGCGAATGTTGGTTGGAACGATGGTTTCGGGAAACACCAAATCGTTGAACTATGCTGATAACGACGGAACTTGCGACCATAGTTGGCTAACGATGCTTTCGGGAAACGCACCCCAGCTTTGTACCGATTAAAATTTGTTAAAAATGCGGCAGCTAGACTGCTGATGGGTGCTCAGAAACGGGATCATCTCACTCCAGTTCTGCGCTCCTTACTCTGGTTGCCATGGCAAGATAAAGTGGATTTGAAAATATTACTTCTCATTTATAAATCACTAAAGGGATTCTTCATCTTACCTTTCTGACGTACTGACTGAGCACCATTCAACAAGATCACTCTGTTCTTCCAACCAGAGACTCTTGTTCATCCCCAAGTCAAGGCTGAAGGCTTTCTCGGATGCTGCTCCCAGACTCTGGAATTACTTGCCCATTTTCTTTAGACTAGCTCCATCTTTATCTGTGTTTAAGTCTAAGTTAAAAACCTTTTTGTTAAATAAGGCATATAATACATGTTGATTACATGTTATTTGAATATGCACTGCAAAAAGAGATGTGTCAAAAAACAACACATGTGACTGTGTAGATAGCATTTTGACACATGTTGTGTAGATTTTAGCACACAATGTGTGTTAAAATGTAACTCTGGATAGAATAGCACTTGGTGGAGGGCAGTTTGTGTTTATGAAAAAAAATTATAGGTAAATTTTATATGGTATCCCATGAAATACTCTAAAATAAATAAAGCATTACATTCAAATAAATAACTGAAATCTTAATTCATGAAAACTTAAAGATTAACAGGTGTTTTTTTGCAGCCAATCACATCATGCCTCTTTTTCAATGTCTTTTTCAAATGCTGCTTTCACATGTTATTAATAACCAGAATGACTTTATTTCTGTCAGACTCTACAGAAGCTCTTATTGAGAATTAACAGGTTTTGGTGTTGACGATTCATTGAACGTTTCATTTAAAGTCACCAGAATCGTGATTAGTGTCATCTTTATTTGGGCTCTTGACCCTTGACTCTTTAACATTAGTTTTCTCTGATTGCTGTAAATGTGTATTTATTTGAACACATTTGAAACAGCAGAAATAATCATTAGAAAAATATGCTCAGATGATAATATTATCATCATGGACATGTAAGATTGTTAAGCTCAGCTAGAGTTTAATGTTTGAAAGGTGAGTGTAATATATAGAAGAAGATTTTTTTTTTAATTAGCATATTGCAATTTGCTTAAAATAATTTTTTTATTACACAGTTCGTACAGAACCTTACAGACTATGGTATCAAACAGACATCAAGAATCAGCGTATGAATCTCAACAATGGTGACAAACTCAAAGCTTCATGCCGCAATGCATGCTGGGTGCCACCATAGTACAAATCTCATCCATGACTCCCAGCATGCATTGCGGCATGAAGCTTTGAGTTTGTCACCATTGTTGAGATTCATACGCTGATTCTTGAGATCTGTGTTTGACTATAGTCATTTAAAAAAAAAAAAAATAATGTTTTCTGAAAATTTTAATCAGATTAATGCAGATTAAAATTTTCAGAAAACATTTTTTTATTTTATTCTGCACTGCTGGATAGCATGATGTAGTTTCACAAGATTGTTATAACTAGCAGCACATAAATAAATTAAATGCGCACCATCCATATACTCATAAACTTGATCACATCAGCACTTGCTGATTATGACATCATCAAGAAACATCTGATCATATTTTCTTTCACCATAACAAATGTATTTTATTAAAATACAGTAACAGCAGCCAGAGAAACACTAAAAGGAGAGTAAAGGGTCAAGAGCTCAAATAAAGGAGCCATTAATCACGATTCTGGTGACTTCAAATAAAACATTCAATGAAACATCGACATCTAAACCTCTGTTAATTCTCAATAAGAGCTTGTCTATGTAGATTCATGATGTCTAAACCATCCAAATGTTCAAACAAACTCTTTATTAAACGTCACTGGACTCCATAAACACAAGTTAACAATACGTTTCAGTTTTCATCCAAACACTCAGTTGTAAAAACACAGGAAGTAACTCTGGCAAATACACACCGACTACAGTCACATGTGACACATATCTGACACAAGTTGTGTAACTATAACACATTAGTGTGTAAAAGGTTTCAACACACTTCTGTGTAAGAGGAATAACACATTAGTTGTGTTAAAGGTAATACATAATGTGTAGTCCTTATAAACACAGATGTGTTAAGAATCAACACAGGTTGTGTGTTAAATTTGACACAACATGTGTTGTCCCTGAGCACACACACTACATGTGTTCAAATCTACACAACATGTGTTAAAATCTACACTACATGTGTTAAAACTGATACAACATGTGTCATTTTTAACACATCTCTTTTTACAGGTTGTGTTGTTTTCAACTCATAATTTTATAAGAGCGTGCCGACACTCACCATCACTGTGAATGGTATGCAGTGTTTGCTATGTTCTCAAACAAACAGGCCAGTGTAAATACAAGTTATTTGTATACAATATTTTGTCAGTTGTTACATTTGAATTAAATTCAAAGTGCAAACTCGGTGAACTGTTATCTCTTCATGAACTTTCCTCAAAAGCAGCATTATCAATTAGGGATTGAAGTGTGAATAACTGAATAATGTCCAGTACAGTGAGTCTGTCCAGTCATTGAGCTTGAAACATTGTCTTGTACTTTGTGTGCACATGCATTCTGTCCTCAACTATTGATTAAACGCTTAATATTGTTGCATCTGGCCCTTTCCCATCTTTGCTGCTTCTGCACTTTTGATGATCAAACATTAATCATTTGTGCTGTACATTTGTCTCTTTCTAGTTTGGATCATGGAGGCAATTTCAGAATCACTCCAGGACTGAGAAAATGTAGGTCTTTTTCTCTTTCACACTCACATGCACAGAGTCTAAAATTGTCCTTCACTTTTAATCTCTCTTGTTGTCCTCAGATGCCTGTGATCTCACACTGGATCCAAACACAGCAAACACTCATCTCATCCTGTCTGAGGAGAACAGAAAGGCAACATGTGTGAAAGAGAAACAGCCGTATCCTGATCATCCAGAGAGATTTGAGCTCCGGGAACAGGTTCTGTGTGGAGAGAGTCTGACTGGACGCTGTTACTGGGAGGTTAAATGGACTGGAGTTAAGGCAGATATAGCAGTGACGTATAAAGGAATCAGCAGGAAAGAAAATAATGGCAGTTGGTTTGGATACAATGACAAATCCTGGAGTCTCTTCTGCACTGATAATGTTTTCACTGTCTGGCACAATAATGTGAACAATACCATACCTGCCCCATCACCCTTGTCTAAAAGAGTAGGAGTGTATGTGGACATGTCTGCTGGCACTCTGTCCTTCTACAGCGTCTCTGACACACACTCACACACACTCACACACTTACACACATTCAACACCACATTCACTGAACCCCTCTATGCTGGGTTTAGAGTTTATAACTCAGTGTCTCTGTGTCAAATTTAACAACCTGCTGTGAGAGTCAACTGAAACATCACAAGAACCCTTGTTCAAGATTGCTTAACTTATAACATGTGAATTAACCCTAACGTTGCATTGACCCATTAAACTGTTTTGGAATTAAATTTTGGCAAATATTTTAAGCACTTTAATCCAGTCATTTCAGGTGCCTGTGACTCTTGACTGAGAAAACCATGAATGTGTAACAAAGCAAAATAAATCCAATAACATTTCATGAAAACTCCTTGTGTGTTCAGATGTGTTTTATTCAATGTTTAAATTATTTGCATACATCAAGTGTTGAAAAGATGAAGGACTTCTGCCTTTACTATGAGTATGACTTGTTCATTCCTGTAAAACTGCTTAATTTATCAACATAAGTGACTATTCTCTGTTCTTTTCAGAACATGTGATCCTGAATCCAAGTAAATTATCAAGTACTCTCTACAGTTCTTTTTTTAAGTTACTAGAATGTGTGTGTGTGTGTGTGTGTGTGTGTGTGTGTGTGTGTGTGTGTGTGTGTGTGTGTGTGTGTGTGTGTGCATACAGAGCATGTCACTCATCAGTGTGTTTGTTTGTAGCTTGTTCATGTGAGCTGCATGTTCTCATTCTCATATGAATGATTGTTCAGTGATTTTGTTTGAATGACAACAAAACTCAAATAGTCCTGTTTGGGCCAACTGAGAACAGTGATCTGAGCAATGTTGACTTGGTTTCTCTCACTTCATATCGTTCGTTTGCTGCAAAGAATATGGGTTTTATATTGGATAGTGGACTAAAATTTAACAAACAAATTAATACAGTTGTCAGTTTAAAGTTAAACCATTCCTAAGCAGGAACAGTTTTGAGATCGTAATTCATGCTTTTATTTCATCACGGATTGATTACTGTAATTCGCTATATCAAGGGCTACCTGCTTCATCTATCCACCGGCTTCAACTGGTCCAAAATGCAGCTGCCCGTCTGCTTACAGGCATTCGCAAACGGGATTAAATATAGCAAGTCTGCTCACTGCACTGGCTACCTGTTCAGTATCATATTGAATTTAAAGTCTTGTTGTTTGTGTATAAATCTTTAAACAATCTCGCTCCTCAGTACCTTACTGAGTTGGTTATGGAACACAGCCAGACTGCTCAGATCACAGACCAATTATCTGTTACGAGTACCCAGATCAAGATTGAAATGCAGGGGCGACAGAGCCTTTGCAATAGCTGGCCCCAGGTTATGGAACAAATCGCCATTACACATCAAAACAGCATCCACAGTGTTGGAGTTTAGAAGTCTTTTAAAAACCTATTTGTACTCTTGTGCGTTTAATGTCTTATGAAAGTGATTTTAGTGATGTCTTACGATTTTAATTCTATGGGATGGACCTAGATATATCTTGTACAGCACTATGGTCAACCAAGGTTGTGTTTTAAATGTGCTTTATAAATAAAGTAAACTTGAAACTTGTTCAGAGTAATGTAATTATATATTGTCTCCTGCAGGGGGAACTGGAGGCTTCAGTCAATATTTATTTTTTATAATTAGTAAATAAAATAAAATAAAGTCATGAACAAATCATAACTATCAATTAATTATCCCTTCTTCAGACCGAGCAGAGATTGAGGAATTAAAAAAATATATATTTTCTTTATTTCTCGCATGTGTATGGGATCATTCTGTGATTTTTTTTTAAGCTTGATGATGGTCTATTATTCACTGCCATTATATGGACACGTGCAAGCAGTATATTTACTTGAAAAATTATACTTTTGTTGTTCCAAAAAGAAAGAAGGGCTTACAACATTAGAGCAACACCAGGGTGAGTAAATGATCTAATCCTTTCACTCTAAAACATCTCTTTAAAGGTGCTCACTTTCCTCATGCAGATGGTTTAAAACTCACTCAGAAAGCTGTACAAGTATACACAACACACACACACATAATGTGGAGGGGATCTGATTGGCTGCTGCTGGTCTGGAGGTGATCCAGATGAGAGCAGAGGGAAGCAGATCTCCTTTAATGTGGTTTGACATCAACACACTCACTGATGAAGTCTCAGTCACATCAGAAACTTTCTGATCATCTTTATGACACTAATACAGACACAGAATACCAGCACAGTAGCAGAAAAAAAAAATATTAGATAAAAAGATAATACATCATTACTCCATCAACACCGTAGGTCAAATATAATTTAATTTGATCACTCTTGTTTGCCCAGAAACTCACACACTCCAAATATATAGAAATAATGATCCATCAGTTATCTATATTTATCAATCCCCAGACAAACCATTCACAGCATAACATGCTAAATGAGTAAATGTAAATAACATAATCATTCATCATCCTCTACCATTAATGACTGGTGTTTAATTTCAACATCCAACACCGAATTTTGAAAATAATTATAACAAATAAAAACAACAACATTAAAATGTAACTGCTCAAACAATAATATGTCACCCATTATACGCAATTTTATCAAACTGTGAATTATAAGATCTCATCAGGCATCACGTTAGGAGACTCCCTTGACTTTATTTATATATGGCTCTATACGGTAGATGTGACTGTACTTTATCCTCACTGAATTTTAATTTAACTGCAAGACTTAATATTATTGTGGGAGATTGTTGATTAGACTGTGTTTATGTTTTAAAGTCCTTGTTTAGAGATGAAGAAGGGCTGAAGATGGAGTCACGACCCTCATAGATCTCCCAGAAGCCTCTGAGCACCTCACAGTAGCGGAGCAGTCGTCCAAAGACAGACCGTCCCATGTGATCGAGAGAAACTCTTCCTTATCGACCAGAACCCGCTTGAAGAAGAGAGAAAAGTTTGTTTGTTTTATACAAGACAAGCAAATACAGCCATCAAAACAACAACAACAAAAAAATTACATAAAGCAATGAGTATAATAAATAACAATGATCTGACTTGTTAACCGATCTCAAATGTAACTATTTTTTGTCTGCATGGAATCACTACGATATACTTCAGAGAGCAGCACTAACTCATAAACCAGTATTAATAGTTTTTCCTTTACCTTCCTGAAGTTTCAAATCAAGTTTTTTTGCGAGATCATTTTGGTTGATGTTCAACAGCACTTGTACTGCAACAGTCCCAGCATTAGTACTGTACTTCTGTACCATGCGATCCACGACATCCTGGCGATCCGCATTCTCCAGCCTTGCCTGAGGAATAGGCTCGATGTCTGATCCTACACCGTTCCACAGGTGCCAGATGAACCTCTTAAAATCTGCGTTCACAATCTCCTCAAGAGCGTCCAGAATCAGTTTTTTAGTGGCGTCCATTTTCTGTCACTAGGAGAAAAAAACAGTCTTGATTCTGGAACTATAATTCATTAATTGTGCTCTTTAAAGCAGTTCACATAACAAACAAAACTATTGTTAATAGTTGTTAATAGTTAATAGTTCACGGTGCAGTTACACTCCACTCACAAAACCTGTTCCATTCAGAAAAGTAGATGAAAGTTGGAGAGCAGGAATTATAAGTGGAGGTTAGGTGAACTCTGAATTGTAAATTACTAGTGAAAAGATGTTTAAGGAGGATCATGTCACACATTGACCTCTTAGATCAGTAGATCGTTGTGTGAAAGGGCTATATTTAATTATTTTACCAAAATAATTTCTCGGTTCAAAATACTTTTGGATGCATCAAGTGTGTGACAACACTTTTACTATCAGTCATTTACTGTACATTAAAGGTCAAAGTATCCACTGAATCCACTGCTTAATAATAAGGTTGGTTTAACCAATCAGAATGAGCTAGAGGAGAAATTACTTAAATACACAAATTTGACAGAAAATTTGTACACATATAAAAATTTGCCTACAGCAAACAGCTTTCAGTATCTCTTTATTATGTCATCAGGCTTGTTTGTGTACAACAGGTGAAGAGAAACTTTAAAATTGAGTCAAAATATCGAAGAAATACAAATGAATGAACAGCAGGATCAAATAACTATGGTTAATGATCTCGTCTGAAGTTAAGTCACCTTTAAAAAGCAACCTTTTATTAATTTCCTTCATGTCCTATAATGATTGTAATGCTAACACTTATGTCAATCAAACACCTTGTGAAATTTTTAATTGGGTTGATATAATCTCTCTATATTTGTGACAATATATTGTATAATTGATCATGCCTGAGTCACAAAGACTTCAACATTCAGCATGCAAAACACAACAATAGATACAATTGAATTTTATTTAAAGTAAACTATCAAGTACTCTCAGTTATTTTTTAGTCACTAGAACTCTTGTGTAAGTGAACTATACTAACTTGACATTTGTCAGTACAACATACTATTCCTATTTCACATTCCCTGTTTTTTTTTTTTTAAGGAAATCCGTTTTAAGTAAGACTAACTCATTAGATTTTGCTGTGTTGCGACATCTTTGACCTACATGATCAAAGTCTCCCTTGCGAGCGCAGAAACAAGACTACGGCACAAATATTGCAACATTCAGTCTATTAATTATTAAAGAGGCGAATGTTTAAAATATTGAGTCGAAAGAATGCCATAAATAGGATTTACAGTTAAAAGTAAGACTAATTGTTGCAGACTTGCTATATTTAATAGGCAACTTTTTGTCTGAGGCGTAGAATGTCATCTTATTCTCTCAACATCTCTAAGAAACGATATATTATATATATATATATATATATATATATATAAAACATTTGATAAAGTGAATTATAATTATGAATTCTATACTTACATCTCTGGTTGAACAAAATTTCGTGTAGAGTCTGTCTGCACTTCCTTGTGCTTCTTTGAAGTGTTTCGCTTTCTCTTAAGGTGTTTCCAGAAATACTTCTTTTTTTTTTTTCCTTTCTGTCTCGCCCACGCTTGAGCGTTCAAGCGGTTAAAAAATCTCCACCTTTTTCCTACGTCCCATTACACTTTGCACTAATTTTTGTAGCAAACTGTAAACAATCATCATTGCTACCCAGTCAACAATCTTATCTCACAGTGATCTCTTTGTGTCTAAATATCACAGCAGTTCAAATGTTTGTGTCTTATTATTCATTTAAAATCCTTCATAGATGATGATGACACTGCTGGATCTCATACTGTATAATCAAACTTAAAATATAAAATGAACAACACCGCACAAAGACTGCATACTGAATCTAGGTGATGATTATGTTCCAACATCATCTGGATACATTTGTATCAGGGATGTGCATGTTTTCTTTTTTTTTTTTTTTTTTTACTTCAACCCATTATCATTTTAATCGTGATCCACCTGTCTAACTCTAACTCCTCCTCTCTCATAAAAATGGGAGGCTGGGCATATATGAGGAAGTCCTTGACCTTTGCTGTGTCTTCTTTGTTTTCTCTCTCAGTTTTCAACCTCTCAGTCTCTCTCTCTCTTTTTTTTTTTTATCTTAGGGAATAATTTAATCTTCGTCTTCTGTCTCTGTCTTCATGGCTGCCTCTCTGTTGGGCGACCTGTCGTGTCCCGTGTGCACTGAGCTCTTCACTGACCCTGTGTTATTGAGCTGTGGTCACAGTTTCTGTCGTCAGTGCATTAATGATCACTGGACCTCGAGCAGATCCAGAAACTGTCCCGTCTGTCGACAGCTTTCACCTCAGCAACCGGTGTCCAATCTGAGCCTGAGGAACACCTGTGAGTCTTACCTGAGAGAGAACAACACGAGGAAGGAGAGGGATAGAGAACATGTTTGTCAGATACACGGAGAGAAAATTGAGCTGTTCTGTCAAACGGATGATAAGGCTATATGTTCAAAGTGTAAGGACAATGAACATGAATGGCACGAAACACAGCCGCTACAACAGGCTGTACGACAACACAAGGCGATACATTTTGCTCTATTTATGTAATTATTAAATGCATGGGTATGGCAGCCCAGTTTATTGCCAAGGAAGTTACAAATAGGTATAAACCGATGCATTTATCTTTGTGTGCAATATACATGTGTATGTGTAATATTTGTGTTTATCTTTAAAGGGTAAGCTGAAAGATGCCCTTCGTTCAGCTGAAAGGGTCATTACAGAACGACACGTCACAGGATAGCAAAATCTGCAGGTACATTAAGGTTTAAGGTGTTTAGGATCAACATAATTAAACAAATTCCGCAGATGTTTACTTTACAAAACTTCAGCTAGCATTTCAAGTTAAACCCAACTGAGGACTGTAGGCTGACTGGTTAGACATACAGTACACTGGAATAATTATTCGGCAAGTATGTCTTGGTTTAACTTGGTTCTTGTGTCCACAGAGTTTAATGAAAAAAGGTAGAAATAAAAATATAACTGCTATATAAAGTAACAATATTCATAGAAATTGATGTGTATAGATGCCTATATTAAATTGAAAAATAGAGCACTAGAGAAAAAATGTCCAACTGTTTTAAAGGGTTATTTACATACATTTTATCTGATCATTTCACATGTAAGAGGTCATTGTTCTACAAAACATACTACAAGATTCAGGAAACCTTGTTAGTCTAAAAAAAAAGTCCCCAATATTACAAGAAAAACAAGACTGCCTCTACAGAATCAGTTCAACGCCTACTTCATCATCATCGCCTCTTTGGCTCCGCCCACTGACACGTGAAAAGACATTCAGGAAAAACAAGATCACTGGACAAAAAGATGTATGATGGCTTTTGATGCTGTGACGGGTGCGTAGCTGACCTCACATAATTTAACTCTACCATGATTTAAATTGGTTATTTTGAAGTTGAATTTTAACATGGTTTGTTACTTTATTTAAATCCCCTTAGTATAAGAAACAAACACAGGATACATTAACAAGTTAAGTTTATTAAAGTTTGAATGTACAGAAGGGTGCACATTCTTCTTTGCTGTTTAACTCTGAGTCCTAGATACCTCTGGTCCATGGAGTGAACGTGTGTTCAGCAAACACAGGGAGAGGTGGGGATCCAGCCTCCAGACTTATGCTGTTCCAGAGGAAGTTGGACTGTACCATCATGATCTGATCGGAGGGGGATCTTTTATTTCATTTCATTCAGTTTCAGTTTTGGTTTGTTTGTTTGGAGTAGTTTTTGTATTGTGCTTAAATTATTTGATTGTAATATGTTAGGTACGATACAGTGGGTATTTTGTTGTAAATATTATTGTTAATTGGGGAAAGTTTTATTTGATATTTACCTTTATTTTTGCTTGGTAGAGGCTAAAGGAGTATATCTAGCAGTGGTGAATATCAGAGGGGAGTCGGAACATGTGTTGATTCATTGCACAGAATACAACAGAGAAAGAATACATTTTACAGAATTATTAAGCTACGTAGGTATTAATACATTGTCAGTAAATAGCATATTTCAAAATGCACAGAAAGAGACAAGGGTTTATAGTGCTTTAATGAGGTATCTAAGGGAAACAGGATTGGTTAACAGAATATAGTTTAATATATAATTTTTTTAATCAGAATTATTTGATTATTTGCTTCACTCGGTTAACGCTTCACACTCCTGTCCAGTTGGTGGCGGTAAATGCACCTTTTGTGGCCAACCACCATAAAACTCCAAAAGAAGAAGAAGAAGAAGAAGAAGAAGAAGAAGAAGAAGAGTGGAGTCAGATTTGCCCAGCCATAGTAACATCATGATCTGCTGACCTTAGTGGTTTTTGTTTTGTTGTTATTTTGTTAACAGGGGAAATGTATTTATTTTCTAAGCTAATTTTTGTTAGTTTCAGTTTAACTTCCATCTTAAGTCTTTGATTTTTATATGGACTTTATTTTGGAAATTATTTTCATTACATCTGCCCCTGTATATAATTTTTGGAAGAAATAAATCTTCTCATCTGTACACTACCTGTCATGCCTGTTCTTGGCCACACCACCACAGATACCTCCAACTAGGGTTGCCAACTGTATTTTGGGCCTAATTTATTTGTCCCGTACGGGACCTCCCTTGTCTCGATTAAATAGATTTGTACGCTGATCTAACCACTGACTGATACAACAGCAACACCACACTTGAGAATGATCACGGCACCTGTCATCATCCAATCACAGCCCACACTCACGCGCATCAGATCATACGAATAACCTCTAAAATAGAGAATTAATTATTCATTTGGGACAAATTATTGTTTGATTTGCGAACAGAATCCTCTGCTGTCTGGTCGCTCCTGGTTCGATCCGGACTCACGCTAACGGATAATCCCTTTCACTGTCCGGCCGGGTTTTTCTGTTTCGGCCTATCAGTTTTGGTGAATTCAAACAACGTGATTATTGTCCAACATCCAGCCACGCAAGAAAACATGAAATCTTCCAGAGGGAATAATATGCTGATGTGATTTGCTGCCCAAGAAACATTTCTTAATGATTATTATTAATGTTTTTTTTTTTTTAAGTCAGGATTCTTTGATGAATAGAAGGTTCAAAGTAGACTTATCCAAAATAAAATAAAAAAGCTTTTGTAACATTATAAATGTATTACTGTCACTTTTGATTACTTTAATGCATCCTTGCTGAATAAAAGTATGCTATTACTTTCTTTAATTTCTTTAAAATGTAGTGTATAATGTTACAAAAGCTTTCTATTTCAGATAAATGCTATTATTTTGAACTATGGTTTGTGTGTAATGTGACTTTTTTGTGTGACCTTAAAATTCGTTTTAGAATTAACGTTAAATTGTACATAAATAGGTTAAGTAAAACAAATGTGTTTATGTCTGAGAAAATCTTAAACACATAGGAACCTGAAATGACATATACTGTGTGATACAGTACAAATATTTTGAGTGTCCCTTATTTTCCTGTAAAGAACCACGATTGTCCGCATTTTTCTTTTCTGAAGTTTGCAACCCTACCTGGAACCCTAATGGAGTGTAGTGTTTACCCACCGTCTGCCTCTGATGGCTTTCGGTACTACACCAGCCTGTGACCTGGTGTCCCAATCTCTGAGCGCTTAAACTCACCGTCTCACTTTCTAATAAGAAAATGGCCTTTGTTTTTTTTTTTTATTATTATAGCCTTTTTTGTAAAACCCTTCTAACATAAGTGCAGTTTTTGACAACTTTAAAGCTCTCATAAAGCAGATTTTGTGAGGACAAATCTGACAGATTTGTACCAAGGTCACAGAGTACAGCTTGATATCTATTTATTCCTCTTGTGAGAATTGTGTGGATGATAAGGTTGTCGCACATGCTATCCCCACAGTCTCCTACTCATATGACAGAGAGGAGTATCAGGATGGAGTTTGAGAAAAAAAAAAGGAGGAGGAGAGCAGGATATCAGCTCTAAATGAAGAAGAGAATGAAAAGGAAGCAAATCTGGAAAGAAGAATTCAAGGAGGAATACAGTCTCTCTCCGACAGAGTCAGGGAACTGGAAGAACGTTTTGAGGAGGATGACATCACCTTCCTGAAGGTCGGTTCACATACACACACACACACACACACACACACACACACACACACACACACACACACACACACACACACACACACACACACACACACACACACACACACACACACACTGTGGTAAATCTTGGAATTCACTCCACACTGAGCTCTTACACAGCTTTATTGCCTTGAAAGTTTATTTCCAACCTGCTTCAACTCACTTGCCCGTGCATTTTCAAGCGATCTAGTAGAGCTTGATTAGCTGCTTTAGGTGTGTTTGATTAGGGTTGGAACTAAACTCTTCAGGACAGGATCAGGGTTGAAAACCTCTTTTTTTTTAATGAAATTTCAAATTACTGAATCTATGTGACTAAATCTAGTTGACCACCAAAGTGCTTTTAAGGGTCAGATGCGATTTCAGCAATGTTTTTGTTAAGTACAGTAAATCAAATGCAATATAAAGACAAAGATCACAATTGATGTGCTCACACTATACAGTCCAATCGTTGAGCTGTGACTTGACTGCTCACACTATACATATGAAATAAAATCCCTCCAAACCCAGAACTGTGTGTCTATTTCAGAAGAAACATACTTTACGAGAAGAAACGCACTGCCTTGGTCGTATGTCCATTTCTCTGAGCTGAAACGTCAAAATAAACTGTAATAAATAGTATATTATACTTGTATATTGTCACCATGGTTTAATTTCTGTTTTTGCGCAGGTGCAGTGAGGTGAAAAACACTAGGGCAATCGCTTTGTAGCTTTGTAGCTCTTCAACAAAGCTAGAATTCGTCCTGAATTAAAAAAAAACAGTATGGCGGAGAAATCAGATCAAATTCAGATGAAAATTATTTTCAGAATTATTACGACATTATGAACAGGTATTTTTAATTTTCACTTTACTACTTTACTTTCTAATTATTCATGAGCTAAAAAAAAATTCAATTGAGTAAAATTCAAAAGTGATTATGAGGTTTGTTTTTTTAAGAGCAAAATACACACTTCCAGATGCAGAAGCTCGTACTGATGTTCCTATCTGGAACATATAAAAATAAATAAATAAATATTAAATAATATTAAATAATATATAAAATATTATAATAATTATATTAAATAATACATATCTGGGCAACTTGAAGTACCAAGTGTGGGACTAGATGAAGGACGTCTGCCCTTACTGTGAGTACTAAATCATTCCTGCACAGTAAATTAACATAGAGCGGTGTTCATATGGGAACTACCAGCAGGGTGTTAAAAGTAACACTGATGCAGTGTTAGAGTTAATTAGTGATTAATTGAGTGATGATTGTTTGATTATTGAAGACACCTGATGATAACAAGCAGAATCACTGAAGAAAAGAGAAACAAAAGAACTACAACTGACATCCAGACACAGCTTTAGATGAAATCAACTGAAAAGACATGAAATCTCTCTTATTACAAACCAGTTTGGCCTTATTTCTGTCATTCCTCTACAGAAGATCTTTTTGAGAATTAACAGAGTTTTAGATGTTGATGTTTTATTGAAAATGTTTGTCACCATTATGGTGATCAGTGTTTCTTTTAGTTGGCCATTTTGACGCTTTATATTTTTTATGTTAGTTGTTGTCTTTGTAACAGTGTTTACCGAAACACATAATTTGTTGCAAAGGAAACCATAAACAAAGATGATCAGGATATATATATTTCATCATCATAAAGACAAATGTTTGACAAATGCCATTACTAACCAAAAGAGGTCACTTGTTATTAATATACTTTTACCATCAATACTTATTTTAATTTCTAAATACATTGGGAGAAAAGAAAACTTAGAGACACACACACACAAACTAACATCAAGAATCAGAGGCCATTTCATTTCAGAGAGGAGGTTAAGTGATAACTCTGAGTATGTTAACCCTGAAATGAGGGAAACTCTGGGTTTTCTGTTTCAGAATGGGAGGTATGTTAAACCTGAGAAAGCAGAGTAAGTCAAGCCCATTTCTGAAAGAGAGGTAACTTATAGTCAGAGTCAGTTACCATGGTAACCTAACCTGGTCGGGAGCAGGTTTTCTTCAGTAAACCCAGAGTTTATTTAGCTCTCCTCCCCCTTTTTAAAGAGGAAGCGGTGTTTAAACACCTCATTCATTCTTTCAGTACATTTATTCATTGCTGTTTTTACTGCTGTTTTTTTTATTTTTATTTTTTTTTATGTAATAAGTTGAAGTCTATATAACTCCTTAACTGGTAACTGAAAATACAGTAGTCGATTAGAGTTACATAATGTAGTTCTAAACAAATTCTACAGAATTAAACTGTGGCATTTACTGAAAATCATCTGTGCAACAGAAGTTGAGGGACCGTCCTCCTGCTGTTCTTTCAGCTCATTTCAGCTGATATATGTAACCGAAAACTCAAGAGTTTCCCATCTCAGGGTAAGTCAACTCAGAGTTCAAGTTTTAACTCAGAGTTGGTTGAACCTACTTTCTGAAACAGGCCCCAGGTAACCTAAAAATGCTTATTGTGCTATCATCAAAATAAAGGTTTTATTCAAGTCAGCCATCCCCAAACACACACACACACACACACACACACACACACACACACACACACACACACACACACACACACACACACACAGGTATCAGATTACAGTCCTGTTGAATCTGCAATGACTCTTTTGCGCCACTAGAGGGAGTGAGTTTGTTATTCATACGAGTGTGGAGTTACAGGTAAACAAGACACACCTTCACCAGGTAGAAACACACAGTAGAAACGAAAGTAAAAGAGACGGAAGAGAAGAGACGCCATTCCGAGGCTTTAAACCTGTTAACTGTGTGGATATTTAAAGGGTTGCATATTGTGTGGTAAGTTCCGAATGTACTTCATGTTACCATGCAGTGATATACCAATTTGTTCTTCTTTACATGGGATTTAAAACACAAATCATTATATTTCGACATTAGAATCTAACCAAAATGGCGGAAACATTGACGACATATAAATTACTTCTGATATCCTGCGATTTAACCTATATACTAGGGATATTATTATATAGTTATAATAATAGTTTGTTTTATATAATATTATATAATCATTAAAATTATATATATATATTAGATATTAGATATATTAGATATATATATAGAATATCCTATATTCGGATATTTCTAGATCAGGTAACAGCAAAACAAACATTTTGAATTTGAAGATATTTCTCCATCAGGATTATTTTATACAAATGCATTATTGTGTGAATGATCAAATTAGAGGCAACATTAATCATGTTATTGCTGTATATATGTTCACATGTAATGAACCAGTGAATGTTGTTTATGTTGCACAAATACAAGTAAATGAGGCGTGCTTGTCATGACGCACTTATATACGCATATGTGGGTGTTTCTGCAACTACGGGCACTTTTAAGTCCCAGGAGTGAAATTTTAGATTTATGTAAAAATTTGTCATTTGATGTTTCATAAATATAAACGTAGTGTCAATACACACCTTGACATAAATAATTATGAATAAATAATATGATTTAATGTAAAATTATGAAGCATTTATAGGTCCAAACACCATTTTTGCTCATGTCCCACACCCGTGGTTTCAATGTTGAGATACTTAAAATTAGCTCATTCTTTTACAATATGACATTATTTCAAATGGAATTGTTTAATATACAGATTCATTTACAGAATCTTAAAATTCTTTGTATTATTTACTGATCATTTTTATGATTTTTTTTAACTAAATGTGCCTGTCCCACACTTTTGAGTCCTTACCACAACAATGAAAAATTTTATCGAACACAAACAAGTCTAGTTTCTATGGAAACAGAAACTATCACTTGAGCACATTGCTGACAGACTGGGCCACCACACTACCTCACTCACAAGATAACAAAAAAATAAGGTAATGTTGTGTGCCGGAGAAAGCATGCGGAAGCAAGGATCTATTAGCAGGGTTTTAATGAAGAAACACGTAGTACAAATAATAAAGAACACAAAGGACAAAGAAACAAAACCACAAGAAGGACCGAACTAGAAGCACCCATACATGTACAACAACTGACAAAGTAACAAGTGAAACACAAGGGCTATAAATACACAGGGACCAACAAGCTAAACAAGATAACAAGGGGGTGTGGCTAATTAGAAACACCTGGGGATACTAATAAACTAGAAAAACTACAAAGGACTACAAGACATGACACAGAACAGGAAATAACTAAAGTCCACACAAGACGAGGGAAACACAAGACAGGAATCATTACAGGTAAACATCATCTTTTCTGCTCTAGTATTTATTGTGCGTCCTTACCATTCAGCTTAATAATTGTGTATGTATAACTACATTTTAAAAATAAATGTATTTTACTGTTGAATTCATGTATATTAAGATGTTAAGATTCAAAACTAATGTGGTAGGCCTTGATAGCTGCCAATTAGCTAAAATATTAGCAAAAATGTAATTTCCGCAACATGTCTTTACCGCAGCAAATTTAGGTGTTGCGGTAAAGACCTTGTGTTGCGGTAGAGACAAATTCAAGGTGTACTGTATATTAAATGACAAATATTCAGTATATTATTAGTACTGAAGTATATATTTGTATATTTATTAGTATATATATATAAACATGCCATTTTTTACATTAAAAATAAAATTTTGTCCTTACCGACTCAAGATGTCATTACCGCAGCACTCCTCTATTTTCATTTTTTCCACATTTTGATTTGCAAAAAAAATATTTTTACACTTAAGTTGAGATGATTAACACATTGAAATTGCAACATCTGTCATAAAAAGTTAATTATGTTATCTTTTGTGTGTATGGAAACAATTGACATCTAAGGTTACTGTAAATTTTTTACATGGCATAGAAAAAAACATGAAATTCCCTATTTTGTATATTATTTTTTTATATCAGTATTTACAAAACTGCATCAAATTTGAAAAAGCTATTTAAATATGTAAAAAAAATTATAGAAATTACTAAAGAAAAATGTATAAAATGAATGTTATTGTAACATTGCGGTAAGGACACTTTTTAAGAAGATGACCTGAAAAACATAAAAAATAAACATGTTCCAGATTAAAATCTTAACGACTACATTCTATTTTGTGTAAATCTTTATATGTATTACAGACTGTGATGGTTAAAATTTAAATTCATAGAGGTTGATCTTTTTAAAATTGGGATAGTCAAAAGTGCCCGTAGTTGCAGAAACACCCATATACGCATATATATATATATATATATATATATATATATATATATATATATATATATATATATATATATATATATATATATATATATTCTATGCAACAGAATCAACAATCACTGGTAAACTGGTAAATTCGACACATTCTGGATGCAGTATTCAGCACCGCTTTTGCAATATCACTAGTATTAGACTGCTAAAAGTACTAAAGACTGCTGTAAATTATGTTCTTAAAATAAATGTAAGTTATTACATTTCAAACTGTACAGTTACTATTACACACACACACACACACACACACACACACACACACACACACACACACACACACTGGTGTGATTAAATGTTAGTTTGTCTCTGCAGATGATTGTTTTGTCATATGACCGTGTCAGTCTGAAATACACAATTAAGTTAAAATTCTATTTGTTTAAGTAAAAGCAATTATGTTTATGATGGCAAAATAATCTGTTATGAATGGACAGTGCCTTTCACAACGGTATAAGGAAATTTGAAATCACAGCATATGGCTTTAATGTTTTTGTGACTGGGCATGTTTATCCAAAACCCTAATAATTAAAATGTTCTGTTGTTTACTTGCTTGGTGAAGAAAAGGATAGAAGTGTCTTTTATTGAACAGAGTTGGACATGCATGTTCTGTTAAAGGTTCATTAAAGGGTTAAAGGGGCATTAAAATGTTCTGTACAAGGTTTAAACCTATTGACACATTTAGAAAATAACAAATATTCCTAAAGAACCTTTAAATTACCATATTTTTTATTTTACAATGAGATATATTTGTATGTGTTCATTATAATTTGGGGAAAGTCAACGTTCTAAAAATAATTAAGGTGTACTTTGATGTAGCTGTATTGTAATATCGTACTACAGAAAACTATTTAAAAATAACTGTGTTTCTTCACAAAAGGTCTGACATCTGTTTTGAGAAATGAGAGTAGGAGAAAACTAAAATGAGTTTCCATACTGAAAGACAAGATGAGGACACTGCCTCTGAAATGAGTCCTCCATCTCCTGGATCCAGCTGTGAGTCTGTGAAGAGTGATCAGTCCATGAGGAATCTTCCGTCTGGATCCAGTGATGCAACAGTGACCTCTGACCCCAGGTGAGACACTGGCCATTTCAGCATTAACAGATGCTTTTATTCAAAGTGATTTACAGTGTATTCCAGAAGCCTGCAGTGGGTGAGTGCTGATACTGAACCTTCACAGAGAAGCACACAATCACTTTCCCGAATTTTCACTGTCACTGTTCCTCACTGGAGGAACGATCTTCTCAACTTTCCCATACAGATGAGTCGCTTACAATTTAAGACGTGTCTAAAAAATTATCTTTGAGTAGGCTATTTGACAAAATTTTGTTAAACCAGCTAGTGGAGCTCAAAACCCCATTTAAACATGCGTAACAACACATACACACTGTAAAAAATGATTCCGCATTTTAGTTGTTTCAATGTAATTTTGTAAGTTTATACAACTTGTGGTTTCTGAATTTGTTAATTCAACTTAACATGTTAAGTTTTCACTGTCTCAACTAGTCTGCAAGTTGACATAACTAGAGTATTTGCCGCCTCAACTTAAAAACATATGCTGAACCAGTAAGGTTAGTTCTCATTTTTTATCGCGAGATGAGATCACGTGAAGCGCGAAACAAACAGGTCTCTCGCCTTGACTCCTTCATCGGCCATTGCTGGAGAGTTTATCGGCAGATGATTTAATTATTCCACTATCATCAAATATGGTAAGTAAATATTCGTTAATATGATGTAATAACTTGTAAAATGACATATGAAGTAATCATCCATGTATTGTTCAATATCAACGTTTCTAGATCACATTGGACTGTTGCTAATCCAGTTTTACCAGTTTTACCAGTTTAACGTTAAGTTACATAGGCTAATATATATATATATATATATATATATATATATATATATATATATATATTAATTATGTGAGAGAGACTGATATATGGATGAATGATAAAATAGCCTAGAGAGCGGGAAAAGCATGTCGTGAAAAATAACGCATTTCTACCATGTTTGTTCACTCTCATGTTCAAGTTATTTGCGCCAAAATCAGCAAGTCTAATCACCATTCAGGCAAAGCAGCGTCGACGCGTGAGTACGACAACAACGAGCTGACAAATAATGTAACGTTAATTTAATGTAAAACTGTGTGAGTGGTGCGGCAGGATTATCAGAATCCTCCGGTGTTCGAGATGGACGCTCCATAACTGAAAAGTTGTTGTACAACTGTCTAGTTTTACTTATTAAATGTCGAACTTAAAAGACTGTGGTCAGTTATGTTTAGTTTATTGTGGGAGATTATGTAACTATAGCAACCGCTTAACCATCGCAGTGTTTTCCCCAGAACTAGTGAAATGCTTAGCAGCTAATACTGTCCTAATAAGGTCTTAATAGTAATGTCAATAAATATATATCCACAAATTTGGTGATAAACTATTATTGATCTAGTCTTGATCTTGATTGTGTATGTGTACTCGGTTTATTAAATGTTAGTTGACTTAATTGTTCTTTTCTTTTGCCCTTGACCAATAAAGTGGAGCAGCAAGTTCTGTTTATTCAAGACAACCAATGAACGCATTGTCAGAAGGCACTACAAGCTGAAGCACTGCCATCATGTAAGTAACTGTCTGCTTCCCTGCATCTATAAAGACTGTGTGTGTTCATTTAGAACTGAGTTTGCTCTAAAAAATACATTTGTCCAGGGACCATACACAATCTGTCCGGCTCTGTGCTGCAGCTTTTACGTTGAACTGTGATCTTTATGCTTTCTCAGAGACCTGTGGCATTACAGGCAGACAGGAGAGTTAAAAAAGGATCCTCCAGTATCTGCTATGGAAAAAGAGGTGGCCGGTTCTTTTTTTGTGAGAGACAGGTAAAGTCCTACACTGCTGAAAATGGTGTTTAGATGAATATGTAGATATATTATTTTGCAGTGTTGTTTAACATGCTGCTGTTATGTTTGTGTCATTTAATATTAGTTTAGATCAGTGCAGAATTCAACATGCTCATTTCACTGGACCTGAGCAAGTCCTTTTATGAGGGTCTTGACTGGCATCTACCAAAACTGTTGTGTCTACCGTTCAAGCACTTTGCTGACATTGCTGAAATGAGGACCATAATGGACAGCCTAGATAAAAATGTAAGTACATATATTTCTACTGTATTTTTTTCATAAACATTATGGGCACTTCCTTTCTTGCCATTTCTGTTGTCGTGCATATTTTTTATTAGTGCTGCAAAATATTGAAGAAAAAAGTAATATGTCATTTGTTAATGCGTATTTAAAATAAATTAAAATTAGTCACCTTCTAGTCAATCATTTTATAATGACATATTAAAGGTGGTATCAGCGATTTCAGGCCCAAACATAAATGATCACATTCATCTAATATTTCCTAACGATCCGCTAGCTGCCCGCCCCATAAGCATGCTGTCAAAAAACCGCGTCTCTCTAGGTAGCCTAGGCTCTGAGATCTGCACACAAAAACAGTTGGTATCAACATCACTCAAAACCAAAATAAATAGTGTTCCAACCAATCATCGACAGGGGCGGGTGTTGTGAGGTTTTGCGCTCGTGCACGGCTGCCTATGACGGCTGCACGCGAAAACCTCACAACACCCGCCCCTGTCGATGATTGGTTGGAACACTATTTATTTTGGTTTTGAGTGATGTTGATACCAACTGTTTTTGTGTGCAGATCTCAGAGCCTAGGCTACCTAGAGAGACGCGGTTTTTTGACAGCATGCTTATGGGGCGGGCAGCTAGCGGATCGTTAGGAAATATTAGATGAATGTGATCATTTATGTTTGGGCCTGAAATCGCTGATACCACCTTTAAGTTTTATCTTTGATAATCAAAATTACATTTTGGAAGAAAAAAGTCCCCTGTGAAATCAATTTCTTTAGGCCTTAAAATATTGTAGCTTGATTGTAACATTTTATAATGCTTCATTTAGTGTACAGATGCAAAATGCCTCCGTTTATTCACAGTGTATAGTATTTGACCTAAGTCTCTCAGTTTAAAGGTTTTTTACAGGATAGTTCATTCAAAAATGAAAGTTCTCTCATCAATTACTCGCCCTCATATTGTTCCAAGCCTGTAAGACCTTTAATCTTCTTCGGAACACTAAATAAGACTTGGTGTACTCATGTTGTGTTTAAGTGGTTGAGCTTCAGTGTTGTATGTGTGAAAGCACATTTTGAAGTTTGTCATTTTTTAATACAGCACACAGATTCCGAAGAAGATATGATCGGGGCATGACTCTAGGAATCATCGCAGTGGTGGAAGATGTGATAGACCCAATTCCATGCAACTCTAGTGATGTGGCCCTTGTAATCGAGGAAGTAGTTGTTCTGCGAGGATTTGGTGACATACAAATGACATTGCTTTATGCTCTCAACATAAACTACCCCAGAAAACACCTCAGATACACTTTCGAGGTGATTCATGAACATTGGAGCTGATACCTGCAGTGCAAGAGTGCACTCTCTTAAAAATACATTGTTGAATTAAAGATGTTGTTGAGGTAAGGTATTTCTACAAAGAGCCTGTGTTTTCATCTGTATTTTTTTGTTTACCCATGTTTTTACAAGTTCTCTGCATCAAGGGCCTGACATCATTTTCATTGTTTAACTTTGTTTAATTTTACTTGGCTAAAACATATATTAAGATTTCATGTGGTTTAAAGTTATTTCACAGTTAAAGAGGTATTATTAATGTGAAAAATCTTAAAGTGTTAGTTTAACCTAAATTAAAATTATTTTGTTAAATGTTAGATCTCATGTTGCTCCAAACCTAAAAGACCTTTGTTTATCTTTGAAACATAAATTAAGATATTTTTTTAAATGAAATCTTTGATCTTTCTGTCCCTCCTTTGACATCCTATTCAACTAATACTTTCAAGTTCCAGAAAAGACATCCTTAAAGTAATCCAAGTGACGTCAGTGGTTTATATATTTGTTTACATGCAGCAGTGTCAGCTTTCGCGTCGACACAAGAATCATGTGCTGCTATGTTCTTGTAAACATTTGATGGAGAAAACTATTTAATAAATAAAATGGAATGAAACACTGACAATGCTTCATAAAACCTAGGTTAAACCACTGGAGTCACTTGGATTACTTTAAGGATGTCTTTTCTGGACCTTGAAAGTGCTAGTTGCTTAGGCTGTCAAAGGAGGGACAGAAAGCTCACCGATTTTATTAAAAAGATCTTCATTTGTCTACCAACAATGGAAAGTATTAACAGGTATTAACAGGTGAGCAACTTTTTTTGTGTGAACTGAGACTAAGATTTTTCACATAAATATACCCCCTTGTGAAATAACTTTAAAACACATGAAATCTTAATATATGTTTTAGCCAAGTAAAATTTAAAAAAATTAAGCAATGAGAATGCATGTCAGGTCATCAATGCTGAAAACTTGTACAAACATGAAAAAAATCCCACATGAATACACTTTCTATGCATTTTTCAAATACATTTTTATCTTTAAACTTCATGCAATTGTGATATAATTGTATTCCTTTGAATATGTTGTTTATTCTTAACATTTATTGATTTGTAAGGAACAATAAAACCATTTGTATGGAAAAATCTGTTATTTATTTGGTTGAGTGTGCTATATTGCAAGTTGAGAAAATATGCTAAATTAAGTTCAATGAACATACACTTTAGTACAGATAACTTGAAAATGTAAGTTATCGTATTTCAACTAATATTTAGAAGTCCAGGTAACTTGAACATGTAAGTTATTGTATTTCAACTAATCTTTACAAGTCCAGGTAACTTGAAAATGTAAGTTATCGTATTTCAACTAATCTTTACAAGTCCAGGTAACTTGAAAATGTAAGTTATCGTATTTCAACTAATCTTTACAAATCCAGGTAACTTGAAAATGTAAGTTATTGTATTTCAACTAATCTTTACAAGTCCAGGTAACTTGAAATAAGTTGTTGGCTCAACTATTTTAACTATGTCAACTAAACTTTTTAAGTTGAACATACTTAGTAGATTAAGTCAATAAAACTTAACTGAGTCAAAGCAAAAAAATAACTAAAAAATGTAAGTTGAGTGAACAAATTTTTTTTTACAGTGCACATACACACACACACACACACACACACACACACACACACACACACACACACACACACACACACACACACACACACACACACACACACACACACACACACACACACACACACACACACACACACACACACACACACACACACACACACACACACACACACACACACCTAAAACAGACAGGATAGTTCACCATAAAACAAAAATTAATTCACCCTGGTGTTCTAATGCTGTTTGCCTTTCTTTGTTTTATGGCCACAAAAGGAGAATTTTATTTCCTGCTCACGGTCGTCCATTTAATGGCTGTGAATAGTGTCCAACATAACTTTTTTCAAAAAGACACAACGGTATCACAGAATGATCCTATGTGATACGTGCCATATATAGGCTATATTAAGTGTTCTGGTATATGATATGAAATTTTATGTAGCCTATTATTTAACAAAAATCCTGACCTTGTCTGATGGTCTGTTCTTGACTGCACATTCATGAGACAGCACCGCAGTTCACTCCAACTCCCCCAGAAAAAAACACACAATTTGTGAGAAATCAAGATTAACAAAAATACAACAGAAAATATAGGCCTAATCCATATCTTCCTCAGGTGAATACCTGTTGTGTTTGACATAACAAGTAGTTTTCGTGCTCACATCTGTCAAATGTCATTCTTATATTTAGCCTAACTCAGTGAAGAAAGTTCCTTGACTTTTTGGGGGGTTTTCTTTGTATTTACTTAACGAATGAATGCAATAATGAATTAATCACATATCTATATTATTTGGTTCGGCTGCTAAATTGAAAAAAAGCTACAGATTAGAGGTAAAGGTTGGTGACTTGATCATTACACCAAAACAGGAAGTAAAGTATCTGGGATGTGTATTAGACAATAAATTGACAGGAAAAAATATGGCTGTTTTAGTTAATTCAAAAATATGTAATGGGATAACATTTTTAGCAAGACAGGCGGCTTTACTAAATACTCAAACTTCAAAAATGTTAGCTGGAGCATTAGTGCAGGCACACTATGATTATGCTGCAACATTTTGGTTTAGTGGTAGTATGAAACAAACCAAAAATAAATTGCAGACTGCTCAAAATAAGCTATGCAGGGTAATACTGAAAGCACATCCACAGTTGCATCTAAATGACAAACATTTTAGAGAGCTTGATTTTTTTAAAAGTTGAAAAAGGGGTAACATTTCTTAAATTGGTTTTGGCGTTTAAAATAATAAAGAAAAGTGCTCCAAGGTACCTGATAGATTATGCAAATAATGCAAATAAGCCTTTGGCTTTTCTGTGTATTTTATCCTCGACAGTTTTTGAAATTATGTATGATACCTCTTTGTACAAATTTTCTGTTTCAATATTGTCTCATAAATCAATACATAAATCAAAATACTTCATCTCTTTCATCTCTCATGTTACTGTCTCTGTTGGATGAACTGTTTGTATTACTTAATTGTAAATGGCTTTAGATGAAAAGTGTCTGCTAAATTAATAAATATGTGTAAATATATGGAGCATTTCTAGTTATACAGCATAGCTAGTGCTCTAAAATTCCATTTTGTTTGTTTGTCATTTGTCAGCATCAGCAGGAGGAAGAGACTGAGATCAGAGTCTCCAGAACCCAGTGGTGTGTCTCTGAAGAGTAACAGATCCATGATGCTTCCCGTTCATTTCTGTGATGGACCAGTGACCTTTGATCCTCCGTTAGTATAAACCTTTACTTGCTGATTTATTGTAGTCCATCTAAGATGAAAAAATATTTTATATGATAAAAGTAAAAATTTCGAAAGAAATACAAATTTGAGTATGCAACATAAGCTTAACATGAAGAGGGGTCTAACATCATATATGGTAACCAATATATTTCTGATGTTAATTAATGGTCATTCTAATGACTGCAATTGCTGCTCTTTACTTTTTAATTACAGCAGGGCGGAGATACAAGAGCTGATCAGATCTGTGCCATTCTCCACATCCCACTATCAGGACAAAACTGAAGCAGCCCTGCAGAGACACACACTGGAGACTGGAGACCTGCAGAGAGTCAAAGACCAGCACAAAACCAGCATGAAGAACAAGTATGAGAGATTATTTGAGGGAAACAAACTCCAAGAGAATGAAACCCTCCTGAACAGGATCTACACACAGCTCTACATCATAGAGGGAGAGAGAGAAGGAGTGAATGAAGAACATGAGGTTTTACAGATGGAGAAAACAGCCAGAACACAACACTCACAAGACACTCCAATCTACTGCAATGACATCTTTAAAGCCTCACCTGAACCAGGATGTGAGGAGAAAGAGATCAAGACTGTTCTTACTAAAGGCATCGCTGGAATCGGGAAAACCGTCTCTGTGCAGAAATTCATTCTGGATTGGGCCGAGGGAAAAGCCAATCAGGATGTAGATTTCATGTTTGTGCTTCCATTTCAAGAGCTGAACTTGATCCGAGATCATCAGTACAGTCTTCACAAACTTCTGCTGGACTTTCATCCTGAACTTCAAGATCTGGACTCAAAGATTTATGAGGCGTGTAAAGTTGTGTTTATCTTTGATGGTCTGGATGAAAGCAGAATCACACTGATGTTTTCAGACGCTCAGAAAGTTTCTTTTGTGACTGAGACTTCATCAGTGGGTGTGTTGATGTCAAACCTCATGAAAGGAGAGTTGCTTCCCTCTGCTCTCATCTGGATCACCTCCAGACCAGCAGCAGCCAATCAGATCCCCACCAAATACATCAACCGTCTGACTGAGATTCAGGGATTCAATGATGATCAGAAGGATGAATATTTCAGGAAGATAATCGGTGATGAGCATCAAGCCAGCAGAATCATCTCACACATCAGAAGAGCAAGAAGCCTCCACATCATGTGCCACATACCCGTCTTCTGCTGGATCTCATCCACTGTGCTTCAGAAGCTCCTGAAAGAAGATCTGAGTGCAGAAATCCCTCAAACTCTGACTGAAATGTACATCCACTTCCTGCTGATTCAGATCAACATGAGGAATCAGAAGTATGAAGAGAGAGATCCAGAGAAACTCCTGCAGTCCAACAGAGAAGTGATTGTGAAACTTGCTGAAGTGGCTTTCAAACAGCTGATGAAGGGCAATGTGATGTTCTTTGAGGAGGACCTGATTGAGAGCGGCATAGACGTCACTGACGCCTCAGTGCATTATGGGATTTGCACTGATATCTTTAAGGAGGAATCTGTGATTCATCAGAGGAAAGTCTACAGCTTCCTTCATCTGAGCATCCAGGAGTTTCTTGCTGCTTTTTATGCATTTTACTACCATGTGAACATTACAATGGAGAGACTGAAGAATTTTGCCTCAGTACAAAATTTGCTTAAAGGAGCAGTAGATCATGCTCTTGAGAGTGAGAATGGACACCTGGATCTGTTCCTGCGGTTCCTGCTGGGCGTCTCACTGGAGTCCAATCAGAGACTCTTACAGGATCTACTGACACACACGGAGAACAGCTCAGAGAGCATCAGGAGAACCACACAGTACATTAAAGAGAAGATCCAAGATGGACATGGACTCTCCGCTGAAAGATCCATCAATCTGTTCCTCTGTCTGCTGGAAGTCAAAGATCAGACTCTGTCCAGAGAGATTCAGGAGTTTGTGAAATCAGACAAACACTCAGAGAAGAAACTCTCTCCTGCTCACTGCTCAACAATCACCTACATGCTTCAGATGTCAGAGGAGGTGCTGGATGAGCTGGACCTCAATAAATACAACACATCAGATGAGGGGAGAAGAAGACTGATACCTGCTGTGATCAACTGCACTAAAGCTCTGTGAGTGTTTGTTTTTTTTCTCTCTTTTGAATACTCATTTAAGTTACTTAATATTTGTATATAACTTCAGTCAGATACATTTTAACTTTTAGAGAATTTACAGACAGAAAATTGTGTTCTGCTCTCTTTTAGTCTTGCTGGCTGTAATCTCAGTTGCCAGTCCTGTAAAATTGTGGCATCCGCCCTTCAATCTTCAAACTCGTTCCTGAGAGAGCTGGACCTGAGTAACAATGATCTGTATGATTCAGGAGTGAAGCTGCTCTCTGATGGACTAAAGAGTCCAAACTGTCAGCTGGAGATACTGAGGTGTGTTAGAGTATAGAAGGGATATATATACACTCAGCTGGTCATAATTTTGAGGTGTGTTTGTTGATGATCTGACTGTGTGTGTGTCTGTAGGTTGTCTGGCTGTATGGTGACAGAGAAAGGCTGTGGTTATGTGTCTTCAGCTCTGAGTTCAAACCCCTCACACCTGAGAGAGCTGGATCTGAGCTACAATCACCCAGGAGAATCAGGAGTTCAGCTGCTCAATGACAAACTGAATGATCCAAACTACAAACTGGAGATACTCAAGTATGTGGGCTAGTTATGACTCATATTTTTTCTAAGAGGGATATTTTGTTAAGATAATGTTTTATGAAATGTTGTGCTTCCATTATTTTTTTTTTGCTGACTCTCTGATTTAATACAGAAAAATCCATAAACCTCATGTAAGAACAATATTTTTAATCTGATATAGCCAACTTTAGAGGTGTAAAACTTAATTCAGCTTTTAAAAAAATTACTACACTACAGTTTTATTTTTTCACTAAATAATGAACGAGTGTATTTACCGATTTCAGATCAAATCTGCAGAATGTTCATAAAGTGCACAATTAATCGTTGTCAACCCTGGTCCTGGAGGTCTACCTTCCTGCAGACTTCTGTTCTAACCCCTTGACTTCACAAACCTGCCTGTAATTTTCAAGTAAACTTGATTAGCTGGATCAGGTGTGTTTGATTGTGGTTGGAGCTGAACTCTGCAGGACATTAGTAAATATTGAAAGAAAATTCATATACTTTCTTGAAAAGCTAAAAACAAAAGTCAGAAAAGTCTGGTAAACACCTTCGAACTACCATTGGTCCGTGGCGTTTATGTAAGGTAGGTGTGGCTCTGAGGCTCTTTTTTTTACATGGAAATCTTCTCCGGTTCATTTCCTCTGTTTGTTTAGTCTGTCCTTTCACAGCTGACATTTTTGGTTGTTTACCACATATTTGCATTTCCTCTTAAAGGATCATCTAAATGGTCACCTATTTCAAAAGTATTTTTACTCCTAAGCGAAGAATATATTGGGTCCTTACTTTACTAAAGCATAAAACTACCATAATATGCTTGTAGAAATACAAGAAACATGCTAAGTTCAACTACTAGTTTCTATGAAAAACAATGCTTCAGCTATTCTACTTTTAAATGTGCTTTCCGGGGCTGAATGTCTGTTTTTGTTTTAGTCTGTGTGATCCCATTATACTGCAAATTTGCCCAATAGTATTTTGAAACACAGGTTGCCAGTTGGTGGAAAACACAGCGGATTGCAGCCAGCAAACAACTGAGTCAAAGATTGCAGATTTTACCCAATCTAAAAAGCCTCTGCAGTAAAAACATTGCAAATTATTACATTGGCTGATCAGCTTTGCAATGTAAGGATGAAATGTATCGCTTTCCATTGTCATGTGCTTCTGCATTGCGATTCTGAGGACGGGGTGGGAGAAACAACTCTCTCCAATATTTTGAATATGGACTGCAGTACCTATTACAACAGCTAGCAGCGAATATTACATACTGCACCTTTAAACATTATTTGTTTTTCTCTCTTCTCAGTTTGGATCATGGAGGACATTTCAGGGTCACACAAGGACTGCGGAAATGTAAGTCCTCACACACATGCAAACCTCTGCATTCTTAATGCCATAGCTGTTCTGATCTGTCTTTCTGTGTTCAGATGCTTGTGATCTCAATCTGGATCCAAACACAGCACACACTCGTCTCTCTCTGTCTGATGGGAACAAAAAAACAACATATGTGAAAGAGCAGCAGCCGTATCCTGTTCACCCAGAGAGATTTGAGCTCCAGGAGCAGGTTCTGTGTAAAGAGAGTCTGACTGGACGCCATTACTGGGAGGCTGAATGGACTGGATGGGGTCATATAGCAGTGGCATATAAAGGAATAAGCAGGAAAGGAGAGAGTGAATGTCAGTTTGGACACAATGAAAAGTCCTGGAATCTTTACTGTAGTGATGATCATTACTTTTCCTGGCACAATAATAAGAGAAAGAACGTTCCTGTCCCTTCATCTTGTTCTAACAGAGTAGGAGTGTATGTGGACGTGTCGGCCGGCACTCTGTCCTTCTACAGTGTCTCTGACACACACACACTCACACACATACACACATTCAACACCACATTCACTGAACCCCTCTATGCTGGGTTTAGAGTTTATAATGATTCTTCAGTGTCTCTGTGTCAGATTTAACAGCCTCCTGTGATGAACCAAAAAGACACATATGGAAAACACATTTTAAGTCACATCATGACATATAAATTCACAATTATCTGAAATAAAGTCAGAATAAGGAGATGTAAAGTCACAATTGTGACAATGACAGAATCAAACAAATTCTACATAAAGTGTACAGGAAGGCTCCTCTTCAATGGGTTATGAAGGCCAACCTCCACAGTGCTAATAAGAGATGTGATTGGTCAGATTTGCTTATTTGAATAAATAACTGGACCTATCAGAATATTTTGTGAATATGCAAATAGCTCTGTAAACTATAGCGATCATGTCATATCGATTTTCTGATTGGCTAACACAGACTTACACCCTCTGTCAAACAGGAAAGATTAGGTTAATCCATTTGAGGTAATCGTTATATATTTCCTTTATATTTTCTAAGAAATACATGAGAGGCGGGAGTAAGATAAACCAGATGCTTGCTGTTTTTTATAACACTTCTACAAACTCTACGGCATTTACACAAAGAAACACAGAAGGGTACATTTTCATTTCATAAACACACAACAGTAGTCAAGCTGTTTTTTATGTTTTATTTAAATACATAACATTTATTGTTAAATAATTTTATATATATATATATATATATATATATATATATATATATATATATATATATATATATATATATATATATATATATATATACACAGCAAAAACTCCAGTGTTAAATTAACTCTCCTGGGAGTTTATATGGCTCCAGACTCAGTGTTAAAATATGAGTGTTAAATGAACACTCAAGAGTGTTAAAGTTAATGAGCTCATTAAGTGATTAATTGAGTGATGATTGAGCATTATTGAAGACACCTGATGTTGACAAGCAGAATCACCAAAGGAGAAAATCAAAAAAAATAAGACACCATTATGGCGATCAGTGTTTGCTTTAGTTGGGCTCTTGACCCTTAAACTGTTAACATTAGATTATGTTTGTGTCTGAGTTATAACTGCTAGATGAACAAAGAGAAAGTTGATCAGGTGGTGTTGGTTATGTTTCCACATAACCATAATTTGACCTGAATCACTGAACTCATTTAGAGTCTACTCTCTGACTTAAATGTATATTGTTGATTACAGCATCACAGTGATTCTACAGCATAAGATCCAGAATTTTCTAAATTATTTCTTAAAAGTTGTTCTGATAAAACAAAATCTTTCTTTAAGGCACACACAGACATCAAGAATCAATGTATGAATCTCAACAATGGTGACAAACAGAATATTAAATTAGGGAAAGGAAATTACTAAGACAATTCAGATAATTTATTCATACCGCAATGCATGATGGGAGCCATGAATGTGTTTTGATTGGTGGCACCCAGAATGCACTGCAACATGCTTTATTATTGTCACCATTGTTGAGATTCACAGGCTGATTATTGATGTCAGTGTGTCTACATAAAGTAATTTTCAAAGTCTTTTTATCAGAACAATTTTTGAGAAATATTTTGAATTATATTGATAATGCTGAAAATCATTTACTGTAGAATCACAGGCTGCTGTAATCAACAAGGTATACATAACTCTCTAAGTGAGATTTGATATTCAGGTCAAATTATGATTATGTCAAAACATAACCAACACCACCTGATCAACTTTTCTCTTTGATCATCTGAGAGATACAACTCAGATACAGCAGACAGAGAAAATCTAAAGTAAATATTTTAAGGGTCAAGAGCCCAACTAAATCAAACACGGATCACCATAACGGTGTCTTAAAAAAAATTGATTTTCTCCTTTGGTGATTCTGCTTGTTAACATCAGGTGTCTTCAATATTGGTCAATTAGCACTCAATGAATCACTTAATTATCTAATTAACTTCAACACTCTTGAGTGTTAATTTAACACTCATATTTTAACACTTTAACACTCTTGAGTCTGGAGCCATATAAACTCCCAGGAGAGTTCATTTAACACTGGAGTTTTTGCTGTGTATATATATATATATATATATATATATATATATATATATATATATAACACTCCATATCTTTTTTTGAATCTTTTGAATCTTTTTTTTTTATCGGTCACTCCTTCACTGAAGCTAAAACTCAATTCTGAGTTTGTCTTTGATTTGGTTCAACTTTGACTTGTTACATTTTATAGTTACCTCTTTTATATCTGTAGATTTTTTTTTCTTTTTTTTTTTCTGTGTTTATGAAAACGTCTCGGGTTACGTATGTAACCCTGGTTCCCTGAGAGGGAACGAGACGCTGCGTCGAGACGCTGCGTCGAGACGCGGTGGGAACGCTCTGCGTGATTGCGTCGTGAAGCACGTGTATAATCAGTCCAATGGAAAGACGAGACGTCATAGGCGGGTGACGTCATCGACCAGGAAGCTATAAAGCACCCCTGCGACAGACCGCGGCAGCTTCTGAAAGCCGAAGCAAGTCGATCACAGGCATGCAGGGAGTATGGCAAGGCGACGCAGCGTCTCGTTCCCTCTCAGGGAACCAGGGTTACATACGTAACCCGAGACGTTCCCTTTCAAGGGAACTTCGAGCTGCGTCGAGACGCGGTGGGAACCCTATACCCACGATGCCATATGACAAATGCCTGTTCTGTATGAAGACCATGCGCATACTAGGAAACAAGCACCCTAGACCCTGGAGTGGAGCCTAGGTCCAAGTCAAAATCTAACAAATGTATGCGGTGAGGACCTGCCTGCCGCATTACAGATGTCAGAGTGAAACTCCTGATAATAAAGCCTTAGAGGCAGCCATACTCCTGGTAGAATGGGCCGGGACAGCCAAAGGTGAAGGCTGTCCGGCCGCTTCATAAGCAAGTGAGATAGCCTCAACTACTCACTTGCTCATTATCTGTTTAGATGCAGGGCAACCTATCTTAGGTAACCTGAAGCAGACAAATAACTGCTCTTATATATATGCCACAGGTTGCAGCTCTGTGGACATAAGCATCCAAGAGCCCGGACAGGGCAAAACAGATTAAGTTCTTCCTGATCTGGCTTGTATTAAGGTGGAGGACAGAAGGCCTGCAGCACAAATGACCCACAAATTTAGTAGGAATACAACCCGGCAAGGGGTGAGGAAGACTATCACCATACCAGGTGCAAATCCAAGTACGTGCAGGCCTCAGCCTCAAGTACCACGGAGAAGATGAAATAAGGATCTCTCCTCAGAGATAACCCAGCAAAGAAACATTCATTGCAGAAATCAAGTACTGTACCATAGGGCAGATAGCAAGATTCAGAAGGCATTCTCCGCACCAGGCAGAGAACAGTTTCCATTTCAATGCATATTCAGTCTTCTCGTGGAGGGAGCTCTAGACTGGAGTATGGTCTCCACGACCTCAGTCGAGAGACCTGAATCTATGAGCTGGGCCCCCTCAGAGGCCGAGCCCATAGTATCAATAACTCCGGAAGAGAGTAACTCCCGGGAGCAAAGATATCGGGAAATGCGTACAGGTGTAGCCTCAACCACACCTAATACGTTGCATCCAGTTCAAGCAGAGCTGGATGCATCAGGGAGAACCAAATGGGCAATGCGTTGTATAAACAATGCGAAAGGTAGACTTGAGTTTTGACCGAAGTTCTCCTAAAGGAGCTCCACCACCTTGGGGTGAAGTCCCCATTCCCCAGGCCTCAGCCCCTGCCTCAACAGGATTTCTGCTCTGATATACGAGACCATCAGTGTGTTGTCCGGAAGGACAAGCACATGGTGACCTCTCAGGTCTGGCAGGAAGTATTTGAGAGCTCGAAATACCGCCATCATTTCTAGCCGATTTATGTGGCAAGAACGTTGATGGTCCTGCAAAAGACCTTTCGCCGAGCGGCCACTCATGACCGCCCCCCATCCCGTGAGGGAAGCATCCGTCGAAAGCGTTACGCGTCGACAAGAAGCCCCCAGCACTGGGCCCTGGGCGAGGAACCAAGGTTTCTTCCACATGACCAAGGCACGAAGGCATCGCCGCGTGACCTTGATCGTGCGAAATGGATTTCCCCTCGGAGAAAACCCCTTGATCCTGAGCCACTGCAAAGGTCTCATGTACAAAAGGCCAAAAGTGATTACGTTGGACGCAGCTGCCATGAGCCCCAACAGTCTCTGAAACTGTTTCACAGTGAGTGACTGGCCTAGTTTTATCCCCTTTACGGCTGTGAGAATCGCAGAAATACGTGCAGGAGACAGACGTGCTTGCATTATTGTCGAATCCCATAAAACACCCAGAAAAGTGGTCCTCTGAGCTGGGAGGAGCACACTCTTCTTGGCGTTGAGCCACAACCCCAACCTCTTTATGTGAGACAGAACGACATCTCGATGCCGAACCGCCAACTGCTCGGACTGAGCTAAAATCAACCAATCGTCGATAAAGTATAATACGCGAATGCCCTGGAGTCTCAGAGGAGCCAGAGCTGCATCCACGCATTTTGTAAAGATGCGGGGTGATAAACCTAGGCCGAAGGGAAGAACCCAATACTGGTATGCTTCGCCCCCGAAAGCAAACCTCAGGAACCTCCTGTGATATGAGGATGGATAGATAAGTAAGCGTCCTTCAAGTCTATTGTGACAAACCAGTCATCGGACTGAATCTGTGACAATCATTTTAGCGTATAGCATACTTTGAACTTGAGATTCTGAAACCTGCTGTTTAATTGACGCAGGTCTAGAATAGGACGCAACCCCTCATCCTCTTTCGGAACAATGAAGTAACGGCTGTAAAACCCTGACTGTCTGCTGGGAGGAGAAACCCCTTCTATAGCTCATTTTGCAGAAGTGTCAGTACTTCCTGCTCCATAACCAGAGCCTGCTCGGGGTCCACCACTGTGGGGAGGACCTCTAGAAATCTGTGCGGACGAGAACCGAACTGAATTCTGAAACCCTTTTCTAAAGTGTGCAGGACCCACTGAGAAATATATGGCAGTAGTTTCCACGCTGCCAGAAATTCTACTAGGAGAACCAGTCTCTCGAGACTGGCCTCTGGATTTGGTTGAACAGTCACTTTGGTGCCCTGAAGCGGCGAACCGGCAGGGAACAACCAAACTGACCGTTCTACGCCCCTCCTCGGAGGATCGTATGGGGACGCTGACACCTCGGTGCCCTGAACGGAGAACCGGCAGGGAACAACCGAACTGGCAGCGCTGCGACCCTCCTCAGAGAGTCGCACCCCAGAGGGTGCCGAGGAGAAACGATTTCTCAAAACCGTCCCTGCCCCGGGGAAACCTTCAGAAGCCTGATAGCCTCAGCGTCAGGACTTCTTGTCTAAGTTTTAATAGAGATAACGACAGTCCTCAGATCTTGCCTACCTCTAACTAGCTTTGTTCCGACGACCCTCCTCGGAGGATCGCTGGAAAAAAGCAGGCACCTCGGCGCCCTGAAACGGCGAACCGGCAGGGAAACCGAAATGACTGCTCTACGACCCTCCTCGGAGGATCGTTTGGGGACGCTGACACCTCGGTGTCCTGAAACGGCGAACCGGCAGAAAAACCGAACAGCCAGCGTTGCGACCCTCCTCAGAGAGTCGCACCCCAGAGGGCGCCGAGGAGAAACGATTTCTCAAAACCGTCCCTACCCCGGAGGGGACCACCCTCAGAAGCCTGCAGCCTCGGCGTCAGGGCTTCTTCCATTTTTAGCTATTTTAGAGATAAAACAGTCCTCAGATCTTGCATATCTCTAACTGGCTAGACTGTGACCGCCACCCAGGTCCCCATCGATTGTGGATGAGCCCGAATGGCGAATCTTTGTTTTACCGCACTCTATGCTGCGAGGAGCTTAAGTATGCTGAGACTGCTCCCGCCCAGCAGTCTCAGGAACGTTAGATCGGTGAGGAAGAAACCTTTGGAACGCCACTGAAGAGTTTATTTCTTCGTTTTTTTGAAAGCGGAGCGTCCAGAAGAAAAGACATATTTTATCTTAATTTTTCTTTACATCAGAAAAACTATATATATATATATATATATATATATATATAAATATAACACTCCAGCAGGAAACAACCGAACTGGCAGCGCTGCGACCCTCCTCAGAGAGTCGCCACCCAGAGGATGCCGAGGAGAAACGATTTCTCGAAACCGTCCCTCCCCGGTATAGTTTATCTGTTGCGCGACGCAATTCTCAAATAGCGTCAGTGCTGTTACATCCTCACATTCATCCATGCTTATATATTTTACCTACCAGTGCTGCCTAATAATATTTATCTATTATTTATGGTGGCTGGTGGGTAACGTCGGGGTTATTATGACACCAACACGGGAGAGAGATAGCTCGCAAGCGTCTCTTTAACCCGAGGCACTGTCATACCATGATACTTAATACCCATAACATTACTATAGTAGAAGTTTAGGGATAATTCACATAAACAGAAACCGGTTTATTCCACGATCTCGACACCTCAGTGTGGAGATAGAAAAAAAAAAAAAAACGGCACTCCCCGACGAGGAGGCTGAGATATAGAGTTTTCCTTATACTTTCACTCTCATATATGTTCGGCTGGCCAGTAATATTTAACTTAGCAACAGCATTATATAAAACCTCCTTTTATAAGCTCCTCTTTATTCAACAGAGTTATGAGCTGACTTATTTATTTATTTATTGAAAACTCATAAACATCTGCCTTATTTTCTTTTATTTATTTATTTTTAAAACAAAAACACTAACGATACCAATTCCTCGGAACTGGAAATCGCAGCATGAGTGCCTCATCCCGGGGACGAGAAACCGCAGAGCGTGCTTCTCCCCGAGATAAGGCACGTGGATCGAACAGGTGTTTGTTAGAACCATTTGCGATCCCCAAGATGCGCGTCGACGCCGTGCCTCGGCAGCAGTGGGACCCGCGCCTCGGGGCGCGCGCACCGAACCGTCCTCCTCGAAGAACGGCCGGCGGGAGCGGAGCGTCCTCACGGACAGCTTCTCGCAATGCTCACAGTCAGCCCCCTCGAGAACTGACTGTTGGCATGCTCCACTCCCAAACAAGCAACACAAAGCTGAAGTGTGTGTCCCCACCCGTGATATAACGTGGGGAGGGAACAACACAACACTTGCTTGCTCTCTTTTGCCATAATAAATATATATATTGCAACTTGACAGACAACAATAAATATGACAAGGACAGAATACACAGATCGCTTGCTGAAGGCACAGAAAGCTGCCGCGGTCTGTCGCAGGGGTGCTTTATAGCTTCCTGGTCGATGACGTCACCCGCCTATGACGTCTCGTCTTTGCATTGGACTGATTATACACGTGCTTCACGACGCAATCACGCAGAGCGTTCCCACCACGTCTCGACGCAGCTCGAAGTTCCCTTGAAAGGGAACTTAAAATGGTTTTAGTCCAAATACATTGCAAAAAATATAAATTAATTTGAATGAATCTAAGTAACTAAGTAAGTAACTTCTAAGCATCAGATCAGGAGAAAATGTCTCTGTAATTTAACATCTGTACAGTGTAACACTGTTACTGGTTTTGTTCAATAAATCTTTGCACATAATGAATGGACTGTGTGTGATGTTACATCTATAAAGTTCAGATTGAGGACTGAGAGATTCAGACACTAAACATTGAGATGATGCAGTGATTTAGTGTGTGTTTAAAGCAGACGTTACACACTCACACACTGTCTGCTCTCCTTTATGTCATGTGTCTTTCTGATTCTCAGTCTGTTTTCATTCTTCATTGGTTCCTCTCTCATGTCCTGAATGGATGTGTAGTTGGAGTCTCTGCTGCTGGACGGGGGTCAAAAGTCAATGAAGAAAGAAAATTCTTTAAAAAAATTACGGACATTCAAGCTAAACCATTGGGAATTTAGATGCTGTCTATTTTGTGATAAATTCATACGTTCTTTGTTACAATGTATAACATAAACAGGCTTCTGCTCTTATACAGGATATTTTAGAACCATTATGAGTTTAAACCCATAGAAATAAACATTATTTTATTGTCAAAACAAATGAACTCAATTCAAGTCTGCATTATTTATTCACAGCTGCTGAAATAGCCTTAACTAGTTTTATTTTCCCACAGCCAGACCTTTATCAGCCTTCAGGGGCGATTCTAGACCCTTTACATATAACTTTGAGCAGGCACAGAGCAGCCATAACGTGTCTATAACATCTACTTTCACTTTATTTGAGCGGGGAAGCGGCTACATCTGTGCCATGAAGCCAAACTCAACCCTATGATGGCATGCCAAGATTTCACTTCAAATATGCCAACATATGAACAGAACTTCAGTGTGAGTTAACTCAGGCTTCAACCAAATGCAGAAGGATAAGCAGGCAAGAGACAGTGATGGCAACAAATTAGAAAAGATTTATTGATTCATTTGCAAAAGAGTAAATGTTCTCATAACAAACAAGGGGGTGGAAAATTGACTGCACATTGTCTCCATTTCATGGACATGGGTGGAGACATTAACTTATTAATCGGTTATGTTGTTAATACAGTAATATGGTAATAGAAATGTATATGATGAAATTTCATTAAATGGGATCAAGTTAAAACATTTTTAAGAATGATATATAAAAATGACGAATTAATTAGGTTATATATAAGCTAATAAATGTCATATTTATGTCTTGAGCTCAGTATTCCTTTTACCAACTTTAAATGTTTAATTTCAGAAACAAATTTAGAGCACATTTCTTTAGAGCACACACTCTTTTTTTCATATTTAGACTTTTTTTTGTTTAGATGTCGAATTAGAGATTGCCATAAAAGTGTGATTTTGATTGAACCTGCACATACTCAAAGTCCAGGGAACAGGTATCATTTTTTTGTAAGTGTGACTCTTTCTATACTTGGCAATATTTTGCACTGCTGTGGGAAACGTGGGTCGTTATCCATGCGTGAGCTGACCTATAAAAAAAAAATTACTTTAAAAAAGTACTGTTTTTAAAGTACTGTACTTTAAAAAAAATCAAAAATCAAAATCAAAACATTGTAAAAGTAAACCAATTTAAATTGACTTAATTTACCTTCCTGAACAGTTCCATGATGTCATCATTATGAGCCCTTTCACAGAACACCTCCACGATGTAGTTGACAAAAAAAGATCCTTTGATACTATTCCTGTACGAAGTGATACCTGTGGAGATAAATCAATGGTAAGTTAAGCATTTATATGTATAAAACCAAACAAACAACTGCACTTTTTGTGCAGCTGCATATTTGTCACACATCTGAGTGGTGTCACACATCAAATCATTCATTTAATAATTTTAACCAGACATTCGTGAACAGACAAACACATGTGCGAGCTACAAATTAATCTAATTTCAGCAATCATGTCACATACAGTAAACTGACCAGGGGGGCTGGACATAAAACAGACGAAATCTTTGCTCACGTGCACACAACGACCAGAGCACCAGTAAACACCTCCTGGGTGATCTGGACAGAGAAATGGACACACAATACAGTACTAAATAAAGAAAAAGGTAAAGAGAAAACGGGAAATAGCAATATGAAGTAATGTCGTACCTCCTCTGCAGGCTTGAATCAGAATAACCTTTGGTTTATTAATCAGAGCAGGACATTTCTCTGAGTTCAGATTGTAGTAGATGTCATCAACACGAAAGTAATCATCGGGGTTTTCCACCTCATGATAAATGCGGTATGATAAAAACACCTAAAATGGTTTCTTCACTGTATGTGGTCTTTTCCCCGTGAGACATAATAACCAGTGCTCGAATTGAGGGGGGGCTGGGGGGATCCGGGACCCCCCATAAGGTATTACCCCATAAGAAATAAAAAATAGAATTAGGGGGGTCCCTCAGATATTTTTATTTTAGTAAAAATAATAATGACAAATCTGATTAAATGCATGCAATGGATACAGTACATTTCGTGAATTGATTATTTACAATAATTTATTTTAAGTTTGTTTATAGCTAGTTGTCTCTTTAAAATGTAAACGCCCCGCCCCACATCTAAAGAGCGCTGTGCGCGCGCATGACATCGTTGACTGACAGGATTGTTTGTTTGGCGCCGCTCCGGTGAAGCTAATTTTAGCTTTTTAAAAAATGGAGAAAAATAAACCTCCACTCCCAGTCGGGAAAAGAAAGCTTCTTACTGACTTTTTTGAGGGGTAATTGTTTCTCTCTGTATATCTTTCTACTTTATATCTGTCCACTCCATGCCGGGGCTTTTGTATTCCTTGCATAAATTGGAAACACTTAGGCTTAAGTTACTAATTTTTCATTATTAATAGTCCTCCTGGTTCTACAGGAGTGCTAGAGATCTCGATGAAGATGGATAAGTAAGGGTTAATGCCCGACGAGGTGTCCATTGTCAGGTATTAATGCGCGTCGGACGGTTGCCTCCGCCGAAGTCCATTAATACCTGACAATGGACACCTCGCAGGGCATTAACCCGCTTATACCATGGTCACTTAACAAATAACACATTTTTAAACCATTAGTTTATATTTTAATTAGTTTTACAATCGAAATCTAAAGGCTGTCATTGATAAACGGACCTTATCTGAGCCACAAAGTCTGATGTTAAATATAGAGTCATTTCAGCCTTAATAAGCCTGTTAACAAGCAGAATCACTGAAGGAAAGAAGAGGACAGAAAAAGAGACGAGCAGAAACACAAGAACTACAACTGACTTCAGCCACAGTCTAAGATGCTGTTTGTGGAGTTGTTTAATCCTCCTCTGCTGAGATCTTCACAGATTTAATGTCTCCTTTTCGCTTCAGTTCATCTTAGACTGTGGCTGAAGTCAGTTGTAGTTCTTGTGTTTCTGCTCGACTCTTTTTCTGTTCTCTTCTTTCCTTCAGGGATTCTGCTTGTTAACAGGCTTATTAAGGCTGAAATGACTCCATATTTAATATACACAGGTTTTGCGGCTCAGATAAGGTCCAGTTCTGGTTTATTTCTTTGCTCTTGGCTGACATGTGGCATTGCTATGGCCTGCTTGTGGCCCAGATCTGGCAAACAGGAGTGAGCCGCCCAACTGTCATCATTCCACGCTGCATGTGGGTCAGATCCGCATTCCACAAGTGCCAGATGTGGGCCGGATCTGGGCCGAAACGTGTTTTCTACATTTCTATGTAACACATTATATATAGTTATGTTCAGTTCTCCATTTCAGTTGTGGCAAAAGAGACTGAGTTTATATATATATATATATATATATACACTAAGTACACTGTAAAAAAATTCTAACCTCCCTAACTCAAAATTTTCTAGTGACTGATAACATCTAAATTTTTCAATTGGCCCAAGTGAAAATCTGTAAATTATAAAATTTAATTTACAGAATTTCACTTGGGCCAATTGCAAAATTTAGATGTTATCAGTCACTAGAAAATTTTGAGTTTGGGAGGTTAGACATTTTCACCCTCTAAATCCATATTACTTTAGTAAGTAATTTAAAAGAAGAATTATATATATATACACAATTCTTTATCCAGCGTTTTTAGTAAATAGTATATATACGCATATTATGATCAAATATACTGTATATTTTGTATAAAGTGTATATTGCGAGACTAACCAACCCCCCGCCCAAAAAAAACTTGGGGACCCCCCATAAGACTTGACTCAATTCGAGCTCTGATAATAACCACAAAGGTGCTGTCCGAGTCTTTATGTTCAGAACGTGCAGCGAAGTCCTTGATTGCTGTATCTATTTCCTGTAAAAAAAAAATATATATATAATAAAAAAATATAAACAAAAACAAAAAAAGTCGCTATTTTAAATAGGCAAATGCTTAAAAGTATATGATTGGATCATTATTGCAGTTATTATGATGTTTCTAGCATGTTATATGTTTGGCGACAGTTCTTCTAACCCAATCAATGGAGTGTGTGGTTTTTATTTCTTAAACAAGCATGTAGGAAGACACAGCATGCCCATATTCTAGGATTACAGTGTCAAGATTCATCAGGCTCAGATTGTGAAAAGAATGGTTGGAAGAATCATTTCCACACATGAATCCGCTCCTCTGAGTCCAGAGCTAAACCTCAGTGAAAGTCTTTGGGATGTTCTTGTGTATAGGACATAACATCACAAACCTTATTTCCATTAAGAGGTGCATCAAGATCTTGTATTGACAATGCAAAAGTCGAGTACTCTGTAAAGTCTCCTCCAGCACATCCCAAAGACTTTCACTGATTTATATAAATAATATTAATTTCATGAGGCTGTATGCACAGTTCCAGAGAGATTTGTGTATTTCTCAACACTATAATCCAGAGCCTTCAGCAGCCACTCCATGTTCTCCTCGTCTCTCTCTGCTCCATCCCTGTGTTTTAAGTGCTCAAACTGTATGTTGGTGATTAGCAGAGCTAAACGTTTCCTCTGAGACTTTTCCTTTGGGATATAAACCTATGAAACACAATCCAAAACGAACAGAATTAAAGCAGAAGCAACAGAACCAATGTCTGGAGCAACATTAGAGTTGAGTATCTTAGGAGGAGCATTAGAGTTAACACTGATCCATGTCAAAATCAGTCAAAAGTGATTTGAAACAGAGATACTTGCTTCTTTTTTCTCTCTTGTAAGAATTTCAGTTTTCAACTGTCGGCTGCATGGAGTCATTGTGTGTGGACTCGCACTGGACTGGACTGGACTGGACTGGACTGGACTCGCACTGGACTGGACTGGACTGGACTGGACTCGCACTGGACTGGACTGGACTCGCACTGGACTGGACTGGACTGGACTGGACTCGCACTGGACTGGACTGGACTGGACTCGCACTGGACTGGACTGGACTCGCACTGGACTGGACTGGACTGGACTCGCACTGGACTGGACTGGACTGGACTGGACTGGACTCGCACTGGACTGGACTGGACTGGACTGGACTCGACTGGACTCGCACTGGACTGGACGGGCTGCTCCTCAGACACTGGAGCATTTCTGCTCTCCTCCTGAACAGACGGATGAGCTGAAGACAGATAAACACACATCATGTTTTAGATAATTCAATATATTTAAAGATGTACCAGCTGTCCACTGAACAAAGAACAATCTAAAGTCTGGACAAAAATAAATAAATCTGCCTTTCTAATACAATATATATCATAAAATTGGGAATACTATGTTCATGTACAGAAAAATGTCCCATTCATGTACATTTATCTTTATTTTTTTCAACTGTGTATTTTTTTCAACACTCATAGTCTTTAAACCAGTATAAACAGGTTTTTCTTTACCTTCCTTAAGTTTCAACTCAAGGCGATGTGCAAGATCATTTTGTTTGATTTTACACAACACTTGGACTGCGATCCTGCCCGCATCATCACTGTACTGTTGTACCATACAATCCACCACATCCATACAGTCAGATTTCTCCAGCTTTTCTAGAGGAATAGGGCTGATGTCTGACGTCACTCCACTCCATAGGTGTTGTTTCAATTCATGGAGATCTGTTTCAACAAGCTCCTCAAGTGCCTCAGTCATCACTCTTTTAGTGGCGGCCATTTTGAGTCACTGGGAGAAAAAGGACAAAACAGTCTTAGATCTGGGACTGATCTGGGGCCTCATTTATAAAACTGTGCGTAGGAACCTTACTAAAAGTGTACAGTACGTACGCACAAAAGCCAAAAATGGCGTACGCAAAAAAATATTCAGACTTATAAAACCGTGCGTACGCCAGAACCTGCGCAGAATTCACTTTATAAATCCCAGTCAGCGGAAGATTGTGCGTACATGCGTCTCCACCCGAAATAACCATATATGGAGCTTACAACGACTAGTTTTACTATGCAGATCCTCATCTACATATCATTTGCATATGATTATTCATCCACGTGATAACTTAAACGTTATCACGTGGATGGATAATCATATGCAAATGATATAAACGGTACAAGAAACATTACATTAATACAAATCAAGTAGTTGTCTATCCTTGCCTTGTTTTTGAATAGCCTACATAAATCAAATAGTGTAAAATACATTTCAGAGAAAGTTTTTCTCAATCTTTTCCACTTGCCGAATTGTATTTTTAATTGATTTATATTTTTTATGGAAACAGATAGGCCTTGGGCATTATTTGCACGAAACTATTTTCTCAGACAATCTGGTATTATCATGATAAGCAATTATCTCTGTGGTTAAAACATTAAAGCACGCCACAGGAAAAGTGTTAAAAAACAATCGCATCCACAACAAATATTTCTAATGATTGAATTTAAAAAAATGTTGTAACTTCAGTAATGATTTCATGTTTAAGTGTTTAACTCCATTAATTTGAATGGCATATTTAATATAAATGTTTATATCAGAAGTATTTTATTTATTTAAACTGTTATTCGCGTCAGTTTCACTAAACGGCCCAACACGCTCGCTACCGCGGACATTTAAGAAGGAATGGATATTTGCTTCAAGTGACAGGCTTGGTGATTGAAATTGTATTTGTATAATCTTTCTGTATATGTTTAATTTTCTTTAGATTTTCTGTATAAAAGTGACCAAAAATACATTTAACTCCAGCTCACCATCGGTGTTGCCAAAGTGCTCCATCTCCAAAATGTGCGTACGCATGGGTCAGAGTTTGCGTGCAGATGCGCACATTTTCCCGTCAAGTTTTTCTTTATAAATCCCACCTTTTGCGCAGGAACTGGCGTACGCATGTTTTCAGCCCTGTTTTGTGCGTACGCAAGCTTTATAAATGAGGCCCCTGGGACCATCGTCCAACAGTCTAGTGGACATCAATTTATCACACACATAAAAACAAAACTTGTAGGTTGATCTATATTAGCTAATTTACATGAACGTAATGAAATGTCTTTTAAAAGGTTAATTTGTTTTTCCAAGCAAATATTACTATGCAATTAATTGAATTAATTACTAATTAATCAGGCCTACATTTCTGGTTTGTACCCGAGCCCCACCGCCCTTTTTTATTCGTCATGTAAAATATTTTGATCAAGAGATATCATCAAAGCAAAACTTATAAATCATTTTGACTTGCAACATTATTAAACAAATCAAACTCTGTAATAATGAGGAAAAATGTCTGTTTTGCATGGTCTAGGACTATACATTAATCTGGCACACGTTGCAATCAGTCATTTCAATATATTGGTCTAATAAAGGTCTAACATTAATATATATATAGGCCTATATATATATATAAATGCCATTAACATATTATTTTATTAAAATATTGCCACATTCAGACCTTTTATTATTATCTAGTACGAATGTTTAAAATGCCATTACAGAACAATGGGCAAAAATTTTACTTTTAAATGTAAATCCAAATTGTTGCAGACTTGCAATTTACTACTTTTGTCACAGTATGTTTTTTCTAAGTTGTTCAAAAGAACAAACGTTATATCTAAAAAAAATCTAACACTTACAAAACAACTTAAAAAACTACTTAAAAGTTAACAACTTAAAAAAAATAAAAAAATAAACCTGTATATCTGATACTAAAATGATTTAGAATTATAAACTGTACTTACGTTTCTGGTTGGAGAGAGTTTTCGTGTAGAGTCAGCACTTCCTTGTTCTTATCATTTAAGGGTCTCTCCTTACTGTTTTCCCAGGAATACTTAATTTCTCTTTGTTCCTCCCAATCTTGTTCAAACCTTTCAAAGTTCTCCAAGTAGTGCTCACTGCAGAGTCGAATTACATCCAGCCCCTCCTCTCTGGACGTCTAATAGGATTATGGGTTGAGTTAAGGTGTGGTTAGATATTATAGCTCCACCCATTAGGCCCAAATTACATTAAGAGAGGCGGAGCTGGACTTCACACTCCACCCATGGCTCTGTAGTGAGCAGCCTCTCAAAATTCATCCTTTTCCAATAGTGCTTTTCCGAGAATATGTAACATATGAACATATAGTTCGCTATAGTATGCGTAGTGCACTATACAACTTTTTTTTTGTGTGTTCAGAATATACTAAATATAATGTGCGAGTATGGTAGAGCCGGGCACACCTTTTGTGGGCGTCACGTGACACATCTGGATTTTTGTTGGTCCACAGTTTATGTTTTACTGGTGAAGTCTAAAAAGTTTAAGAGATCATCCTGAGGACGTAGGTCAGATTTTCAAAACACCACACTGTAAACTGTCATTTATTTACCTCACTGAACCATATAAAACATTCCTGATGGTCATCACTCTGAGACTGTGATGATGCTCTCCGCCTCTAGAGGGAGTTTATTATTCATACAGTGGAGTTAAAACCAGCTTACGAACGTAAGAAAGTGAATGATTAAATATAGACGCCATTCCGACGAATTAACTCTCTCTCCCCCCCCCTCACACAAACACACACACACACACAGTCTCTCTCTCTCTCTCTCTCTCTCTCTGGTATCAGATTACAGACTCTTTGCGCCACTAGAGGGAGTGAGTTTGTTTTTCATATTAGTGGAGTTACAAGAAAACAAGACACACCTTTACCAGGTAGAACCGAAAGGAAAAGAGTAGGAAGAGAAGATACGCCATTCCGAGGCTTTAAACCTGTTACTCTGGATGTTTAAACTGTCACATATTTTGTGGTAAGTTCAGAACTCATTCATTCTTCATGCAACCATGTAGTGATATTAAAATGAGCAGCTATATGTTTATGCTCTTCTTTCATGGGATTTAAAACACAAATCATTATATTTAGACAGGACAAACAAACCAAAATGGCGGAAACATTAACGTAGCCTATTTACTTTTGATATCCCGTGATCTTTGTTTTAACATTTAGTTTTAGTTTTATATAATAATGGTTATAATAATAATAATAATAATAGTTTGTTTTATATATTATACTGTTGTTTAAGTGTTGAAGTTCGACACAGCACAACAACAGTGCTGAATACTGAATTCAGATTATCACACCAGTATTAAACTTAACAAAATACTAAAGACTAATGTAAATTAAGTTTCAAAATGTAGGGCAGGCCTATTACATTTATTTCAAACAGTGTCCAGTTTCCACTTCCTGCATTCACACACTGCTCTAGCAAACATTTAAAAAAGAATAAGCAGTAAGAAAATGGTAAATGAAAGTAACTTACGTGAGTTTTACAAAAATATCTGAACAACAATTCACAATGTTTGAAAAGAAATAGCCGAACTGCAGTTGTGCTTTATTGTGTTTAAAGGGGTTAGTTAATCCAAAAAATAAATGCTGTCTTTGCGACACGAGTGCTTTGTTTGAACAAAATAATTATAATAATAATTTACCACTTTATTTACGAAAATATTGATCTGGTAAAAAAAAAAAAAAAAAAAAAACATTTAAAAAGGACTGCAAGCTGGATACATAAATTATACATGATAAATTGAGCGTCAGCGTCAGTTCTGGCAGGCCAGGGGCCCGTTCTTCGTACGTCGCTAACTCAGTTAGCTGGATTTGATTGTTGATGATTTGGCATGATCTTGGATTGTTTGGTTCTTCGAAGCTCATCCTGGACTTGCTGTCATAGCAACAGGTGCGCAATCTTAAACCTGCTCGGGAGCAGAGGCTTATTTCATGTAAACAGGATTAGACTGCGGCTTCATGAGCGGAGCTGATACGGGAAGTCCAGCGCAGCGCGATAGAGCACTTTCTGAGATGTATATATTTTCTCGTGACTCGTGAGATTGTCGTTTACATTATTAATTTGTTGGAAACGCACATTTATTTTCGACTTGTCGGAGTCGGGCTTTAACTACAGCACAAACTGTTTGCATTGCCCTAAGATTATTTGTGAGTGGCTCTTTCCTAAACACTATTGGAGATGCGGAGAACTTGATGGAAAGTGCTGTCTGTCGTGTCATTCGGAGTTTACCTGGCGCTTTGAGGTTTAAAAAACAGTTTTCCAAACCACTTAAGATCCACTGTTGTAAAGCAGTTTTTTTTTAAGCAGTTTTTTTTTTTTTTTAGGCTATCATAATTTTTTTATGAAGATCATGCAATCATGACCATGCCGATTACAGTATGTCACTCAGGCTTCACTAACGTGATTGGTACCATAGACTATAGGCTACCATAGACTGCCATCAAGGCCTCAATGAAGGGGATTATGTGAACAGAAAGGGGGTTCACAATGTAAATGTGCAGCCCAGTTACTATTGGGATTCTTAATATTCCAGATTAGTAATATTATATCAAATAAAAAAAAAAGGCAGTTGACTAAAATCTTCCATATCACAAATGTGAAAGCAAAATGGCCAGGATCTGTGCATGACTTAAGAATTTTCAGAGATTCACATTTATGCACATTATTTGAAAGTGGTAAGAAAAGTTCCACAATTAAATATCAAGCTCACTGTATTACATACACTTATGCTGATACTAACAGAACTGCATTTTTTCATAGGTGATTATGACATGTTCCTGCCTGCAGACAGGTGTTTTATGACCCCGTTCCCTGACCCAAACCAGTTACAATGCAGCTCTAGCCAGGACAAGGGCACACAATGAAATGAACTTTGGCTAACTAAAGGGAAGATTTCAGTGTCTGAAAAGTCTGAGGGTTGCACATCTGACAGGGCCTGTGACATTGTAGCATGTGCCATATTACACAACATTGAAAAAAAAAAAAAAAAAAAAAAAACTTTTCATTAAATGTTTAATAAAAGACAAATATGCTTAGTTCCTTGAGTTTTATTTCAATTGTTCTTTGTAAAGAAAAGCCAGTGGTCAAGTGCCTGCAACGAGAGATATTAGACACATGCCTCATGCAACAAATAAAAAGGAAAAGTTGTCTATCCACTGCCCACCTGTAGGCCTATGTCTCCTCTGTCTGTGCAGACTCTTCTGTAGGCCTTTCTGTAGATGTGGAATCCTGCAACTTATATTGCAGCCATAAAGCATACACGTATAAATTAAGTAAAGTTATTTATGCACTTGCAGGTATAGGCTAGTTCCTCCATATGACAGTTATCTGAGAGGGTTTATTCACTGTCCAGTGCAATGGAAACAAATGGACATTTACAAAGTCTTATACTTTCTTTCCTTTGGAAAGTTAGAAAATGTCCACTTACTGCACATATTTCAGCACCACTTTCTCGGAAACAGATACAAGACTAGTGTTGGTGTATTATGTAAAAGTGCACAAAAGAGGAAAACACAATGTCATCACAATGAACTACACTCGGGAAAAATGTGATCAATAACTCATGGCAAAATATTTTTACATTAACATAAGTTTATCAGTTTTCACTTTCACAAGTCAAAGCAATTCATCATTACTCAAGATTTAACAGTTGGAATTACTATACAGCCTTAATTTAATGCAGCAAAAATTATTTTACAGTGTAGGCTACTAAGATCTTTTCTTTTTCTCAGCCTTTTTCTTTGTTGCTTTTATAAACAGACAACCATTTATTTAACAGTGCCTTTTATAAAAGAGACTATAACTAAAAATTACCATTATGTAGAATATTTTTGTACTTCACTTTTATTTGTTCCCATGTTCTAGTGTGGTGACTCTGACATTACAATGAACAAAGTAATTATGCAATTATTAAAATACAAAAATATAGGCTAATAAGTGATAAAAACATCTAACATGGCCACATCTAACGGATTTAAATTGTCTGCTACTTTTTGCCAGCCCTCTCTCCTGGCTTTTGCAGACTTTGAGGTGTTCCCTGGCGTTTTGATTAAACATTAAAATTCCGAATAAACTTCGACTATTAGTTCTTGCTCTGCTGAGGAGAAAAACTGAGCGCGCTCTTTGGCCACGCTGAGCAGCCAATAGCAGCGTTGCTGATCAATGTTTTTACTATCGATACATATCCCCTTTTAAACCAGCGCATGAACGCGCAATTATCTCAGATAACTCAATCCAGCGATAGGCTACTAATCATATCCGGCAAGTGTTGATCGAAGAACCGAGTTAGCCAGATCATGATTAGCACGATGATATCATCTTGGATGTGTCATTTGATCTCGGATGTAATAAGCAACGTACGAAGAACGAGCCCCATCAAGACGCTGCTAACGCTATTAGCCAACAACACGGTCTCATCAGCTGATTCTGCTCAGCTGCCTGAGATGCATCAGCTGTTTTGCATCAGCACATCAGCTGTTCAACTCCCCTCGCTGCTAATGGCTACGTTCAAAACAGGGCGCCCTATTTTAAGCAGATTCAGTTAGCTCTGCTTAGTTTAGCACTACTTGATGCTCGCTTCTCTGCAGCCCGCCACCTCCCCAGCTCCTTCTTGTTGTGTATAACGTGGCATTTGCTTTTCTGTCATCGTTGCTGCTCTGTTCATATGGGGAATAGTTCAGTTCTCCCAGTCCTAAACTGTGTGAGCGTTCCCTAATGCTGCTGCTGTCCTCTGACACTCTGCTATTTCATGGTGCTCATGAAAGGTCAGAGGACTCCCTGAACAGAGCCATACCGCCAAATTTAATTCAGAATTATCAAACTTGAATTGCAATTTATTCAATAAAAATGTCCTAAATCATTTTTATTGACATGTGTGTTATTGACTTAATGGACCTGACAGAACTGAATATTTAAAATGAATAAATAAACAACAACATAAAATAATGTAATGAAGTTCCGAAAGTCCTCTGATGTCTTCAGAATGGCAGTTTCTCTCTGCAGATTATCGTGTTCTCATGTGACATCCATAAGAAAAGTCTGTTTGTTTCTGTTTAAGTAATATCAGTTCTGTTTATAATGGCCAAACGAGGCTACAAGTCACAGTTATACTCAGTTTTGGTTTAGTTTTCTATCAGTCTGTTTAGTCACCTGTGTTCTTGTGTTCTATTGTTTTCCTTTTCCTTCCATAATCAGTTTCAATGTATATATCCATTTGTTCATCAGAGCTGTTCGTCATGTAGTTCATCACCTTCACTCATTCTTTGTCCGGTATTGTTGGTGTTTACTCTGCACTCTCGAGTTGTTCATTTCTGTTAATAAACCTTGTTACTATTTTGAAACTCTTAACCTGCCTTCATCTTCATCATCTTTGGACTTTAAACGTGACACTATTATGAACAGACAGTGCCTTTCACAACAGTATAAGGAAAGTTAAAATCATAGGATATAGCTTTAATGTTTATGTGACTAGGCATTTTTATGCATAAACCAAATATTTAGTAATTCTAACAACATGGATTGTAAAAATTAAATTTTTGTTGTTTACTTGCTTGGTGAAGAAGAGAATACCCTACATGTTATGTAAAAAAACAACAACAAAAAAAAAAAAAACAGGGCAGTATAATTGATAGGAAACAATTTACAATTTAATAAAGTTAGTAAAATGTATAGAGATATTAAGAAGAATAACAAATGTTCCTGTAGAGATTGTTGATAGTCCGAGTGATGATTCAGCTCAAGAAATGAGCTTTCAAAGTGTATTTTGACAGATTTAAAAACAAAAATGTGGGAATGATTCCTGATCCTAAACAAAGAAGCATTTCAGCATAAATGAGTTTAAAGGTGAACTAAGTAACTTTTTTTACCTTAACTGAACAGCTTCGGAGTCATTGGAATGGTTATATTACTTATTTCGGGTTGAATGGTGGTCGTTTCGCACCCCCCTGGTGCCCGTGAGCGGAAAATACGCACTTGCAACTTTGAGCCGGCGGGCCGCCGGCCGCCGCGTCAGGAAGTCTCGCGTGATATTTTTGTTACATTGAGCTATTTTTGCATTATAATATTGGGGAAATAGTTAGATTGCAATGTCATGTAGATTAAGACTGTACTAACGTTGTAGTTTTTACTTTTTACTTTGTTGTATTGTATAATTGTGCTACAGAATTTAACTCTGTGTTTCCACAATAAAGGTCTGAAATCAGTCTCTCCACACTCTTTAGGCAAATGAGAGTAGGAGAAAACTAAAATGAGTCTCCATAATGAGAGAGAAGATGAGGACACTGCCTCTGAAATGAGTCCTCCATCTCCTGGATCAAGCTGTGTGTCTGTGAAGAGTGATCAATCCATGAGGAATCTTCCGTCTGGATCCAGTGATGCAACAGTGACCTCTGACCCCAGGTGAGACACTGGCCATTTCAGCATTAACAGATGCTTTTATTCAAAGTGATTTACAGTGTATTCCAGAAGCCTGCAGTGGGTGAGTGCTGATACTGTACCTTCACAGAGAAACACACAATCACTTTCCTTGCTTGCAGTTTTCAAGATGTGTCTAAAGACTTCTCTTGACTAAATCCTGTTAAACCACTAACTAATACATTCTAGTAATGTATGTGTAGGGGCTTTGTATGAAAAGTAGGGCTGTGCGATGTAACGTTTTTAGCATCGATATTGCGATGTGCGCCAGATGCCGCCCGGTTTGTCAGATTAATTGCTAAGTTTAACCATCATAGAGTGATAGTTTATAATTTGCATGTGTTTTAAAGTCCTGTCAGTTTAAACGTCAAGTGCAAAAAGACTGTAACTTGCGCACTGTTTTGTGTGCGCAGACAGAGCCACGCAGACAACATGAGAAGTCCATGAACACCGAATTCCCTTCCCTTTCTTATCTATTTGTGCTTGAACGGACATGTGCACAGTAGGGGTGACCCCGAATAGTCGAAGATTCGATGCTTCGATAGGAGGAGCCTGATTCGACTACCGATCTCATGGTTGAATCTTCACAGAGGTGTTATGAAACGAGGATCATGCCACTTTGGCTATATGAGGGCGCTCAATGTCTGATTTCACATAGAACTACCGGTTTTCTGTCAATACGTTAATATTCAGCCTATTATGATAATGCTGTATATAAAAATGTGCAAAGAAATAAGCTTTTAATAAATATTTTTTAACGTGCGTGAATAAATCCAAACACCCCGTGACAGATTTAAGTTTCACTTTCAATCCGTGATCGACAGAGGAGCGTCTTCTGGGATAAGAAAATCTAAAGTGTGGATCATGTAGGCTACACCATCAGAAAGGATATTCTCCAAGGCTGGATTCCAAGGCTAGCATCAGGAAAACCAGTCTTTCACTCTGTCTGTATCCGTTGGAGTCTTTTGTGCGCGCGGATAAAATGCATTCTAAAACACTTAACGTGAAAAACGTTTAACGACTCAATCTCCTAAAATAGTTAAATTAAAAATATAGGAGGAACGCATTGTGTTCATATTCTGGGTTCATCTGCTTATCTGCACATGAAGTGTGTAGGCTACTGTGTACATTAAGCCACGGTCCGTGCCTTTTAAGCGTTTTAAAAGCTTTTTTCATGTTAAGCATTTTAGAATGTCCCGTGGAAAAACTGCTGGTGCGATCATGGTTTTCCTTAATTTAACTATTTTAGGAGATTGAGTCGTTAAACGTTTTTCACGTTAAGTGTTTTAGAATGTATTTTATCCGCGCGCACAAAAGACTGCAACAGACACAGAGTGAAAGACTGGATTTGTTCTCTCGATCAGGTACAAGTGATTTCAAAACTTTTCAGACGGTTCTAATTTGATTTTTGGATGCTGTGAACATTTTTAGCTGAAAAGACTGCCTCTCCAGTTTAACATTTATTGTTGTTTCTGCAGTTAAAAAGACAAAGTTGAAAATTCTGGCTACTATCGTTATTTTAATAATTTCTTTATTTTAATTTTATTTATTGGTCTGTCAGGGTTATCTAATCTAACTATTTGTGGCTTGTGCTTTGAATATATGTTCCCCTGCACTTTAGGCATTTTGCACACATTTGCTCATCTTGTGACTTGATTCTGAGTTATTTCGTTTTGTATTTTTATTTATTTGAAAGGTATATTCTGTTCATATTTAATTAATTGTTTATTTTTTCGGTGCAGTGTGGACTTTCTGGAGTTATTAATGTTATTTCTTAGTTTTATTGATCCAAAATGTTTTTATACATTTTCTTCTATATCTTTGTGTGATTTTCTGCACATCGTGGCTTTGAAATGTTAAAGCCCCGCCCCCATACACATGATTCGACTATTAGTCGACTATAGGCAAGACTTGACGATTCTGATTCGACTATGAAAATCCATAGTCGGGGACACCCCTAGTGCACAGAAAATTAAGTCAAAATGCCCGTCCTGACAAGTTTCCTCGTAAACGCAGTCGGTTATGAGTTGTAAACAGAGAAAGAAAACGGATGCTCATCATTACCAGTATCGAATACATGCATTCATCTTAAAGTGACAGCAGGCCAATATACCCGCAACTGTTTGTGTCACCAAAGTTAATCAAACAACAAAAGAGAAAGAGAAAATCACTTTTGTAGCTTTAACCCTCTGAGGTCGGAAAACGCGCCCCCGCGTTTTGCTGGATTTTCTTCACATTGTAGTACAATAACGTACTTGGTTACTTACGTAACCTCGGTTCCCTTAGAGATAAGGGAACGAGTACTGCGTTGCAAACGCTGTGGGAAAACTCCTTTTCTCGAGAATATTGAAGCCTTTATTTTAAAACGCATTGCTGCAGCACAGGCGAGAGCATCAGGCTCGCGCGAGCATGCTGATAGGCTGTGCTGTGGCAACTGCACGAACCAATGGCGGATAGGCAGAGGCGCGCGAACCAATCAGGGCGCTTGGCACACTGCCAAAGTCAAGCGCGCGAAAATACACGTGACCATAGAATATAAATACAGATAAAATCCGCCATTTGACAGGTATAATCGACTGAAGCGAAAAAACACCTGACACAAGATAAACAGCACGGCAAGGCAACGCAGTACTCGTCGCAGTTACTTATCTCTAAGGGAACCGAGGTTACGTAAGTAACCAAGTACGTTCCCTTACGAGAACGTTCTCTCGTACTGCGTTGCAAACGCTGTGGGAACGCTATTTAAAACGCCGTGCTATAATCTTGTGGCCGCTCTGACTCACCAAGTACCGGGAAGTTACAGAATTGGCCAAGATAAACGAGACCGAAACATCGGGCCCAGAAATTTAAACCATAAGAAATGGCCAAGGGCCAGTCTTACGTAACCCACAACTCAAGGTGACAACCGTGTGTCTGAGTCAAAAACTAGTCTGGATCCACAGAGCCAGGGTCTAGATAGAGCAGGGCAGGAACATCCAAGTTGTAAAATCTCACAAATGTGGACGGAGCGGACCAACCGGCCGCCGCACAAATGTCCTCGATAGGAACACCACTCGACCAAGCCCACGAAGAGGCGACACCTCTCGTAGAGTGAGCTCTAACACCTATGGGACAGGATAGGCCCAGTGAGGTGTAAGCCAGAGCAATGGCATCAACTATCCATCTGGACAGCGTGAGCTTAGTGACCGGAAGGCCTTTGGTTCGGCCCCCGAAACAAACAAAGAGCTGTTCAGACTGTCTGAAAGAGGCCGAACGCTCTAGATAAATTCTCAAAGCTCTGACAGGGCAGAGCGTGAGAGAATCACTGTCCTCCTCAGTGGGAAGAGCTGACAGAGAAATAACCTGGGCTCTGAACGGAGTTGAGAGCACCTTAGGAACATATCCATGTCTTGGCCTAAGAATGACCTTGGAGTCATTAGGGCCAAACTCCAGACAGGAGGCGCTAGTAGAAAGCACCTGCAGGTCCCCTACTCTCTTCACTGACGCCAGTGCCAGGAGCAGGGCGGTTTTCAGAGAGAGGGGCTTAAGATCAGCTGACTGAAGTGGTTCAAAGGGAGGCCCCTTAAGAGCCCGCAGGACCAGTGAAAGGTCCCAGGCCGGTACAGACGGCGGCCGAGGCGGGTTAAGCCTTCTGGCGCCCTTAAGGAAACGAACTATAAGGTCGCTTTTACCTAAGGAGGCTCCGGCTTCCAATACGTGATAAGCAGCAATGGCTGCCACATACACTTTGAGAGTGGAGGGGGAACGACCCGCGTCCAACATCTCCTGCAGAAAAGAAAGCACTTTTGGTACTTCACACGTGTGTGGGTCGAGGCCTCGAGCTAAACACCAGCTGGAGAACACTGACCATTTAAGGTGATAGAGGCGTCTGGTAGACGGAGCTCTAGCCTCCTTAATAGTGTTCAGGACACCTTCTGGGAGATCCTGGGGTACCCGTTGAGTGGCCATACATGTAGGGCCCACAAGTCGGGACGGGGATGCCAGATTGTCCCGTTGGCCTGAGTCAGAAGGTCGCACCTCACTGGGATTGGCCATGGGTCTGTTACAGACAGTTGCATCAGCTCTGGAAACCAAATCTGGGTTCGCCAGAGAGGAGCTACTAAGAGAACTGCGCTTCTCGTATTCCTGATCCGTTCGATGACCTGAGGGAGCATCGAGACCGGAGGAAACGCATAGAGAGGAAGGTTGGGCCAATCGTGGGCCAACGCATCCCTGCTCTTTGAAAAGAAGATTGGGCAGTGACAGTTGTCTTCTGAGGCGAAAAGATCTACTTCTGCCTTCCCGAAGACCTCCCAAAGCAGGAGAACTGTCTGAGGGTGGAGAGACCATTCCTCTGGGGGGACTCTGCCCCGAGAGAGCATGTCTGCTCCTATGTTCATCGTGCCTGGCACGTGAGCTGCCCTGAGCGAGCGCAGGTTGGTGTGAGCCCATAGCAGGAGCTGAGAGGCTATGGCAAACAGGTTGCGAGACCTGATGCCGCCCTGGCGATTTATGTAAGAGACCACCGACATATTGTCCGTCCGGACCAACACGTGGTGACCAGCCAGGTATGGGAGGAAGGCTTTCAGGGCTAGAAAAATTGCTCTCATTTCGAGGCAGTTGATGTGTAGGCGTTTCTCCGAGCTCGACCAGAGGCCGGAGATAGGCCTGCCCTCGTACAGAGCTCCCCAACCCAGGTTGGAAGCGTCTGTTGAAATCATCCTCCTCTCCGAAACCACCCCCATGCTTACGCCCTGCTGGTACCAGCTGGCGTCTTTCCAAGGGGCCAGGGCTTGAACACAGCGCTGGTCCACCTTGATAATCAAGTGGCCTGAGTGCCAGGCGTGGGGTGGCACCAGAGGTGCTAGCCACAGCTGAAGAGGACGCATACGCAGTAGGCCTAGTTGGAGTACTGATGATGCAGAGGCCATCAGGCCAAGGATCCTCTGAAACGTTCTGAGGGGTACATGAGAGCCCTTTAAGAACGATGCTGCGAGCTGCTGAATCGTTAAAGCACGGGCCGGTGTGGGCCATGCTTTCATAAGTACGGAGTCGAGAACTGTTCCCAGGAACGTGATGCGTTGGCTGGGCAACAGAATACTCTTGGAAAAATTGACCCTGAGCCCCAGACCTTCCAAATGGCTGAGGAGCCAGGCTCTGTGAGTATGTGACTCCGCCTCTGACTGAGTCAGTATGAGCCAGTCGTCGAGGTAGTTTAGGATGCGCATGCCCCGCTGCCTCAGGGGGGAGAGAGCTGCATCCATGCACTTCGTGAAAGTGCGAGGTGCCAGTGCCAGTCCAAATGGTAGAACTGTGTACTGGTATGTCTGCCCCTCGAAGGCGAATCTCAAGAATGGCCTGTGGTGGGGGTTCACTTGAATGTGAAAGTAAGCGTCTTTCAGATCTACTGAGAAAAACCAATCGCCTGGGCGAATTTGCGCCAGGATATGTTTGGTCGTGAGCATTCTGAACGGCCGTGACATGAGAGCCTTGTTCAGATGTCTGAGATCTAAAATGGGTCTCAGGCCGCCGTCTTTCTTTGGAACAAGAAAGTAACGGCTGTAAAAACCTGACTCGCTCTGAGAAGGGGGGATCTTCTCGATGGCCCCTTTTGCCAGCAGACTTAACACTTCGGTGCGGAGGACATGACTCAATGTGCTCCTTACCGTGGTTTGTATAACCGCGTGAAAACGCGGTGGTCTGCGGGCGAACTGAAGCGAATAACCGCGCTTTATGATGTTCATCACCCAATCTGAGATTCCGGGGATAGCTTGCCAAGCTAGAGCCCGCAGAGCCAGAGGTATTATCATATCTGGAACGCCCAGTATCGGGGGCTCGGACTGACATGTATGTAGGTGAGAAATTTTGCTCGATTTGTGCTTTTTGTGGGTCGCTGTTAAAACAGCGTTTGTGTGCAGGGGTGCGTGACAGGTGACGGGCCCATGTACTGCATTTAAAACTGCTCCAACCGCCTGAACTGAAGAGGGGGCTGCGAGTAGCACTCGAGCGACTTTTGGGGCTGGTCCGGCCGCGGCGGGACAATGACCCCTCTTTAAGCTGGTTAGGACGGCTTCTTGGGCTCGTGATCGAGCGTGAGCTTAGGCCGTGGGCCCTGTCGCTTCGGGAACGGGAACCGTTTAGCAGGCTTCGGGTGCTGGCTGGTCTCAGCCGCTGGGCGGGGCTGGAGGACCTGTGAAACTACCCTCTCAGGTCGCGGCGTGCTCTTGGGGCGCCGTTGGACTGAGCTAGAGCGTTTGGGCAGAAAGTGCTTCATAGCGCTGGAAGCTTTCTGAGCCTCGGTGAAGCGTTCTGCGATGCCGCTGACAGACGGGCCGAAGAGACCGGATGGTGTAACTGGAGAGTCGAGGAAGGCGGTCTTATCTGCGTCCCTGATCTCAGTTAAATTCAGCCACAGGTGGCGCTCTAAAACCACCAGGCTGACCATGTTGCGGCCCAGGGCTTGAGCAGTGGTCTTAGTGGCCCGCAGCGCCAAATCCGTTGCACTTCTGAGGTCCTTAAAGGTGTCTGGGTCAGGGCCTGACTCATCCATGGAGCGGAGGAGCTTAGCCTGGAAGACTTGAAGGGTCGCCATGGCGTGAAGTGCAGAGGCGGCTTGACCAGCGGCAGCATAAGCGCGGCTGGCGATGGCCGATGTGGTCCTGCACGGCTTAGATGGGTGCACAGTCTTAGACCTCCAACTACCTGCAGTGGGAGGGCATAAGTGTGCGGCGACCGCTTCCTCCAGTGGAGGGAGAGACATATAGCCTTTTTCTTCAGCGCCGTCAACAGTGGAGAGTGTTGAAGAAGCAGATGAGCGCGTTCGCGCTGAAAAGGGCGCGCGCCAGCTCTTAGTGAGCTCTTCGTGGACCTCAGGCAGAAAGGGGGCGGCGCGCTGACGAGGGGCCTGATGGTGCCCCGGCAGAAACCATTCGTCGAGGCGGCTTCTGGGCGGTTCAACAGGAGAAACCCATTCGAGTCCCAGCTCGTTGACAGCGCGAGACATGACACGGAAGAGTTCGGCGTCGATGTTCGCTCGAGTGTCGGAAGAATCCAACTGAGAGGGGGGGACGGGGTCCGCGGAGCCCGACCAATCCTCGCTCTCAGATGCCGCCACGGAAACTGCGTCATCATTTTCCTCAGCAAATCCGCCAAAAGAGACGAGTCCCGCCGCATCAGATGAGGGGCGTTGGTCGCTCCGAGAAAATAGAACTGGAGAAGGGGGCGTGGGCGAAGCACGTGGAGAAAGGCCCGGCGTGCATTCGCTAAACTCACTGCATTCAGGACGCCTCTGCTCGCGTCGCTTCTTCCTACGGGGCTCGCGGGGCGCCGAAGATGGGCGGGATCACTCACCGACGAAGCGAGGGCGAGTCTCGAGCGTAGAGTAGAAACAGGCATCCCGTCGCAGAAAAGGCAGCCGCCTTTGGTGAGCGCTGACTCGGCGTGCTCAGGGCCGAGACAGGCAGCGCACTGTGTGTGTCTGTCAGACACATGCAGGGGAACCCCGCAAGATAGACAGAGAGAGGGAGGCATTTGAAGCAACGCCTATGCGCTGTGAAAACAGCGATTTTGCCCTTTTAGATAGAGAAAAAGGATACTCGTCGGATGCCACAGGGAAACGCTTGGCTGGCAGGTGCCGAGATGCGAAGCTGTTCCGCTGGAAGGCTTTTCAGACGACGAGCGGCTTCTATCCGGAGATGATCAGCGACGAGGTGAGTCGAGCTGAAGGAGATTAAATCTGTCAAATGGCGGATTTTATCTGTATTTATATTCTATGGTCACGTGTATTTTCGCGCGCTTGACTTTGGCAGTGTGCCAAGCGCCCTGATTGGTTCGCGCGCCTCTGCCTATCCGCCATTGGTTCGTGCAGTTGCCACAGCACAGCCTATCAGCATGCTCGCGCGAGCCTGATGCTCTCGCCTGTGCTGCAGCAATGCGTTTTAAAATAAAGGCTTCAATATTCTCGAGAAAAGGAGTTTTCCCACAGCGTTTGCAACGCAGTACGAGAGAACGTTCTCGTAAGGGAAACTTAAATTACTCCGTCATTTATGGTTATACAGAAAAAAGAAATATAAAAAAAGAATCTGTGATATTTCTACTTTTGTATGTGTCCACTTACAATCAAATCAAAACATTGTGCTTTTGTAAAATAAAGAAAATAAACAGGGTGTGCGTTCTGCCTCTCCGTCGCGGTGAACATTTTTTTCTTGAGCACGTCTATAAACTGAAACAAAACTCAGCGAATACTTCTCACACATTTATGAGCCATATACCTTTATACACATTTAAGTGTGTACTTTTAAATGATCGGATTCAAACTGAAAACAAATATTCTCTGTGCAAGTAATTTGTATAAAACCAACAGGATGTCCAGTATCTCAAACGCTTGCAAATTACTTTTAATTCGGCCACGCCCACTCGCGCAAAAGAGATTCACATGCAAATCTCCACATGGAACGCGAACGCCCTCGTTACCTCAAACACAAAACACCAAAACACTTCACAAGTCTCTGCTTTTCGTCGAGTTTGGAAGACGCGCTGTGAGCTTACATTGGATTTACATCAGAAGAAGAAGAACGCGATTTGAAGACAAGAAAGATGTAAGGTAAGAAATTCTTACTTATTAGTTTATGGTATTGTTGCATAAACTTCACATTGCAGTTGAACTGTTGCTAGATATATGGTGAATATTATACTATTTAGACCCGTGTTTACTGTTAAATACTGTTTGTGGATATCTGCTCAAACATAGATATGTATAACCATAATGTTTAATATTTTGGAGCGCGATGGCGTTTGAAAGGAAAAATGCACCAAACATTAGGCTTTATGTTTTTACTATTATCTCATTTCATATCATCATAACGAATGGAAACATTTGATGTAACATAAGATAATCAATATATTTTTCTCTAGCATTGTTACTGAAATCTTTTGGAAGATTTATAGGCTGCTTTGTAAAATAAAATTATTTTATGCAGTACTGCACATAGCTTATGCCTACAAGGCACAACAAATATGGTGTTCTTTATATTATATATTGTTGGAAACATTTGTGTGTGTGTGTGTGTGTGTGTGTGTGTGTGTGTGTGTGTGTGTGTGTATTCTGTGAATTTTAAAAAGCAATTTTAACCAGAAAAATCTAAAATGTATTCCCAAAATCGTGCAGGCCTAGTTTCTCTTGATACCAGTATGTTCACTTTTTTCTTTTCTTTCAGGGACCAGATGCAACTGAGTCCTGCTGACTTCAACATTCACATGAGTCTCTGTACATGAACATGGTAAAGTGAAAATCAAACACCTTGGAAATGGTATGTACAATGTTTTTAGGAATGGCACAAAGGTCTCTGTCTTTGGATCATTGTTTTCAATGTGCTCTTTTGTCATTTGTATTTTTGGATTATGTTGTGTTGTAAATAAATCCAAACAATCTAAAAGCCATTCTTTATTAAATTCTTTGTGCAAGGTTGCTCTGAATGACAGGGCCTGATCGCTCCTAATAGGGCAGTTAGGGGAGTGTCTTTGTCTTTCTCAGGTGTTAAAAGCTTACATATTCATGAGATGATCACGCCTCTTCGAATATGGCTTTGTCACACAAAACACGTCATAGAAATTTTAAATTAATATATTGTCTTATCTGAATGAGCAGTCAGGGTGATTTTCACATAGTTTTGGAGCAAATATTCTAGGCTACGTCATACAATTTTCAAAAGTCTTGTGAAGAAATAATCAGTATGGGTTTCATGGCCTTATTTCAGTGACAATTTTTTTTTGTATTTTCACAAACCACGCATAAATGTCATTATCTCAAAACTACAAACTTTTACATACATACATGCTGCTGATATATTATTGTAGCAGAGTTTGTGCTGAATACAGTGTAATTAGACTTTAGCCATGAAAATGTCACTAGTAACAGAAAAAAACACAAATGTCAGAGCATGTCAGAACACCTCCAGGCCCAGAAAACAGCTCAGACCTCAGAGGGTTAACACATATAAACTGTATTAAAGGATTAGTTCACCTCAAAATGAAAATTTCCTGGTAATTTACTTGCCATCCAAGATGTCCATGTCTTTCTTTCTTCAGTGGAAAAGAAATTAAGTTTTTTGAGGAAAACATTTCAGGATTTTTCTCCAAACAACGGACTTCAATGGCAACCAGAATGTTGAAGTTCAAATCAATGCCGTTTCAAAGGGCTCTGCACGATCCCAGCTGAAGAATAGGGTCTTATCTGGCAAAAAGATCAGTCATTTTCTAAAAAATGTATATATACTTTTTAACCACAATTGTTCATCTTGTGCTAGTCTGCGACGCGCCACACGTCATTACGTCATCACGTTGAAAAGGTCACAAAAAAAAGAAGAAAATAATAATAATAAATTAAAACAAAGATGTCGGACGATTTTGAAGTTGGAAGATAAAATGAGATGGAATTTTTCTCCCTTCCCTACCTTTTTGAATCAGAGTACACAGACAAATAACTTAGAAAGATGACGTGACGCGTAACCTTTCCAACATGATGACGCAATGTGTGGCGCCTCGCAGACCAGCACAAGACGAACAATTGTGGTTAAAAAGTATATACTTTTTTATTTTTTGTAAATCGATAGACCGATCGTTTCATTTTGAGGTGAACTAATCCTTTAATTATATGAATCATAAAAAATAAAATCCTGTCCTGTCCCTATCCCAGAAAAATGACTCCTTTCCCTCCCACTCCCGTTTTTTTTTTTTTTTTTTTTACAATTACAAATACAGTACAAATCACAGCATGCTCACCTTAGTTGAAAAAAATCTAAATTACGTTTATTTTATTGAACTGAGAGCCAGCTTAAACATTGCACACACATTACATTTCATGTAAATTATCCATGCAAACACACACACACACACACACACAAAATCTGTCTGTCTATCTATATGTATATCTGTCTATCTGCCTGTATGCCTATCGAACATTCTATCTTTTAAAATTGCCACCTGTAAACCTTAAAACTTGCGGTGTTAGCTGTTAAAACTAGTTAAAACTTTCTGGTCTAGCTTTCTCAAGCCAACTTTTAAGTTTGTTTACAAACTTTACTAATCTAGTTTAGAATTCAAATCTACAAAATGAACCAAACTTTCATAAATGCAAACAAAGACAAAACAGACCAGATTTCCTCTGAATTAATAATTGGCTATTGTTACCAATCGAATTAAATTAGTTTAAACATAATTAATCTTAGTAATGCATTGTAGCACAGAGGCTGCATGAAGTGACATTTAGATGTGGTATTTATGCATTTACATTGCAATTACAATTGCATGATTTAATGTTTTAAATATAAAATTCTGAATTTAGAAATAGGAAATGTTAAAAAACGTATGAATTGGCCTACTTTTAGATGGGAATCTAAAGCCGCCCATAGGTGGCAGCAAGTTTTAATGATTGAGTCACTGAATCCTTCAACTGATTCGTTCAAAACAGCTGAATCATTAAGGAACAAAGCAAATTACTGTTTATATGCATGGCTTAGTGAATTAGTGATCCGCCCCCATTTGTTCAAAAACACAGATTCATTCAGCAATGAAATAAAAACAGCACTTTTGCTCATGTCACGTTGTTGAACTATCAGGAGCATTTTTGCCCACATATCTTCTATCTTCTTTCCACATATGTCCAACCCTGACTGGAGAGCAGAACATGTATATCAAAAATTCCAATCATTATAATATGATTTTAATATATATTTTAACATATATTGTGATTAGTGCCATTATCGAATGTTGATTAAGTGATGCTTGATTTTTAAATAATTTCAGACCCCTTCTTCTGATAAACTGCAGCACGAGCAACTATGTGAAAGTGCAACTTTATTTCATTGCAAAATTAAATGAAACATTCCATAAGGCACTAATTCTACACAGAATTTACTACACAGGACACAGCAGAAAGGCATCGCACAAATGTATTTGCCGGCATGCATGTTCATATTAACTTTTTAAATAGTGTACCTGCCCCACACACAACATTCCTTACGGTACTACCGTATTGACGATACTACCGTTTAAAATACAATGGTATCGCCCATATTTTTAAGCTTTAGTATCGCAATACTACTGTAGTACCGGAATATTGGGTAACCCTAATAGCTAGTGCTCTAACATTCTGTTTTTATTTGTCAGTATCCGCAGGAGGAAGAGACTGAGATCAGAGTCTCCAGAACCCAGCGGTGTATCTCTGAAGAGTAACAACTCCATGATTCAACCCCTTACTTTCAGTGATGGACCAGTGACATCTGACCCTCTGTTAGTATAAACATTAACTGGCTAATTTACTGTTATGCATCTCAGATAAATAAGATCATTTAAAATAATTTAAGAAACTCAATGAAAAAACACAAGGGTGCAACTTGAAAAGCGACACCAAAGTCATATCCAGTAACTGATATATTGATATTTCTGATGCTCATTGTAATCACTGCAATTGCTGCTCTTTTATTTTTTCAGCAGGTGTGATATACATGAGCTGATCAGATCTGACACACACACGCACTGGCAGACACACGCACTGGAGATTGGATACCTGCAAAGAGTCAAAGACCTGCACAAAACCAGCATGAAGAACAAGTATGAAAGATTATTTGAAGGAAACAAACTCCAAGAGAATGAAACCCTCCTGAACAGGATATACACACAGCTCTATGTCATAGAGGGAGAGAGAGAAGGAGTGAATGAAGAACATGAGGTTTTACAGATGGAGAAAACAGCCACAACACAACACTCACAAGACACTCCAATCGACTGCAATGACATCTTTAAAGCCTCACCTGAACCAGGATGTGAGGAGAAAGACCAAATCAAGACTGTTCTTACTAAAGGCATCGCTGGAATCGGGAAAACCATCTCTGTGCAGAAGTTCATTCTGGACTGGGCCGAGGGAAAAGCCAATCAGGATGTAGATTTCATGTTTGTGCTTCCATTTCGAGAGCTGAACTTGATCCGAGATCATCAGTACAGTCTTCACAGACTTCTGCTGGACTTTCATCCTGAACTTCAAGGTCTGGACTCAAAGATTTATGAGGAGTGTAAAGTTGTGTTCATCTTTGATGGTCTGGATGAAAGCAGAATCACATTGTTGTTTTCAGACACTCAGAAAGTTTCTGATGTGACTCAGACTTCATCAGTGGGTGTGTTGATGTCAAACCTCATGAAAGGAGAGCTGCTTTCCTCTGCTCTCATCTGGATCACCTCCAGACCAGCAGCAGCCAATCAGATCCCGTCCAAATACATCAACCATCTGACAGAAATTCAGGGGTTCAATGAGCCTCAGAAGGAGGAATATTTCAGGAAGAGAATCGGTGACGAGCATCAAGCCAGGAGAATCATCTCACACATCAAAAGAGCAAGAAGCCTCCACATCATGTGTCACATACCCGTATTCTGCTGGATCTCGTCCACTGTGCTTCAAAAGCTCCTGGAAGAAGATCTGAGTGCAGAAATCCCTCAAACTCTGACTGAAATGTACATCCACTTCCTGCTGATTCAGATCAACATGAGGAATCAGAAGTATGAAGAGAAAGATCCAGAGAAACTCCTGAAGTCCAACAGAGAAGTGATTGTGAAACTTGCTGAAGTGGCTTTCAAACAGCTGATGAAGGGCAATGTGATGTTCTATGAGGAGGACCTGAGAGAGAGCGGCATAGACGTCACTGACGCCTCAGTGTATTCTGGGATTTGCACTGAGATCTTTAAGGAGGAATCTGTGATTCATCAGAGGAAAGTCTACAGTTTCATTCATCTGAGCATCCAGGAGTTTCTTGCTGCTTTCTATTTGTTTTACTTGTATGTAATGAAAAATGTCGACACATCCAAGTTTTTGGATGTAGTTCATTGTCTGCATAGGGAAACAGTCAATAAAGCCCTTAAGAGTAAGAATGGACACCTGGATCTGTGTCTGCGGTTCCTGCTTGGCGTCTCACTGGAGTCCAATCAGAGACTCTTACAGGATCTACTGACACACACAGAGAACAGCTCAGAGAGCATCAGAGAAACCTCACAGTACATTAAAGAGAAGCTCAAAGATGGACATGGACTCTCCGCTGAAAGATCCATCAATCTGTTCCTCTGTCTGCTGGAAGTCAAAGATCAGACTCTGTCGAGAGAGATTCAGGAGTTTTTGAAATCAGACAAACACTCAGAGAAGAAACTCTCTCCTGCTCACTGCTCAACAATCGCCTACATGCTTCAGATGTCAGAGGAGGTGCTGGATGAGCTGGACCTCAAGAAATACAACACATCAGATGAGGGGAGAAGAAGACTGATACCAGCTGTGATCAACTGCACTAAAGCTCTGCGAGTGTTTTTATCTCTCTTGAATACTCATTCAAGTTACTTAATATTTTTATATAACTTCAGTCAAATACATTTTAACTGTTAGATAATTTACAGACAGAAAATTGTGTTCTGCTCTCTTTTAGTCTTGCTGGCTGTAATCTCAGTTGCCAGTCCTGTAAAATTGTGGCATCCGCCCTTCAATCTTCAAACTCGTTCCTGAGAGAGCTGAACCTGAGTAACAATGACCTGTATGATTCAGGAGTGAAGCTGCTCTCTGATGGACTAAAGAGTCCAAACTGTCAGCTGGAGATACTGAGGTGTGTTAGAGCATAGAAGGGATATATACTGTATATACACTCAGCCGGTCGCAATTTTGATGTGTGTTTGTTGATGATCTGACTGTGTGTGTATCTGTAGGTTGTCTGGCTGTATGGTGACAGAGAAAGGCTGTGGTTATGTGTCTTCAGCTCTGAGTTCAAACCCCTCACACCTGAGAGAGCTGGATCTGAGCTACAATCACCCAGGAGAATCAGGAGTTCAGCTGCTCAACGACAAACTGAATGATCCAAACTACAAACTGCAGATACTCAAGTATGTGGGCTAGTTATGAATCATATGTTTCAAAATAGGAATATTTTGTTAAGATAATGTTTTATGAAATGTTGTGCTCCCATTATTTTTTTGCTGACTCTCTGATTTAATACAGAAAAATCCATAAACCTCATGTAAGAACAACATTTTGAATCTGTTATATCCAACTTTAGAGGTGTAAAACTAGAGGTTTTAATTTAATTCAGCTTTTTTAAAAAATACTACACTACAGTTTTATTTTTTCACTATATAAGAAGCGAGTGTAGTTACTGACTTCAGATAAAATCTGCAGAATGTTCATAAAGTGCACAATGAATCAGTGTCAGCCCTGCTCCTGGAGGTCTACCTTCCTGCAGACTTCTGTTCTAACCCCTTGACTTCACAAACCTGCCTGTCATTTTCATGTAAACTTGATTAGCTGGATCAGGTGTGTTTGATTGTGGTTGGAGCTGAACTGCAGGACATTAGTAAATACTGAAAGCAAATTCATATACTTTCTTGAAAAGCTAAAAACAAAAGTCAGAAAAGTCTGGTAAACACCTTCGAACTACTACCATTGGTCCGTGGCGTTTATGTAATAGGTAGTTGTGGCTCTGAGGCTCTTTTTTTTTTTACATGGAAATCTTCTCCGGTTCATTTCTTCTGTTTAGTCTGTCCTTTCACAGCTGACATTTTTGGTTGTTTACCACATATTTACTATTTCAAAAGTATTTTTACTCCTAAGCGAAGAATATATTGGGGCCTAAATATAAGAAACATAAGTTCAACTACTAGTTTCTACGAAAAAACAATGCTTCAGTCAGTTATTCTACTTTTAAATGTGCTTTCTGGGGCTGAATGTCTGTTTTTGTTTTGGTCTGTGTGATCCCATTACACTGCAAATTTGCCCAATAGTATTTCGAAACACGGGTTGCCAGTTGGTGGAAAACACAGCGTATTGCAGCCAGCAAACAACTGGGTCAAAGATTGCAAATTTTACTCAACCTAAAAAGCCTCAGCAGTAAAAACATTGCAAATTATTACATTAGCTGATAAACTTGCAATGTAAGGCTCATGAAAGGAACATGAAATGTATCGCTTTCCATTGTCATGCGCCCTCATTCCTGTTGCGTTTCTCAATCTAGCAAATCGTGTGTGCGTCAATTCTGAGGACGGGGTGGGAGAAACAACTCTCTCCAATATTTTGAATATGGACTGCAGTACCCATTACAACAGCTAGCAGCCAATAGTACATACTGCACCTTTACACATTATTTGTTTTTCTCTCTTCTCAGTTTGGATCATGGAGGAAATTTATGGATCACACCAGGACTGCGGAAATGTGAGTCCTCACACACATGCAAACCTCTGCATTCTTAATGCCACAGCTGTTCTGATCTGTCTTTCTGTGTTCAGATGCTTGTGATCTCACTCTGGATCCAAACACAGCACACACTCGTCTCTCTCTGTCTGATGGGAACAAAAAAACAACATATGTGAAAGAGCAGCAGCCGTATCCTGATCATCCAGAGAGATTTGAGCTCCAGGAGCAGGTTCTGTGTCGAGAGAGTCTGACTGGACGCTGTTACTGGGAGGCTGAATGGACTGGATGGGGTCATGTAGCAGTGGCATATAAAGGAATCAACAAGAGAGGAGGGAGTGAATGTCAGTTTGGACACAATGAAAAGTCCTGGAATCTTTACTGTTGTGATGATAATTACTCTGTCTGGCACAATAGTAAAAGAAAGAACATTCCTGTCCCTCCATCTTGTTCTAACAGAGTAGGAGTGTATGTGGACGTGTCGGCCGGCACTCTGTCCTTCTACAGGGTCTCTGACACACACACACACACACTCACACACTTATACACATTCAACACCACATTCACTGAACCCCTCTATGCTGGATTTAGAGTTTATAATGATTCTTCAGTGTCTCTTTGTCAGATTTAACAGCCTCCTGTGATGAACCAAAAAGACACATATGGAAACACATTTTAAGTCACATCATGACATATAAATTCACAATTATCTGAAATAAAGTCAGAATAAGGAGATAAAAAGTCACAATTGTGACAAATGACGGAATCCAACAAATTCTACATAAAGTGTACAGGAAGGCTCCTCTTCAATGGGCTATGAAGGCCAACCTCCACAGTGCTAATAAGAGATGTGATTGGTCAGATTTGCTTATATGAATAAATTACTGGACCTATCAGAATATTTTGTAAATATGCCAATAGTTCTGTAAACTATATCGATCATACTTAGCAGTTTTGATTGGCTAACACAGACTTACACCCTCTGTCAAACAGGAAAGATTAGGTTAATCCATTTGAGGTAATCGTTATATATTTCCTTTATATTTTCTAAGAAATACATGAGAGGTGGCAGTAAGATAAACCAGATGCTTGCTGTTTTTTATAGCACTACTACAAACTCTATGGTGTTTGCGGTGTCTACATAGGGTCAATTATCATTTCATAAACACACAACAGTAGTCAAGCTGTTTTTTATGTTTTATTTAAATACATAACATTTATTGTTATATATATATATATATATATATATATATATATGAATTATTTAACATTTCATAACTTTTGAATTTTTTTTTGCTGTCCTGATTTGTCACTCCTTCACTGAAGGGTTAATTAACTGTTATTGTGTGAGTCAGTGGAGATTTCAGGGAGTCAGAGATGATGGTCTGTAGAAACACTCTGGTTCTTCATTTGATCTCATAAAGCTACTGTAGATTTTGTCACAGTTTCAGAGGATCCTCAGTCTCAGTTTCATCCTGCTGGATTGTCCGGAAAGATCCATTTTATGGTTTTGCTGTAAGTTTTACCTCACTCTGTGTTTAACACTATTGTCTTTGCAAAAGTATGCCAAAACTACAATTCTGAGTAATTCAAATGTTTGTCTTTGATTTGGTTCAACCTTGACTTGTTACACTTTATAGTTACCTCTTTTATATCTCTTAATTACTTTTTTCTGTGTTTTTGAAAACTTAAAATTGGTTTATTCAAGTCCAAATAAATTGCAAAAAAATATAAATTAATATGAATGAATCTTAGTAACTTCTAAGCATCAGATCAGGTGAAAATGACTCTGTAATTTAACATCTGTACAGTGTAGCACTGTTACTGGTTTGGTTCAATAAATCTTTGCACATTATGAATGGACTGTGTGTGATGTTACATCTGTAAAGTTCAGATTGAGGACTGAGAGATTCAGACAATAAACATTGAGATGATGCAGTGATTAGTGTGTGTTTAAAGCAGACGTCACACACTCACACACTGTCTGCTCTCCTCTATTTCATGTGTCTTTCTGATTCTCAGTCTGTTTTCGTTCTTCATTGGTTCCTCTCTCATGTCCTGAATGGATGTGTTGTTGGAGTCTCTGCTGCTGGACGGGGGTCAAAAGTCAATGAAAAAAGAAAATTACGGACATTCAAGCTAAAACATTGGGTATTTAAATGCTGTCTATTTTGTGATAAATTCATACGTTCTTTGTTACAATGTATAACATAAACAGGCTTCTGCTCTTATGAGTTTAAAACCATAGAAATAAACATTATTTTATTGTCAAAACAAATGAACTCAATTCAATTCTGCATTATTTATTCACAGCTGCTGAAATAGCCTTAACTAGTTTTATTTTCTCGCATAGCCAGACCTTTTTCCAGCCTTCAGGAGCAATTCTAGACCCTTTACATATAACTTTGAGCAGGCACAGAGCAGCCATAACGTGTCTATAACATCTACCTTCACTTTATTTGAGCGGGGAAGCGGCTACATGTGTGCCATGAAGCCAAACTCAACCATATGATGGCATGGCAAGATTTCACTTCAAATAAGCCAACATATGAACAGAACTTCAGTGTGAGTTAACTCAGGCTTCAACCAAATGCAGAAGGATAAGCAGGCAAGAGACAGTGATGGCAACAAATTAGAAAAGATTTATTGATTCATTTGCATTTTTATCAAAGATTTGTAAATGTTCTCATAACTAAGTGGGTGGGAAATTGACTGCACATTGTCTCCATTTCATGGACATGGGTGGAGACGACAACTTATTAATCGGTTATGTCGTTAATACAGTAAAATGGTAATAGAAAAGTATATGATGAAATTTCATTAAATGGGATCAAGTAAAAAAAAAAAAAAAGAATGATATATAAAAATGACGAATTAGGTTATATATAAATTAATAAATGTCAGCACAGATTTATGTCTTGAGCTCAGTATTCCTTTTACCTACTTTAAATGTTTCATTTCAGAAACAAATTTAGAGCACATTTCTTTAGAGCACACACTCTTTTTTTTAATTTTATATTTATACTTTTTTTGTTTAGATGTCGAGTTAAAGAGTGCCATAAAAGTGTGATTTTGATTGAACCTGCACATACTCAAAGTCCAGGGAACAGGTAGAATTTTTTTGTAAGCGTGACTCTTTCTATACATGGCAATACTTTGCAATGCCATGTGAAACGTGGGTCGTTATCCATGCGTGAGCTGACCTAAAAAAAAAAAAACCAAAACAATTTGAAAGTGAAAAAACTGTACTGTACTTTAAAAAATCAAAAATGAAAATCAAAACATTGGAGAAGTAAACCAATTAAAATTTTCTTTATTTACCTTCCTGAACAGTTCCATGATGTCATCATTATGAGCCCTTTCACAGAACACCTCCATGATGTAGTTGACAAAAAAAGATCCTTTGATACTATTTCTGTACGAAGTGATACCTGTGGGGATAAATCTAGGGTAAGTTAAAGGCACACTGTGGAGAAACCCCCCCCCCCCCCACCCCCCCACACACACACACACACACACACACACTTATTTATGTTTATGTGAGATATTGAAAACTGTTCTCATGATAATCGCAATAATCAACGTCAACAGCGTCGTCTGATATCCCTCAGGACTATGTGATAAATACACCTCACAACACCTGAGTTCAGCTGGCAAACTAGTTTGTGAGGCAAGCTAGGCAATAAAACATAGCGCAAAAAACACGTAAGAGAAACGAGTGTTTGTTAGCAAGTCTGTTAACAGCTCTGATAATCGAAAGCTAGCTAGACATATATGGAAATTATTGGACTGGTCTAATTATCAGCAATGGATGAATGAACAGCATGTAAAAAAATGACATACTACAAGCAAGCGCAACAACATACAACATGCTGTAGAATGCAAACAAGTTTACAAATAAGAGATTTATTTACTGGCCACTTCATGCGTTTTCTCAGATCGGATTTCTGATTTATCAAAACGATTCCATTTACACCTGGTCACATAAATGTGTTTTTGCGAAACGGATTTAAATCCGATCTTCAATTCTCGCGCTATATGCAGATTTAATAGAGTGCACGTCACCGAAAGCAACAGATATGAGCTGAATTTTATTGATCATCAGCTAAAATTTAAAAATCAAAGACCGCAATAAGAGAGAGCAGTAACAGCCCTGGTAAGATCATTTCGTTTCTTTACTTTTAATGATGAAGATTGTGTGTTAAGCGTCTGCGACTTACTTTCACTTTGATTTGCGATAGTTTGCACGTTGGCTTGATGAATCGATGCTCAGCTGCGGTAATGCGTGTTCCAGTAGCGTTGTCATATCTGGCAATAACATATAGACTATAACACACTCTCACACGTTTTTTTATTTATTTTTTTAACATTTTTGGGAGGAGTACAATTTACATAGGCCCTATGTGGTTTCAACAACCAGATGCATTTACACTTGTCCAGTTTCGTCTGGAATGCGGCACATACCTCCTCCTGAAGTGGTTTGAGCGATCGGATTCAAATCCGTCTTGAATGCGTTTCGGAGGACATTTACACCTGGACTTTTCACGATCAGATAGCTATCCGATCTGAGAAAACGCATGAAGTGGCCAGGTGTAAACAGCCCCCATGACAAAAACATACGCACGAAAGCCGAAAACAAACGCTGGTTGGCCTCTCATGTCCATAGACAGTATATAAACGCTCACCTCCAAATTTGAGGAAGTGGTGGGGGAAGTGACGTATGCCGTAAAGCAGTCGAATTTTGTAGTTCTTTTTGTGCTCGGGTTACTACCCGAACCAGGGCTGGACTGGGACAAAAAATCGGCCCGGGCATTTTGGCCCAGACTGGCCCACTATATGATCATAAACACCACCCATCTTTGCACGCCCTTAATTATATGCATACCAACTCCTATTCCTTAAAACCACTAATGCCATGTAATGAGTGAGTATAGGAACGAGTGAAAATTTGACATTTATTAATTAATAGAGTTGAACTATACTCCACAGGGATGAATCCTAAAACAAGCTATAAGCTGCAATGGCATAGCAATACCAGTGTTTCTCACAGGATTTTTGGTAAAACTGTGGTGGGTGGACCTTGGTTCTTCTAGGGGGGTCCGGGGGCATGCCCCCCCGTGAGAAAATGTTGTGCATTTTAATGTTAAATTCATCAATCTGGTGCACTTTGAGAGTTCAAAATTAAAAGCTCCAACCCATATTCAGTGTACAAATTAAACGAAAAATTCAAACCTCTTTTAGTTACAGTGTCTATTTACATTACACCTACTACATAATAATAGTTATAATATTAATCCAATGACAGTAATAGCCATATTTTGTAAAACAAATGCACAAAAAAATAAAGGAAACTTTCATAATTAGTTTTGTACCAATTTCTATACTTGAAAGAGATAAGTACATGATCTTTTATTTTGACGCAAACTGCATCAAGCTTTTATTTTGGCGGAAAACATGGTTTACAAACGTCTCTCATTATATTTCTAGTGAATTGCGGTAATCGTCTTTATATACTGTCTATGTAATCGTCAACTATGCAATGTGGAAATAATCTGTAACTGGGTTATGGGTTCCTACACTCGATCATGACATAGCTTAAAGGTATAGCGGAGGATTTTCCCAAATTTTAGAAAAGAACCGCCCTCTCCACTTTTTGAAAAAATGCACATGCGCAACACTCTACCTGCTCCCGAGAGGGAACGCCTATTAAACGCTAGCATCGCTAATCATAGCTTACATTAAAGGGCACCTATTATGCAAAATTCACTTTTACATGGTGTTTGAACATAAATGTGTGTTGGCAGTGTGTGAGCAAAACCACCCTAGAATGATAAAAATCCACCCAGTAGTTTTTTTACTATCTCAATAAATCACAAGCACTGTCTCAGAACGCCCTGTTCTAGATTTCCCTCACTGTGACGTAGAAATGCGCTAAGCCCCACCGACGCGGTTTGATTGACAGTCTGGTTTTGGCATAGACCCCGCCCTCGGTGATCTGCATCCTCCATTGTTTCAACGACAGCCGGTGTGTAATGTCTCATAAGAAGTGTAACTTAGGTGTTCTGTTGTGGAATTTAAGAATGGACATAGTAGTCTTCACTGACATCAGAGCCACTGAAAACGCAGCGGATGGATTTTATTTATGAAGAAACGGCGCCACTTAAACTTCCTTCATTTTCTGACTGACTGTTTAGTGAACGAGGGTCAAAGTTAATCATCTTGCCTACAGTTCGCGATTCAACGTCACCTCCAGAAGTAAGTGTATTTTATGATTTTTGAGCAAATAGTCATTTCAATCGATGTCAGCCAGTTCAACAACAAATGCGTCTAAAGCTATTTATTGTCGTCATCATAGATGTCTCAACAAACAACGTCAGACAGTTTTATGTCACGTAGGCTATCATTTTTTGCAGCGATTACAAATGTAAATAAATTAAGGTCTGCTCTATCTCCATAGACAGTATATAAACGTCTATCTCCCTCCCCTTAAGAAAAAAATTAATAAATCGTTTGTACTTAGCAAACGTTATCACAGTATTTGTGTGTGTGTGTGTGTGTGTGTGTGTGTGTGTGTGTGTGTGTGTAGTTTAAAAAAATTGCGCTAACGTTATCACAGTTCGTGTGTGTGTGTGTGTGTGTGTGTGTGTTGCACATCCATAATTGCAAAGGGGACGCGATTAAAACTTTGTAAGTACATAAATGTATCAAATAACCATTCCGAGACGTTTAGTCCATTCTCATTCGTGTCTCTTCATCATCTGGGTCCAGCAGCAGGGCGGGGATATGCAGCTCATTAACATTTAAGGTGGTACACTCCAAAACAGATCTTTTTAAAACAGGCCTGTTAGAAATATAATTTTCTTATCTCAGCTCTCTCTAGGAGAAAACATGTCCTGCCTGCACATTCCTTTGCATTTATGTAATTCAAACATTTATGTAAGTTAAACATCTGTTTCATATTAAGAAGCACCCCATTGTAGAAGGGGGGAGAAAGGGTTCTATTCTTTTCTATGTATTGTGTATGACCAAAGCCTTTTGGACCACAAGGCAAGGAAGGAGATCTGATCGGATATTGACCATGTATAGATATCTTATACAACAGTATATATGATACTTATGATGTCATGTATGTTCTCATTGGTTGAGATGGTGATACTCCCTATACATTTTCAGTATATATTCTTTGTCTAGAACAATGGGAAGCTAAGCTATTTTCTGAGCTTCCCAGGCTGGTCTTTTCTTTTCTTTTTGTTTTATTCATTCATTACACCAAATAAAGGACGGAGATAAAAAGGCACTAATCGTTTGGAGGAATTCATTTCTTACAAATGGGGGCTTGTCCGATCTATTCCAGATGGTAAGAACATTTCTTTTTTAAATAAGAACAGTTTTTTACCTATCTGCTGAAATAGACATATTTTGATACGTGCCGTGATTTGTCAAGTCAAGTCAAGTCAAGTTTATTTGTATAGCGCTTTTCACAATACAGATTGTATCAAAGCAGCTTCACAGTATTAAATTAAAATAATACAACAAAGTTTGTTTCAAGAGGAATTTATTGATTGATAAAATTAAATTAAATATCCCCAAAATATCCCCAACTGAGCAAGCCAAAGGCAACAGTGGCAAGGAACCGAAAAACTTCATCAAGTGACCTAATGGTGTCCTAAAACTCCATCAGGTGACCTAATGGAGAAAAAAAAACCTTGGGAGAACCCAGGCTCAGTCGGGGGCCAGTTCTCCTCTGGCATTTATGAGCTAGAGGCCGGATTGTAGTTTGAACTGTAGGATTATATGAATGCCTGGCTGAAGAGATGCGACTTTAATCTAGTTTTAAACTGGGAGAGCGAGTCTGAGCAACGAACAGTATCAGGAAGACTATTCCAGAGTTTTGGAGCCAAATGTGAGAATGCTCTCCCTCCTTTGGTGGTTCTGGATATCCTAGGTATGACCAAAAGCCTTGAATTTAGTGATCTTAAAGAGCGCGATGGATTATAGGGTGATAAAAGATCCGTTAAATAGACTGGAGCTAAGCCGTTTAGGGCTTTATAGGTCAGTAGCAATACCTTGTAATTAATACGGAACTTTATAGGTAACCAATGCAGTGATGATAAAATCGGTGTTATATGATCATATTTTCTTGATCTAGTAAGAACTCTAGCGGCGGCATTTTGGACTAACTGTAGCTTGTTTATTGAGGATGCAGGACAACCAGCTAGTAAAGCATTACAGTAATCCAGTCTCGAGGTCATGAATGCATGAACTAACTTTTCTGCATCAGAAACTGATAGCATATTACGTAGCTTAGCAATGTTTCTAAGGTGGAAAAATGCTGTTTTTGTAACATATGAAATATGATTTTCAAAAGACAGGTTGCAATCGAGTATGACACCCAGGTCTTTTACTGTAGAGGATAAAGTAACAGGACATCCTATGATGTTAAAGTTGTATTGTGTGAGGTTTTGTGGGCGGTTTTTTGAACCGATAAGTATTACCTCTGTCTTGTCTGGATTTAATAAAAGAAAATTACGGGTCATCCAATCTTTTATATCTTTAACACACTCTGTCAATTTGGAAAATTTTGCGTTTTCATCCGGCCGTGATGAAATATATATTTGAGTGTCATCAGCATAACAATGGAAACTAATTCCATGTTTCCTTATAATATTTCCAAGTGGCATCATATATATTGAAAATAACAGAGGGCCTAATACAGATCCCTGCGGCACTCCATAGTTTACTGGAGTTATGATCGATTTTTCTCCATTTAAATAGACAAAATGGTAGCGGTCAGATAGGTATGATTTGAACCAGCTTAGTGCTTGTCCTTGAACACCAGTATAATTTTGTAGTCGATCTAAGAGTAATGTATGATCTATAGTATCGAACGCAGCACTAAGATCAAGTAAAACTAGTATTGAGATACAGCCTTGGTCAGAAGCTAAAAGTAAATCATTTGTGATTTTAACGAGCGCAGTTTCAGTGCTATGATGCGGTCTGAATCCAGACTGAAACTTTTCATAGATCTCATTTTGTTGCAAGAAAGAGCCCAGTTGAGCGGACACCACTTTTTCTAATATTTTAGACATAAATGGAAGATTTGAAATGGGTCTATAATTTGCTAGATTATTATGATCTAATTGTGGTTTCTTAATGAGAGGTTTTATAACTGCCAGTTTAAATGTTCTTGGAACATGACCTAAAGATAAAGACGAGTTAATAATATTGAGGAGAGGATCTTCCACTACAGGTAACACTTCTTTCAGTAGTTTAGTTGGTATAGGATCTAATAAACATGTTGTTGTTTTAGATGAAGTGATAAGTTTATTTAACTCTTTTTGTTCTATAGTTGCAAAGCACTGTAATTGTTCTTTCGGGGTGATAATTGAAGCTGAATTATAAGGCGCGATTGAAGATTGAACGTTTACAATTGTGGTTCTGATGCTTTCTATTTTCTCAGTGAAGAAGTTCATGAAATCATTACTACTGAACTGTAACAAGATATTTTGTTCGGGTGACGTCTGTTTATTTGTTAGTCTAGCCACGGTGTTAAATAAAAACCTTGGATTGTTTTGGTTGTTTTCTATTAGTTTGCGGAGGTGCTCAGCCCTGGCCGCTTTTAGGGCCTTTTTATAACGTGACATACTGTCTTTCCACGCGATTCTAAAGACCTCTAAATTAGTTTGTTTCCATTTACGCTCTAAAATACGCGTTTCTCTCTTTAAAACATGCGTAGTATTGTTATACCATGGTCCTTTATTTTTCTCTCTGACCTTTTTTAATTTAATAGGTGCAACCACATCCAATGTTCTAGAGAGAATGGTGCTCATAGTGCTAGTTAGTTCTTCTAGTTCATCTGTTTGTTTGGGTTCAGGCAGCAGCTGAGACAGATTAGATAAGCAATTTGAGAAATTATCTATGGTGGATGGGAGGATTGTTCTGCCTGGTTGATAACGCGACGCCGAATGACATATTACAGCAGTACGTAATATGCAAGTTACCATGTAGTGATCAGTGACTTCATCACTTTGTGGAATGATATCTATATCGGTTGGATCGGTTCCATGTGATATAATTAAATCGAGTGTATGATTAAGACGATGTGTTGGTCCGGTGACGTTTTGCTTGACCCCAAATGAATTTAATAAATCTGTAAACGCAGCTCCTAACGCATCATTTGGATTATCTACGTGTATGTTAAAATCTCCAACAATTAGTGCTTTATCGACATTGACTAATAGGTCTGAGAGAAAATCTGCAAACTCTTTTAGGAAATCAGCGTAAGGCCCTGGCGGTCTATATACGGTAGCCAAGGCTAGAGATAATAGGGATGTTTTTCTAACATCTAAGAGCGTAACATTTAGTACAAGTACTTCAAATGAAATAAACTTATAACCCGTTTTCTGGGTAACATTTAGAATATCTTTATAAATGGTTGCAACACCTCCGCCACGACCAATCAGACGGGGCTCATGCTTATAACAGTATCCAGGAGGAGTAGACTCATTAATACCGAAATAATCATTTGGTTTAAGCCAGGTTTCAGTAAGGCAAAGTATATCGAAGCTATTATCTGTGACTATTTCATTTACAATAACTGCCTTAGGTGTGAGTGATCTAATGTTTAGAAGACCTAGCTTTAGAAATAGTTTTTGTTTACTAATAGCAACATTTTCTGTTTTAATAACAATTCGATTTTTCCTAGATCCTGCATTAGATTTATTATTTGATCTCACTAAACGAGGAATAGACACGGTTTCTATGCAATGTTCTACACTAGTATTTATATCAGTTGAATTGGTGCAGCAGAGACTATGATTTGGACTTTTGGTTACTAGTCAAAGGGTATTTAACATTTTGGAGATGTTATCTGACAGAAGATCCGCTCCGAATCTGCTTGGGTGTAAGCCATCAGCACGGAAAAGCCTAGGACGCTCCCAAAACAGATTCCAATTATTTACAAAGAGCAGTTTCTGCTCTTTGCACCATGACATTAACCATTCATTTAGCGCAAATAATCTGCTGAACTTTTCATGCCCTAGTCGGTACGTGGGAAGCGGTCCTGACACAATGATCGTTGTTTCAGGCGATGTGCTGCGTACCGTATCGATTAGATTCCTGAAGTCTTTCTTCAGAATCTCCGTCTGGCGCAGCCTGATGTCGTTCACTCCCGCGTGCAGGACCACAGTTCCGACGCGCTTGTCACCGTTCAGAATCTCGGGAACGCGAGCAGCGATTTCAGAAACACGAGCACCAGGAAAGCAGTGACTTTGCACCTTACTTTTACCTAACGTAGCGTGTACATGCCGAACGATGGAATCGCCGATGATCACAGCATCGCGTTCTGTTTCGCGTAGAGGGGAGAAGCGGTTTTGTGTCGATAACTCGAAAACCGGGAGGGTCGGAGAAAGTCTTGGTCTAAACCTGACTCGCGTCTTCCGCTGTGGAACCACCCAGGCTTCGTGGTGGCGTGTTGGAGCCGGAGTGAACGAGACCATGGCTGATTTCGACCGATGCTGAGGAACGCATGGAGTAGACGCGGTCGGAGTCAGCGGGTTAGTAACGTTAAACACTGATTTGTGTGCATCGGCGCGTGATGTTTCAAGAGCCAAACACCGGTCTCTCAGCTCGGCCTGTCTCAATAAAAGGTTGTGGATCTGTTTCTCAACAGCTTCCAGCTCAGACTGCAGTGCGTGAAGCTCAAATGTGTCCTCACCTGCACCAAGCGGTAGACTACTTACATCTGATATATTCGCCATTTTAACAGATGGACAGTGAGTTAGCAACGAAGCTACCAGTGATGCTATCAATATTAATACTAATTTATATTATAAGTTTGTTTGTTTGTAAGTGAGTGTGGAGAAATATGGCACATAATATTTGTGCCATATTTGGTATAGTTAGATATCCTTGCAAGAGCAAGAAGAACAATAGAGAGACCTGATCAGTCTTTTTATTGTTGTGGTTTACCTCGTGTTTAATTAAAGCTAATTTAATTAAGACGGGACGAACGACAGAAGACAGTGATCTTTTATCGTTACTTTTTGGGTGTTCCTTGTGTTTGAATTAATACAAGAAGAGCGTTAGAAAAAGTTGATCACTTTTTCTGCGTTTTTGGTGTTACCTTACGTTAGTAAGAAGGAAATATTGTCGCGAGATATTTCAAAGAGCTCCGTTCGTTTTTTTGGGGGGTTGTGAATGAATATTACATATTTTGATTTTTTTCCTTTTCCTATTCTTTTTATCTCTTTGGTTAACTGTATTAATAATCAACACTGCATCTTTTTTTTTTTTTTTTTTTCTCTCCTTTGTTCTCTATTTGACTATTTTGAAATTTGCTTGTTTTGAATTAGAGGAGAAATTTTTGTGTGGCTTAAAATGGGTAATAAAATAAGTCCTCCGCTAATTGATGAATCTCCAAAAGACTTTATGATTCGGAATGATCAAGCCTTTTTTACGGAACCCTATCTTTCAAACTTGGCAGGATGGAGTGAGGGAAAAACACAATTAGATCCGTTCCCTCGTGAGGGCTCGTTTAAAGATGCTGACATGCAAAGTGCCAAAGATATGGTTTTAGGTAATTGGGGCGATCCATTCTGGGACGAATCGTATATGACAGCGTCGTTTAAATCTTGGCAAAATATGAAAAAATACTGGGATCAAGGTCCAGTAAGAGTGAAGAATGCCGGAAATAATACTTTTCCAAGCGCTGAATTGGCTATGAGGGACAGTGCAATTTCTGCCGTCTCTTTCCCTCAGTCAGCGGCAGCAGAAAGTTTTCAGCACGAGGAAAAAAAGTCCCTACAGCAGGGAGAGTCACCCCTCCCTCCCAAATATGAGAGCATTCAAGCTCCTGCTGAACCTGTTAGAAATAGATTATACCCAGACTTAAAACAAGCGACTGCATTTCCTTTTGTTGAAACTTCGGAAGGTTTCAAGGTTCACCCGCTGAATATTTCGGAAGTAATGGCTATCTGTAAAGAACTGCCAGATCCAGCTAAAACGCCGCATCATTATGTGTCTGTTTTGAAGCGTTTGACTGCCTATAGCCAATTAACTGGCCGTGATTATCGTTTTATATTAACTAAGACCCTTCCTGCTGAAATTACAGAGGAAGAATTAATCGAAGGGGTTGATCTTTTGGATCCTGTTAACGATATTCCGCCGTCACGTCGTCTTGTGAAAGTAGATTCTGAACCAATTGATCTTTCCAAACCTTTTCGTGGGTTAAGAATCAGAGATGATGACGATGAGGACGACTCGGATAAAAGTTGGCTGTGGGCCAATCCAAGTAAACTGAAACTTTTTTTCAAACAATTGACTGCATTTTTGCTGAAGTTGTCATCTGCTAAACAAGATATTTCGCATGCAGCCAATACTAAACAGAAAGTTGGTGAGACGCCAGTTGCATTCTTTAACAGATTTAAGCGTGCCTGGATTGAGGAATCTGCAATTCCAATTGATGATGACAATTGTCTGTTGTTTGTGAATACGTTTCTGAATAACATGCATCAGGAGATTGCACAATTAATTCGAATTACGACGTCTCAAATTTCCACAATCTCGGTTGATGACCTCGGTAAACGACTTCGTGAGCTTTCGTCGGCCGGGGCCTTTGACTGCTCAAAAGGAAAAACTCCAGTAATGTTACAAGTAAACACTGTGCCAGTTAAGGCTCAGAACCGTCCGTTCACAAAAAAGCCTATAATCTGTTTCTGCTGCGGCCGTCCTGGGCATACTGCCAAGTTTTGTAGAAGGAGAGCTGAACAGCAGCCGGCAAATGGAAACCAGATGTTTAGGCGCTCTGATGGCTGCGGGCCAAAGGCCCCCTCCTTGCGCTCTTCCGAACAAGGGAGACCGTATACAACTGAATGGAGACAGAAATGACTGAGCCTGCGTACCCAGGAGCCTAACTTTTCAATGATTACGTTATCTTATGGTAACAAGGCTAATGTTTTACCTTTCATTGAATTGAATGTTGATCATAAACCATATGTATTCCTTGTGGATTCAGGTGCCAGTCTCTCATCATTGTCATCAAATTTTTATGAGGGCCTCATCACGGGAAAGAAAATCAGTTCTATTGGAATTGACAACGTTCCAGTGAAATGTGAAATGACGCCACCCTTACCGGTTACTTCTCAGGATGTACCATCATTGTTTAAAATGCATGACTTTGCAATCATACCGAATTCACCATTCTGCCTGTTAGGTAGAGACTTAATGCATAAACTTGGTATGAAATTGGATTTTGACGCTGACTCTCTGACACTTATGTTTCCTGCAGCTTTCTCCATCACAACCGACACAGGAAGTGCTCTTGTCGACGATTTGCCTGCAACTGTACTGACACAGGAACTTTCGGGCGTCAACCCTCAATTGTGGGCGAAACACAAGGATGACGTAGGGTTAATACATGTTCGGCCCTACAGGGCCAAATTGATAACCGATAGGCCTGTGTTTCAAAAACAATACCCGCTTTCAAAGGAAAAAGAGGAGGGAATTGCCCCCCTCATAGAAAAGTTCTTGGCTCAGGGCATCCTGGTTCGCACTCATTCACCTTATAACACGCCAATTAATCCTATTAAGAAAGCAAATGGCTCTTGGCGTTTAACGCAAGACCTGAGGAAAATCAATGATTTGATTAAACCGCTTGCACCAATTGTGCCAGATGTACAGACGATAATTAATTCTATTCCTTCAGAACATGCATTTTTTTCTGTTATTGATTTAAGTTCTGCCTTTTTCAGCATTCCGGTTGATCGCGAAACTCAGCCACTGTTTGCGTTTTGTTTTCAGAACTGTCAATACATGTGGACACGCCTACCCCAGGGCCTAAAAGATTCCCCAGCCGTCTTCGCCGCCATAGTGCAAGCGACACTGAAAGATGTCAAACTCCCTCCAGAGACTTGTCTGCTCCAGTATGCGGACGACATCCTAGTGACTGGCGCCTCTGCAGAGATGTGTGCTGCTGCCTCCACAATTGTCTGCAATGTTCTAGCTGAGGCTGGATTCAAGGCATCTAAAGAGAAACTTCAGTGGGTGCAGAGAAAAGTCACCTACTTGGGCCATGAACTGTCACAAGGCCAAGTCCGTCTGTCTGCTGACAGGGTCACAGCCATCGCTGCATTCAAGCATCCATCAACACGGAAGCAAATGCAAAGCTTTCTGGGACTGGTGAATTACTGCAGGCTGTGGGTGCCAAATTGCTCCATGTATGACAAAATCCTGCGAGAAGCTACGCTGGGTGATAAAGAGGACATTACATGGACTGCTGAAATGGATCAGGCATTCAGACATTTGAAATCCTCTCTTTTAAGGCCTCCTGCTCTCGGCCTCCCATGTTACACTCGCGAATTTCACCTGTATATTCACGAAAGTGGCGGAACAGCTGCGGCAATCTTGGCCCAAGATCATGGGGGTACTTTTCGTCCAGTAGCGTATCTATCTAAAACCCTTGATTCGGTGGCTAGAGGTCTCCCTGCCTGTCTGCGTGCAGTGGCTGCTACAGCGATCATGGTACAGGATGCTGAAAAGGTTGTGTTATCACATCCTTTAACGGTACACACTTCTCATCAGGTCGGAGCTATTATGCATAATATTTCTACACAACATATGACTGCTCAACGCCGTTCAGGCTATGAGGCTATATTGTTAGCTACTGCAAATTTAACTTTGAAAGTAACCTCTGTTATTCATGGTCCCACTGTACATTTACACAGGCTGCTGACACAGGGTGAATTTCAGAGTGACGACCACGATTGCCTGACCAGGATCCAGACTTCGACTGCCTGCAGGCCAGATGTGTCTACATCTGTCCTGGAGGAGGGGAAGCATTATTTTATCGATGGATCCTGCTTTAAGCCAAACGACAGTACATACTTGTGTGGTTACGCTATTGTTGAATTACCCGATAATGTAATTGAAGCATATTCGCTGCCATATAAATCAGCACAAGTTGCAGAACTGATTGCTCTAACAAGAGCTTGTCAATTGGCAAAAGGTCAGTGCGTTAACATATACACTGACTCTAAATATGCGTATGGCGTAGTCCATGATTTTGCTAAATTGTGGGAGGAAAGAAATTTCAAAACCTCCGATGGAAAACCAATCTCGCATCATAATATTGTGGCCGAGCTGATTAGTGCAGCACAGCTACCATTGAAGCTTGCTGTCATTAAAGTAGCTGGTCACAGGACAGGTGAATCTGATGAAGCCAAAGGAAACAGATTTGCAGATGAGGTAGCGAAATGGGCAGCAAAAGAAGCGATACGTAGTCCACATGTAAATGAACAAAGCACTGAAGTGCCGATGATGAATTCGTCATTGATTAATGATTTGGACGTTAAAATATTACAAGCAAATCCCACTCAAGATGATTTGAATCATTGGGCAGCCAATGAAGTAAAACCCGATCAAGCTGGTATTCTGAGAGATAAACAAGGTAGAATAGCACTACCTGCATCCACCGTTGTAATGTTGTGCAGACATTATCATGGTGTATCGCATGTATCAAAAGAGAAAGTGATACAAAATTTGAATCAATCATACTGCATAGCAAATGTTCGAAGGAATACTCTGTTGATATTGGATGCTTGCCTGGTGTGTGCACGAACAAATCGGCACAAGGCAATCGCCCATGATGCTTTACCGCATCCGGAACTTCCTTTCCAATATTTACAGATCGATTTTACACACATGCCTCCATGTGGAAATAACAAATATTTGCTCGTGATTATTGATCGATTTTCTAAATGGCCAGAAGCTTTTCCGTGTGGCAAAGAGAATGCAAAAACGGTAGTAAAGGTTCTTGCAAAAGAAATTATACCGCGTTTCGGAATTCCAACCGTTATATCCAGCGACAATGGAACGCCGTTTGCTTCTAAAGTCACACAATTATTAGCCAAAGAGCTTGATATTAACTGGCATTTTCACATTCCCTACCATCCTCAGTCATCAGCAAACGTGGAACGCACTAACAAGACGATAAAAGAACGTCTTAACAAAGCGTGTCTAGATACGGGCAGAAAATGGGTTGATTTGTTGCCTGCCGTTCTGACAGAAATGAGAATGTCTCCATCAGCCACCACAAAAATGTCTCCATTTGAAATTCTTATGGGTAGACCTTTCCCGACCCCTTGGGTCAGAGGTCGCGCTGGCAATCTTTCTACAGGTGACACGGAGGTGATCATCGCGGATTATGTGGATTCCCTTGTTAAAACTTTGAATGGCATAAATGGTGATGTTTCTCTGTCTCTCCCTCTTCCCTCAGAAAAGCCAACTCATCCTTTTGTTCCAGGACAACAGGTGCTGGTGAAGTGTCTGAAGCCCACGAAACTAGGGGAACCAAATTATCTGGGGCCTGCCACGGTGATCGCTGTGACGAGGACCGGTGTTCTGACTGACCTCCAGCCGCAGTGGATCCACGCTAGCAGAGTGAAGGCAGCTCCATCCCAGGGGGACGCATAAGCCTATGCGGAAGTGGACACCCAGCACTGATCGAACGGAGAGCGAGGAAGAGAAGTAGACGAAGAACGAGATTGCTGATTGAGATTAGCAAAAATTATCATTGAATCCATTAAGCCATGTCTGCAAAGTTGCTATTACACCTGTTTGTGCTGACAAGCATGCTCATCTCCACACAAGCCCTTGTTAGCAGTGGTAATGAAACCTGGCTGTCCCATGAAGACGAACCACATGCGTTTGCCTCCAATATGTGGTGGAGGTTAGCCAACTTCACTGCTAAGTCTACAGGAAAAAAGGGTAACTTATGTTTGCACAAAAATGCCACAAAGTGCTGTCGGACCTCATGTAAGTGTTAAATCACCAACGACAGAAGAAGATTTGTTCTGTCCTTTATTTCTTAGCACTATCGGATCGATTGCACCTCAAAACTCAACAGTAAATTGGACTTGTCCTGATCACAGGACACTGACAGTTGCAGTACAGGTACATGTTAAAGTGGCAACCGTGGGTCCCATTCCAGACTCATTGTTCTGTATGGAAAGAAAAATAGGAGCTGCAACATTAGGTTCCATTCCTGAGAGTAAATGTAGCCAAATATATCGTCGCTGTGAAGTACGAAATGTGCCCTGTTGTTTTAGCTGTTTGTTAGGGAAAGGAAAATTTGACTTGGAATTATGTTTAAAAGCATCTTCAAACCCTATATCTACTATGAATGCTTATGCAATAGCAACTCCTGAGGTTCAAGAGTTGTGTGATGAGTATTGCGGACTCTACTCGGGTAAAAATTGCAATAGGTATGTTCCATCTGTAAAAGGAACAAGAGCTTTGATGGATTGGTTCTGGTTATGCGGGCACATGGTTTACACCTCTTTACCTTTTAATTGGAGTGGACGATGTGCCCTAGTAACTTTGGAAGAATATTCTATGATTATTAGATCACATAGAAGTGATCATGTGATGAACCAAAGAAGCACACGCTCTCTCTCTGACCGCGGTTCAGTTAGTAGTTTGGGTAGAGATAATCCAGTACCAAAAGAACACCGATTATGGACTGGCATGGAAAGATTCTTTGAAGGTATGTTTCCATCAATAGGAGTTAGCAGTCTTCAAATTGAAGTAGAAGTTACAAGATATGAATTGATTTCCTTTATTAAAACTACAAGGGACACTTTAGCTGGTGTCAAAGAAGAACTTCGATCTCTTAGATTGACAGCGCTACAGAACAGATTGGTTCTTGATCAATTAACTGCGGCCAGAGGAGGAGTGTGTGTCATCGTTGTTATCTCTTGTTGTACTTTTATACCGGCGAATGACGAAGATGGTCATATTATAGCGGAAGGAATAGAGAATATGACAAAAATTTCTGATGAACTACAGAGAAGAGAAGTGAGTGATAGGAGTGGCTTCTCAGATTGGATAACGAGCTGGAAGCAGATGCTTGTCTCTGCATTAATTCCAATAGGAACTATACTGTTAATCCTTGCATTTATTGTTTGTTGTATTATTCCATTTGTTAGGGCTTTGATTTATCGTGCTATGAATACTTTTGTATCTTCTCAATATGCTATGATGAACAAAACTGTAAAACCTTGATGATTTTGAAGGAAATGTTTGAATGAAGAATGTTTCAATGTAATATCTTACATAATGATGGACATGCTGAGAATGATGTGATATGATAATTATGTTATATGATAATTATCTTATCAAAGGGGCCATTGTTAGAAATATAATTTTCTTATCTCAGCTCTCTCTAGGAGAAAACATGTCCTGCCTGCACATTCCTTTGCATTTATGTAATTCAAACATTTATGTAAGTTAAACATCTGTTTCATATTAAGAAGCACCCCATTGTAGAAGGGGGGAGAAAGGGTTCTATTCTTTTCTATGTATTGTGTATGACCAAAGCCTTTTGGACCACAAGGCAAGGAAGGAGATCTGATCGGATATTGACCATGTATAGATATCTTATACAACAGTATATATGATACTTATGATGTCATGTATGTTCTCATTGGTTGAGATGGTGATACTCCCTATACATTTTCAGTATATATTCTTTGTCTAGAACAATGGGAAGCTAAGCTATTTTCTGAGCTTCCCAGGCTGGTCTTTTCTTTTCTTTTTGTTTTATTCATTCATTACACCAAATAAAGGACGGAGATAAAAAGGCACTAATCGTTTGGAGGAATTCATTTCTTACAAGGCCCCAAAAATGACATTTTCAAATGGTTATAATAAATTAACTGTGGGGTATTTTGTGCTGAAACTTCACAAATGCATTCTGGGGACACCCAAGACCAATATTACATCTTGTAAAAAGGGGCATAATAGGTGCCCTTTAACTTTTACTAGCAGTGATTTTAAATGGATTTCTCCAAATAGCATGCCAAACTTTACCTGTCGAGTAGAAACTTCGCGACTGAGGCATCAGTGGGAAGCCCAACCTGTGCTTTTAGCGCACGCCAGCGTGTGAAATATTCTCCCAAAAACACTGGTCTTGTTTCTTTCTTCAGAGGCCTTTCTCTTCTTGTCATACAATTCGTAGACACTTTTTCTCTTGCAACCCTCAGACATTTTGAAAAAACCCGGTGAGAACGGCGAGCTTCAATGAATGGCTGAAACCATAGCTCACCACACATATACACTTAAAAGTGCGCATGCGCAGAAAGGACGAGCACATATGACGGCCTTACGTAAACATATCACCAGAATGATTGACACTTAGGTGGACCAATAGTATAGGCTACCCACCCGGAAAAAGAAAATCCTCCGCTATACCTTTAAAGTGTTTTGAAAGTAGTTCTGCTTACCGCAGGCTCTACACTTTCTCATCTCTCTCCTGATCCTCCTCACTATCATCATCATCACAGGAGCTGATGAAGGGCAGAAAACATATATTTTGACACATTTTACAGTGTCTGCTTTAAGGGCCTGGTTCTATTTTTTCACGCTATTTCTCTGCACAATCCTTGCGTTTCTTCTCCATCTCGCAGACTATTTTGACAGATACACACTGACACTGCTGCACGCTCGCTCACTCATTTAAAGTTGTGATTGGGCCAGCCCAGTGTCAATCAAGAAAAGAACCAATGGGCCGCTGATCTACGTGTTTCATGGGCTGGTCTGTCAAAAAAAAAAAAAAAACTAACACTGACTTTTTTGACCACTGCATTACACCGGCACAAACCCAGCGCCGCCAATTAAGCAAAACGAAACAAAACGAATGGGCCGCCGATGTACAAATTGTATGGGCCGTAAAAAAATAAAAAATAAAAAAATAATAATAATAATCACAATTATGTATGAGTATGAGATGTGTTGGCTCACCGGGCAAACACTTTTGAGTTTAACTTGGAGTGAGATTTGCGGGGGGGGGGGGGGGGGGGGGGGGGGTTGCAAAAAAAACTTGCATCACAATAAGTGTATTGTGATTGTCAAAACATTTTAGTAACTAAACTGAATTGTATTAGGTTTAGTGACAACATGTTACAATGTTTATATGGTACAATTTCTGGTAAGCTAGGTTTTTTTTTTAGTTTTTTTTTTTACAAATTTCACGATTTCAATTCAATTCTTGTGATTTGATTTAATATTGACTCATTTGAATAAATATTAGGTACACAATTTTTCTCCAAAAAAATAAAATAAATTACATAGGCTACATACAGACAGCCCTATCAGCTGGTAGTATTATTTAAGGTAAAAAATAACTCAGATTAAATATAATGCGTTTTTTATTATAATAACAACTTTATTTAATGATATAAGTACAAATATAATAAATATGTAATATAGTACACATATTTAGCAAAATACTTTTTCTAGCCAACTAACGTGCCTATATTATGGTCATTAAATGGCTTTCCTGAGGTAAATGTTATGTGACATAATTGTTCGCCAGCTGTTTTATTGACCCCTTTGTTTGATTGATTGATCGATATTATGTATGAAGAATATACATTTCGGTAAGCTGTACTGTTTCTTTCAACATTGTTCATTCGTGTTTATTTACTATTAGCTAGTAGAGATGATCGGGTCACGTGCCGCTAGGGATCAATTACAAACACCAAAACGGTATTTATTGTTTGAATTTCGTAATAAAATTGACAGAATCTGAGAGCTGAGATTTTTTTCATATCATAAGTGACCTACTCTGTCGAGTCTGTCGGTCTCCGTGTCCTCTTTGCTTCGCGATTTTTCTGTGCGTGAGAAAATGGATGTGTGGCGTGAGAGCGTGTGAAAAGTGTAAATTGCGTGTGTCTCACGGTGAATGCGTGAGAGTTGGCAGCTCTGTTATTATATTTTGACTTAATTCTATTTGTTATTCAGATTTTACCTCAAATATTACCTTTGAATTGGAACATAAGTAATTGGGATGTTAATGCTACAGTAGAAGTTTTCTTGATAATCTTATCATGTTTACTGTCCCTAGATAGCAACTTCAGGTATCACACATTTCAAACTGGTTTATGTTGTACTTCAAGTGGTAATTCGGCATTTTTGGGTTTATATGATAAACAGGTTTGAAAGTGCAAAATTCCCCATGTTTTCCTTTTTTTTAAATGGGCACCTTTAGCATAATTTTTATCAAAAACTGCAAGGTTGTGTGTGGAGAACTTTTTCCTAAGGAATCTCTATATTGCTGATGTTAAAAAAGTAGGTAGTGCCCCACTTGGTGGGACGAAACCCTATTTCTAGGCCTCTTTTAGGCTACCGACAGCGGCCTATCTCTCTCTCTCACACACACACACACACACACTAACCCGACCCCTAAACCTACCCATCACACACATACACACAAGTCAAGCGTCTATAAAACGCAGATAGCAGGCCGGGTGAAACCCGTAGTTGTTGGGACATCAGAGACCGGTTTGTCCAGGAGGGCAACATGTTTATTAGCAATAGCTAACGTTAGCTCCGTAGTCTGACGTTTTGAGCCATTCCTATGCTTGATTTTTTCCCATCGGACTTCAGTAAAGGGCTGCGGACCTTTCCCACCATCTTTTCCGACATGAAGAATACACTTTACGGGTGTTAATCAAGCTTGATCACCGCTATCAGATGAAGATGCGCTGCTTACGTCCTCCTCCATGTTTACATGTGCGTAGTGATATTGGCTTGATTTCGGCTGTGACCTACTTACATTTTCGATGCTGATTGGTTGAAAATCTAGCTCAACCGTTTTACATGTCTCAATACGCAGTCAATATAGTGCGCCAATAAATTACAATTTCTCATTAACTGCAGGATAATGCGTGGAGAACTTTTTGCTTGGATACCTTTTATTAACGTTGAACATATTGAGCAAAAGAAAAATTAGTGCCCCGTTTGTCGGAACGAAACCCTATTTCTAGGCCTCTTTTAGGCTACCGACAGCGGCCTATGAACCATATCAAACTTTCCTGATGGTCTTCACTCTGAGACTGAGATATGTTGTCCTGAGACTGTGATGATGCTCTCCGCCACTAGAGGGAGTTTATTTTTCATACAGTGGAGTTACAGTTTTTCTCGATTGGTTTGGCTCATTTCTTGAAACCGAGATGACATTCTCAAAACCATAAGGTCATTTGGCCAAACAGTCTTACAGTTCTGCTCAACATTATAGCTCACTAGCAAAATCAAATATCTTTCCCCAAACTCTTCTTCCATGCTTCAAAAGCAGATTCCTTTCCCATATAAAAGGTCAGTACAGTCAAAATAGCACAGATCCTTCTCAATTGCCTTGGCACATGTGCATTCATTTAGTGCTTTTGTCAAAATAACCTGGATGGTTTAGCACAACACCATGGATCCCCTGCAAAAGCTCATATCTCTCCCAAAACAGTTTATCCATGTGTCAAAACTAAATATCCTTCTCATATAAATAGTCAATGCCCCCAAAATGCATTATACCTTTGGCATTGTTTAAGCACTGCAAGTCAAAATGCTTAGACGTTTTGTCACTGAGGCACAGGTCTAGCAACAGAATACCACTATGAATAAAACTAAAAGATTTTACAGTAAAATCAGCCTCCAATAAACCACTCATACTCAAGGAAACTGTAAACATTTTTATTCGTACAAAGAAATGTTAACATTAGAGAACATACTGTGAAAAGAAAACATATACAGGATTCTGTAAATGTGAACAGTTATAAACACAAACAAAAAACATACTGTAAATAAAGTTTCAGAACTATAGTACAGTAATATTTTCAGTGGTCACCATTGTCACCCTCTCTTTCCTGGCCACCATCCTCATGGCCATCGACGCGCTGCTCTCTGTTAGGCCATAAATTCTCATCCACATCGCAACGGATATTTTCTCTTGCGATGCAGCGAGGGAAGAAACGGCGTGAATGTCTCAACCATCCCCTACATTGATCCCCTGTGATGTCCTCACATGCAGCATCCATTGCATGCAGCAGGGCCCTCTGGTCTTGAGCCTGATGCTCATACACCCTCCACCTCCAAGCTGAAAAAAACTCCTCAATTGGGTGGTGAACCAGGTTCTGATGCGTGGGCCACGGTGGAAGTTCACATTATCCCACACAATGACATAATGTGGTAGCTGAGGTCCTTCTTCACCTCTCTCATTTTCCGGGATCAGATCAGTATAAAGGTGGTCCAAAAAATTTAGGAGCTTTTGTGTATTGTAGGGCCCTAAACTGGGAATGTGTGTGGCCACGCCTCTTTCTGATATAGCGGCACACATTGTTATATTTGCTCCTCGCTGGCCTGGGACATCCACAGTGGCTCGGTGGCCAATGATGTTACGGCCACGCCTTCGACCTTTGGCCAGGTTGAAGCCAGCTTCATCAACGAACACTAGGATGTGAGAGGTTTCGTTGCCTTCTAATGCCATTATTCTCTACAATAGAATAAAAATAAATCTAATCAGTCAAGTAGAGACAGATACTGCAGGGAGGATCTAAAGTACTGTAAAAAGAGGGAGTGAAAAACTGAAGACAATTTCTAGGCAAAATGCTCTAGTCACACAAAGCTGGATTCTGAAGGTAAAAAGGATAAAGCAAAACAAAAAAAAGTGGTAACCATGTCTTACTGTAATAGTGTTACAATGATAGACAACCAGTAGTTGACTTACATGCACATACTGGTACCGCAGCTCTTTCACTCTGTCAGAGTTTCTCTCAAATGGTACCCTGTAAATCTGTTTCATGGTCATCTGATGTTTCTTCAATACCCGGTCTATTGTGGAGATGCTGATAGAGTTTATATTTTGGAACATTACATTGTCTAGAAGGATTGCATTACGAATCTGTCTCAGTGTGATGGCATTATTTGCAATGACCATGTTGCATATTTCTTGTTCTTGTTGTTCATTTAGAAGTTTTCTTCTGCCACCCACTTGAGGCTGTCGTCCAATCCTAGACATACAAGTCAAAGGTCAACACTGTAAATTTGTTACAAAATGAGTTACCAATGTAATTGTACTGCTGTTTTATGGTACTAAAAGTGTGATGCACTGCACAGTGACTGGAATACTATTCACAGTATTTTCTCCATTTTTTTTTCTTTGTCATTTTTATAGTATCATATAACATCACATGAAGATATTACAGTACTCTAGGCCTACACACACACCAACACTGAATAGTTCAATAGAATAGTTCTGTACCTGTTTTTCCTGCGAAAGGTTTGGATGATGGAGGAGACTGTAGACCGAGGCACATTAGGCTGCACTCGGCGACCTGCCTCTGCCATTGTGAGGCGATGGTTTATAACGTGGTCAATAAGGGTGGCCCGGATTTCATCTGGGACATCATGGTGCCTCCGTGCTCCTCGGCCTCTTCCCCCTATTCCTCCACGCATTCTCACTCCTCCTCTTCCTCGAGCAGGAAGTTGCTGTTGTACTTGGCGAGGTGCTTCCATGTTCACACTGCAAATGAAACTGGCCCCGGGCCAAGCTCTGTCTATATACTTTTGGCAGCAGTCATAATCATAGACAACACCTGTCAGGTAACTAAACAAACTGTTTGATTGGTCATCTGAGATGTGGGAAACTGCTCCTTCGTTAGTTCTAATTTCACCTGATTGATTGTCAAGTACTGTCATAAATTTATCAAATGTTCCAAGAAATTCTTTCATGGTATCATATCTTTGACTAATTTTGACAGTTGAACAGACAATTGTGCATATGATGACTTACACAATGAAACCATGCTGATATGTTTTGGAGAGAGTAACCATTTCACTGAAAAATCAACTAATCAGTTTAGATCAGCAAGATCTATTTATTTGGAAAATGTGCTAAATGTGGGCTCATTATGCTAACTGTAGCTACTTGTACATAATCATTTGAAAAAAAGCACAGAGTCACTTGAGACATGTACTAAAGCATTTGCAATTTGATAAAACCAATGAAAAATGACATTCTGTTGTGAACAATTGCAAGGTGGTTTGGAGATTTGTCCATGTTATTTTGAGAATGTCATCTCGGTTTCAAGAAATGAGCCAAACCAATCGAGAAAAACTGTAAAACCAGCTGACTAACGTAAGTAAGAAAGAAAAGGATTAAATATAGACGCCATTCCGAGGAATTAAACCACAAACACACAGTCAGTCTCTCTCTCTCTCTCTCTCTCTCTCTCTCTCTCTCTCTCTCTCTCTCTCTCTCTCTCTCTCAGGTATCAGATTACTTACAGACTCTTTGCGCCACTAGAGGGAGTGAGTTTGTTTTTCATATTAGTGGAGTAGAAAACAAGACACACCTTTACCAGGTAGAAATGAAAGTAAAAGAGACGGAAGAGAAGAGACGCCATTCCGAGGCTTTAAACCTGTTACTGTGGGTGTTTAAACTGTCGCATATTTTGAGGTAAGTTCAGGACTCATTCTTCATGCAACCATGATATTAAAATGAGCTGCTATATGTTTATGCTCTTCTTTACACGGGATTTAAAACATAAATCATTATATTTAGACAGGACAAACAAACCAAAATGGCAGAAACATTGACGAATAGCGTATTTACTTTTGATATCCCGTGATCTTTGTTTTAACAATTAGTTTTATATAATAATTGTTATAATAATAATAATAATAATAATAATAGTTTATTTTATATATTATACTGTAGTTTAAGTGTTCAAGTTCGACACAGCACAACAACAGTGCTGAATACTGCATTCAGATTATCACACCAGTATTAAACTTCACAAAATACTAAAGACTAATGTAAATTAAGTTTCAAAATGTAGGGCCTATTACATTTATTTCAAACAGTGTCCAGTTTCCACTTCCTGCATTCACACACTGCTCTAGCAAACATTAAAAAAAGAATAAGCAGTAAGAAAATGGTAAATGAAAGTACCTGAGTTTTACAAAAATATCTGAACAACAATTCACAATGTTTGACATGAAATAGCCGAACTGCAGTTGTGCTTTATTGTGTTTAAAGGGTTACTTAATCCAAAAAGGAAATGCTGTCATTGCGACGCGAGTGCTTTGTTTGCACAAAAAAAAATATTAATAATAATGTACCATTTTATTTACGAAAATATTGATCTGCAACAGTGTGTGAATGCAGGAAGTGGAAACTGGACACTGTTTGAAATAAATGTTATAGGCCCTACATTTTGAAACTTAATTTACATTAGTCTTTAGTATTGCTTACGAGAAGATCATGGGTTTTGTGTTCACGCGAGAGCTGACATTGTTGCGTGAACGCTCTTTGGATAATATTATTTTGTTAATAAAGTGGTAAAAAAAAAAAAGACATTTAAAAGGGACTGCAAGCTGGATACATAAATGATACATGATAACTGAATATTTAAAATGATTAAATAAACAACAGCATAAAATAATGTAATGAAGTCCAGGTCCTCTGATGTCTTCAGAATGGCAGTTTCTCAAGTGACATCCATGAGAAAAGTCTGTTTGTTTCTGTTTGTTTAAGTAATATCAGTTCTGTGCACTGATGGGCAGTAACGCGTTAGAAGTAACGCGTTACTGTAATCCGATTACTTTTTTCAAGTAACGAGTAAAGTAAGGGATTACAATTGCAAAAACAGTAATTAGATTACTGTTACTTCCCTGTAGCAGGCTGCGTTACTGCGTTATACTGCGAGACTCGCTCGCGACGTGAGCCGTGACTCGTGAGTGACAATGACATGAGCGCCGCGAAGTCAGTGGTAAACACTATGGCAAGCGATCGCGTTCAAAAGTCTTTAAACGGAACGCGTGAATTTTGACGCGTCAACACGCACCGTTTGTCCGTGTTCAGACGTCATGTTTATTCATGAACGATGTCGTAATGGTAAACTGGTATGCACGTGCAAACATCATACGTTATATTTGTTCATGAGGGATAATGCATTGGTACGTTGTGAGTGATGCCAGTCTTATGTCATGATTTGTCATGCCCTTTTAAGTTGTTCGTTTAACGTTCTTTCTCAAGGTAGAAAAGTCAACAGCTCTTAGAATGGGTCTTTTATTTTAGCAAACTGCCAAAATACCTTTTCAGACTGTGTGCAGCTGAACCAAGAAAAGCTTAAGATTGCATGGAGCTGATAAGCATGAATGGCAGAAGAAAAAGACTGCAATTAAAAAACTAAACAAGAGAAAATTATTTTAATGCAAGCAATAAAAAACTGCACACATCAGCTGTGGAATAAAATAAAAGAAATGCATGATTTACTAGATTAAGGCATACCCCTGTCTAAATGTAAACCCTGTCCACCACCCCCAAAGGTTTCACAAAGTTATTCTTACCACTGTAACTTATGGCTTCCTAAAGACAGGTTTATGGGTAAATAAATTAATAATAATAAAAAATATATACCAGGGCTCAACATTTAAGCCATTTCATTTGTCCTTCGGTCGGTCATTCACTTGTCTGAGTAAAAACATTTGTTTGAACAGGAACATTTTTTTATTTTGTGTGTGTGTGTTGTAAATATAATTTATTCCGAATCAGTATTCTCATCAGTTCAGTCAGCTTTAACATATATAAATCGGCATATTTATGATATTTTAACCTTTATAAAGGGCATTTTTCCCTAATCGTTTGCTTCATCTTTCATTTAAAATTCTTAAATTTGATCAATAAATTACAATAGAATAATAAGATGCTAAAGGGCTGTTACCAATCAAATAAACTGCATTAAATAATGTAATGAGATTATAAAAAAAAAAAAAATTGAATATACAAATAAGAAATATTATTTGTGCATAGAAATAATATTTATAAACCGCCAGTAGGAGGCGGCAGGCGACCATCTTCATGAGTGAGTCATTGATGCAATGTGCATAAAGTTAAAATACTGAAACTAATAAAACAAGTTTTAAAAAAGAATGTTTCATTTGATTCAATTTTAGATGATGGAATATGCAGAAAGAATAGAATTAAGCAGAAAGGTCTTGCTTTATAGCGCATTCATTTCGTGCATCATGTTTTTGAAAAGTAACTAGTAAAGTAACTAGTAAAGTAACTAATTACTTTTGAAAATAAGAAATCAGTAAAGTAACTGGATTACTTTCTTGGAGAAGTAATCAGTAATCAGTAACTAATTACTTTTTCCAAGTAACTTGACCAACACTGGTTCTGTGGCCAAACGAGGCTATAAGTCACAGTTATGCTCAGTTTTGGTTTAGTTTTCTATCAGTCTGTTTAGTCACCTGTGTTCTTGTGTTTCTTTGTTTTCCTGTGTATCCATTTGTTCATCACAGCTGTTCATAATTTAGTTCATCACCATGTGTATTTAAGTTCCTCATCTTCACTCATTCTTTGTCTGGTATTGTTGGTGTTTACTCTGCACTCTCGAGTTGTTCATTTCTGTTAATAAACCTTGTTACTATTCTGAAACCCTTAACCTGCCTTCATCTTCATCATCTTTGGACTTTAAACGTGACACTATTATGAACAGACAGTGCCTTTCTCAACAGTATAAGGAAAGTTAAAATAATAGGATATACCTTTAATGTATGTGACTAGGCATTGTTATGTATAAGAGGAGAGAAGTGTATCCAGCTCTGTTTAATAGAATACCCTACATGTTCTGTAAAAAAAAAAAAAAAGAAAAAAAACAGGTCACTATAATTGATAGGAAACAATTTACAATTTAATAAAGTTAGTAAAAATGTATAGAGATATTAAGAAGAATATCAAATGTTCCTGTAGAGTTCCTGTTGATAGTCTGTGTGATGATTCAGCTCAAGAAATGAGCTTTCAAAGTGTATTTTGACAGATTTAAAAAAAAAAAATTGTGAATAAAGATTCCTGATCCTAAACACAAAGAAGCATTTCAGCATAAATGTGTTTAACAAGATGATGTAGCTCCAACTATTATTATGAGTAAATCACTTTTGAATCACTATTGACTATTATTTTTTTATGTTACATTGAGCTATTTTTGCATGTTATTATAATATGGGGAAATAGTTAGATTGCAATGTCATGTAGATTAAGACTGTACTAACCTTGTAGTTTTTACTTTTTACTTTGTTGTATTGTATAATTGTGCTACAGAATTTAACTCTGTGTTTCCACAATAAAGGTCTGAAATCAGTCTCTCCTCACTCTTTTGGCAAATGAGAGTAGGAGAAAACTAAAATGAGTCTCTGTACTGAGAGACAAGATGAGGACACTGCCTCTGAAACAAGTTCTCCATCTCCTGGATCAAGCTGTGTGTCTGTGAAGAGTGATCAATCCATGAGGAATCTTCCGTCTGGATCCAGTGATGCAACAGTGACCTCTGACCCCAGGTGAGACACTGGCCATTTCAGCATTAACAGATGCTTTTATTCAAAGTGATTTACAGTGTATTCCAGAAGCCTGCAGTGGGTGAGTGCTGATACTGAACCTTCACAGAGAAACACACAATCACGTTCCTTGCTTGCAGTTTTCAAGATGTGTCTAAAGACTTCTCTTGACTAAATCCTGTTAAACCACTCTTTCTCTTTCTAGTAATGTATGTGTAGTGCTTTAAAGGCTTTGTATGAAAAGTAGGGCTGTGCGATGTATCGTTTTTAGCATCGATATTGCGATGTGCGCCAGATGCCGCTCGGTTCGGAATGCATGTGATTCGCAGATTAATTGCTAAGTTTAACCATCATAGAGTGACAGTTTATCATTTTCATGTGTTTTAAAGTCCTATCAGTTTAAACATCAAGTGCAAGAAGACTGTAACTCGCGCGCTGTTTTGTGTGCGCAGACAGAGCCACGCAGACAACACGAGAAGTCCATGAACACCGAATTCCCTTCCCTTTCTTATCTATTTGTGCTTGAACGGACATGTGCACAGAAAATTAAGTCAAAATGTATGGAGCTTATAATATGACAATATGATCTGAATTTGAATTGTGTAAATTTGAATTATTTACAAGTGTAATCTAACAAATTTGACTTTTATATGGTATTTTAAATAGTTCTGAATTTGATTTCTTTAAACGAATATTGAACATTTGAAATTTAACGAATTGAAATATTTTTATGGCTGAATTTTTTAGACATGTATTTTCAAACAGCTATTTTTTTGTTCTGAATTCTCAGTCTGCATATATTCAGTTTAAAAAAAATACAGATTCAAGTTTCAAGATGAAGAAGAAATTCAGAAGTTCAAATTCAGTTTTCTAAAATTCAAACCGTGGAAAATTCAGATCTTACAGAAAGTAGGTCACAGGTCATCCACAGGGAAGAGTAAAGGATCTCAGATAAGTCGAACAGAGCATTTTGGCTGCACTGCAGTAGTTTTCTGCCGCAAACGTGGTGGTGGTTCAGGAGAATCCGTGTATCTTTCGTTCAGTCGTTTTTTTATTTAATATTAAGAGTAGAAAAATTTGAAAACAGCTTGAGTATTAGATTTCTAATATTCTAGTAACAATAGTGCTCCGCTGCTGCAGTGTGCACGGAGCTTACAAAACTTAACGCGTGTATTGCAACTATAGGCTACATTTGATTTTCTCATCAAACAACATAACTAGACTAACGAATGGCTCGGCACAACAGAAGAGCCCAGAAAGGGCTTTTTCTCTGTGTAGACCAGCAGTTGGTCTGAATTTGCTATAAAAGTCACGTTTTATCATGAAACACGCTGTGATTTATTCCAAAGTGACTCAGGCATATATAATGCATTTAACGTTAAATAATCTAAATGTTGACTTTCAAAGTAGGTGCGCCAAGAAGGCTATTCGCTGTATTCTGGTTAATTTTTGGTGTGCGCCAGAAATATCTTAAAGGAGACCGAGACGCGCTAAAGCAGCGCGTCATGTTGTTTTATTTATTTTTCAATGGCATGATATTTTGTAGTCATTTTGAATGTACACAAATAAAAATATACATTTTATTGTTTCGAATGATGTCATATTATCTGTTTAAATAACAGAGTATTAAGATATTTCCCAGCAGTGGAACAAATGGCGCAGGCGCATCACGCTCTCACACAACATAGCAGTTCTGGTAACACACGCGTGTCTCGCATCGCTTGACACGCCCACATTCTGTTGCCAACGGTCACTGTCGCTCGTGTCGCTGGAAGTCGCCAGCGCTCCATTGAAATGAATGGGATCATGTCGCTTTGTCGCTACGTGTCGCTGGCGGTAGTGTTGTAGTACTCGAGATCGGTCTTCCGAGACCACTTTTTAAAGGTCTTGGTCTCGTCTCGGAATCGAGCGCATTTTTACTCGGTCTCGTCTCGGTCTCAGACGAAGAGGACTCGGGATTTTATTTCAAGACCGGTCAAGACCACAACTGAGGCATATCACGAAATTATTTGATAACATCATTACTGTGATTAGACGTTTAACTTCCGACTAATTTTAAATGTTTTTCATTTTTACTGATTGTTTACGGTGGCAATCCCCGCCCACACACTCCACGCGTGAAATGAACGCGTGAGACAGGAGAAAGCTGTTCCGTCACCGTGGCTGTCGTCGGGGAGATGTCAGCCAAATCCAGGGCTGCCAACTCTCAAGCATTCAGCGTGAAACTCACGCAATTTACACTTTTCACACGCTTTCAACGCCACACATCCATTTTCTTGTAAATGTGACAGTGCCTCAGTTCAAGCGGCACGTGAACCGATATAGCTAATATAAATAAACACTAATAAACTATGTTGAAAGATACAGTAGGCTATAACTTACCGAAATGTATATTCCTCATACATAATATCGATCAATCAGTGTTTTTCAACCGTGGAAAGATGTAAAACAGCTGGAGAACAATTGTCACATAACATTTACCTCAGGAAAGCCATTAAATGACCATAATATAAATAACACGTTTAGTTGGCTAGAAAAAAAATAGCTGATTATTTTGCTAAATATGTGTAGTTATATTACATATTTATTATATTTTACTTATATCAATATGTAAAGTTGTTATTATAATAAAAAAACACATTATATTTAATTTGAGTTATTTTTAACCTTAAATAATAGCAGCTGATAGGGCTCTCTGTATGTTTACAGCATTGTGAGATTTTTTTGCCTATCTTCTGTACCTAATATTTATCCAAATAAGTCAATATTGAATCAAATCACAAGAATTTAATTGAATTTAAATAGTGAAACTTGTGTCAAGCAATAAAAATTGTAGCTTACCAGAAATTGTACCATGTAAACATTGTAACATGTTGTCACTAAACCTAATAAAATTCTGTTTAATTACTCAAATGTTTTGACAATCACAATACACTTATTGTGATGCAAGCAGTGGAACACTTTTCTTTTCTTTTCTTTTTTTTTTACATCCCCCCAATCCGTGCGATATTAACCAAAAACCTCAGTCAAACCACATGTGAGATATTTACAATTACAAATTGTAAAAATTACAAATACAGGGTTTTTTGGGGGCAGTCATGGCCTAGTGGTTAGGGAGTTGAACTGGTAACCCGAAGGTTGCTGGTTCGATTCCAGAACCGGTGGGAAATGACTGAGGTGCCCGTGAGCAAGGCACCTAACCCCTAATCGCTCCCCGGGCGCCACACAAGGCTGCCCGCTGCTCTGGGTGTGTGTATCCACGTTTGCTGTGTGTGTTAACTACTCACTACTCTGCTCCTAATATGTGTGCATTAACTTGGATGGGTTAAATGCAGAGGTCAAATTCCAAGTATGGGTTACCATACTTGGCCGTCACGTGTCACTTTCACTTCACTTTCACTTTCACTTTCCTTCTCCGCTGCACAATATGTACCAACTTGTAAATGAAAAAAAAAAAAAAAAATATATATATATATATATAATTCATATATATATAATAATTTGCCTACTAGGCAAGACTTAATGCATGGATATGTATGATACATATTTCACCACCTGTTATTCACATTAATATAAGACATAGGCCTAATGGACTGTGTCTAGATTTATACCTCATCGAGATTAGCATTTTTATGGAACTTTGAGTTTTAAAATAGCCGCATATGCATATTCCACATTTTATCATAAGTGTGTCATGCCGTGTGGGGACTTGCACTGGTCTTGGTCTTGACTCGGTCTCGGCCTGTCTTGGTCTTGGTCTTGGTCTTGACTTGGTCTCGGTTTAGGTGGTCTTGACTACAACACTAGCTGGCGGTGTGAACGGGGCTACAGGCGTTGCTTCATATCACAGACTGTTCTTTATCAAAATAAAAACATAAAATCATTTATGAATACTTTATTTTTAAGCAAAAATTATGCAAAAAATGTAGGCCTATTTTATCCAAAACTGTAAAAGGCTAGGTTATAGCCTATAAAAATAAAGCATTGATAAATTATTTTATGACAAACATATTACTGTATTACTAAGTGAACTCATTTAAAGTTATAAACTCAAATAATAATAATTATTATTATTATTATTACATTTTAATTTTAACTCCAAAACTTACAAAAAAGGAACAAAGCAATTCGTCAAATATCAGTCATAATACAGGTTAGACAATAATAATAAAGTGCTAAGATTATCACAAATAAACAAAAGATTTTGATGCACGTCATTCATATTAAATCATATATTCCACCCCATACCCGCTACAATTGAGAATCACTTTAAACATGCAGACGCAGTTAAGACAATTTGATGTATTCCACTTAATGCACAATAAAATAATAGGCCTATACAATAAGATTTGTTAACAACGTAGCTCCTGGTGTTCTTCTAAAATGAGGGCGAGCCAAAAAATCCGTGAGTACAGTTTACAAACCCGTGGGAACGTATTGCGAAAGCGTGCATGGGTACGGTTTATGAATTTGTGGGTACAGATTGCAAAAACTGAAGGCACGGTTTACAAGTCTGAGAGCGCAGATTAGAAACTCGTGGGTACGGTATATTAATCCGTGGGCACGATTTGTCAAACCGAGGGAACAGTTTGAGAATTCGTGAGTACGGTTTATAAACTGAACGGACAGATTGCAAAACCGTCGCCGTGGATTGTTTTTTTTTTTTCTCCCACAGGTGACTTCCCGGGCTCCGTAGTAATACGTACTCAGGTGCATGCGACTTATTTTCTGGCAAATACGGTCAGTTAAAATGTTGCTGTATTATTACAAAATGCATAGAGTGGAGACCATTTGGGCAAAAAACAAACATATTGTGCTGTGCAGAGAAAATAACACACAGTTTTGTTTGACATCAATTGATACTCTATATATTAATGACATAAATAAATGTAATGTCAGAGAATGCACAAAGCACATCCTTTTGAGATGTCAATTATAATAAATTTGAATTAAAATAAAACACAAGGCCTACATCATAAAACTCAGAAGATTATGTATTTTAATATCTCTGATAGTCAGTCTGAATGACAGTTCATGCGTGAACGTTAGACCTATTATATACCCAATCAATGCATTATTCTTTCCTTTTTGTATTAGTGTGTGTTTAAATCATTTAATTTACTACTAATTATATTGATTTATATCTTAATTTCTTTTCTTTTTTTTTTACTTACCGGGCGACAGCCGTCATTTACCCTGCCATACCCAGCTGATGCAAAGCGTAGGTTAATTTATATCTACACAGAGAGAAAGCCCTGTCTCTTCCTCGGTACGGGTTGTGCCGAGCCATTGGTTAGTCTGGTTGTTTGATGAGAAAAATATTAAATGTAGCCTATATATTTTTACTACGTAGCCTAGGCTAGTTGCAATGAGCGCGTTAAGAATCTGTGCAACTGCAGCAGCGGAGCACTATTATTACTAGAATATTAGAAATCTAATACTCAAGCTGTTTTCTAATTTTTCTACTCTTAATATTAAATAAAAAAAATGACTGAACGAAAGATACACGGATTATCTTGAACCACCACCACGTTTGCGGCAGAAAACTACTGCAGTGCAGCCAAAATGCTCTGTTTGACTTTTCTGAGATCCTTTACTCTTCCCTGTGGATGACCTGTGACCTACTTTCTGTAAGATCAGAATTTTCCGCGGTTTGAATTTTAGAAAACTGAATTTGAAGTTCTGAATTTCTTCTTCATCTTGAAAACTTGAATCTGTATTTTTTAAAACTGAATATTTGCAGACTAAGAATTCAGAACAAAAAAATTGCTGTTTGAAAATACATATCTACAAAATTCAGCCATAAAAACATTTCAATTCGTTAAATTTCAAATGTTCAATATTCGTTTAAAGAAATCAAATTCAGAACTATTTAAAATACCATATAAAATACCATTCAAATTTACACAATTCAAATTCAAATCATATTGTCATATTATAAGCTCCATAAAAATGCCCGTCCTGACAAGTTTCCTCGTAAACGCAGTCGGTTATCATTAAGAAAACGGATGCTCATCATTACCGCATACGTGCATTCGTCTTAAAGTGACAGCAGCCCAATATACCCCCAACTGTTTGAGTCACCAAAGTTAATCAAACAACAAAAGAGAAAGAGAAAATCACTTTTGTAGCTTTAAAAAAAGGTAAACTGTTTTAATTATATGAATCTTATTAAATTATACATTGAAAACTATGCTGTTTTACATTTGATTATTCAATGTCTGTACCTGAATACAGTTAATTTACCTGAAAAACATAAAGCACTGCTTATTTCATCTGTGTCTTTGTTCAATTGTATTCACCCATGCTTGTAATTTGTTTATTATTTTCTATGCAAATGCACTACCCTACAAAATTACCCAAATCATCCTAGAATTATTCATTCTTTACAAATAGAGCTATTCAAATCATCACATGAAATTGTTTTCATATCGCAGTATATATTTCAGAAAAACTAAATATTGCAATGTCCGTTTTTTCCAATATCATACAGCCCTAATGAAAAGCATCTGACAAACTACATTAATACAATTTTGTCAAGAAGATTTGATTAACATGTCTCACACTCCTCCTTGAGCTTGAATATTCTTGAATAAAAAGTGAATATTCCCAGTGTGTTACTCGCTCTAGATTACTCGCAGGATGTTTCTTTTTTTTTTCTTTTTTTTTTGAATTAAAACATTGCGCAATGAGGAGTGTCTTTACGCACATCATCAATAACAAAATATCTTTCTGCATTTGTTTCCGTCATCAACCATGTTGGAGATAACTACTAATGCTGCTTTGTTCCTGTTGTGGAAGTCCCAAATATGCTGGAAAGCCAAACGACGATGTGTCTGGGTTCACAGAGGGTAACACAGGAGTGGATTTTCAAACCTCTCCCATCCCACAAAAAAAAAAATTCTGTCCTGTCCCTATCCCAGAAAAATTACTCCTTTCCCTCCCACTCCCGTGTTGTGTTTTTTTTTTCAGTTAAAAATACAGTACAAATCACAGCCCAACTTAGTAAATCTAAAATGACGTTTGTTATTTTATTGAACTGAAAGCCACCTTAAACATTGCACACACATTACATTTCATGTAAATCATCCATGCAAACACACACACACACACACACACACACACACACACACACACACACACACGTAGGCACACACACAGAGGCACGCACACATTATATAACCAAATTTTCACTGAGTTTCCATTAAGATGGAGTCCCACTGTTGCTATGCAAGAACAAAATGTCCACACATTCCAGACTGAGGCTAGTGCGCTTCTCCTCAATTAATCTATCTATCTATCTATCTATCTATCTATCTATCTATCTATCTATCTATCTATCTATCTATCTATCTATCTATATATCGTCTGTCTGTCTGTCTGTCTGCCTGTATGCCTATCGAACATTCTATATTTTAAAATTGCCACCTGTAAACCTTAAAACTTGGGGTGTTAGCTGTTAAAACTAGTTCAAACTTTCTGGTCTAGCTTTCTCAAGCCAACTTTTAAGTTGTTTACAAACTTTACTACAGTTTTTCTCAGTCGCTTTGGTGCATTTCTCACATCACTATTTACATTTGCACAACAGTTAATGCAGTTCTCAAAACAATTAGTACAAACTGCAAAACCTAGTTGATAACCTGCAAAAGCGTGTCACTTGCTCAAAATGGATAGCTCATTCCTCAAAAGCAAGTATTCATGTCAATGAAAGTGTCAGTGTCATGATGAAAAGTCCTGACACCATAATAATCCTGGAAAATTTACCTCAGAAGTGCTGGAAGTTTCATTTCGAGGATCAACGGATCCAGCTGAGGAATAGGTCAGTTCTATATTTGCTTTGTTCTAATCGCAAGTGTCTGTGCACGCAAAAATACTGTTTAAATATGAATCGCGTTTCTGAGTGTGAATGAATGAATGCACAGATGTGCGCTGTTGTGTAGCTACTACAGCTGGCAAAAATACTGTTTAAAAATTAATCTCGTTTTTGTGAGTGAATGAATGAACAGCTTTTACCAAACTCTATTGCTATACTGAGATGAGTAAAAATCGACTACAAAATCGGATAGATTATAAAGTTTTTACTGTAAAATACTGCCACATCAAATAAGCTTATAATGTTGCCAATTTCTGCTCATATGTTAAATAATATATTTACATTTACGCATTTGGCAGACGCTTTTATCCAAAGCGACTTACATTGCGTTATCCTATACATTTATACATAGGTATGTGCAATCCCCTGGGATCGAACCCACAACCTTGCGTTGTTAACGCAATGCTCTTACCACTGAGCTACAGGAAAGCTGAAACATATATACTATGTTTTGTCAAAAATAAAGTCATCAACTAAGATGTTATTAAAGTGTTTGTTCCAATGTAGGCTATATTCAAACTAATGAATCCTTAACTTTGAATTACGTATGATAAAATGTATACTTTAGTTTTTACAAAGAAAGATTACACTGGAAATATTGTTACAATTTTAATTGTTGTTGTAATTGTATAACCTTTTTAATAAAAGAGCAAAAAAAAAAAAAATATATATATATATATATATATATATATATATATATATATATATATATATATATATATATATATATATATATATATATATATATATCCCTCAGACGGTCCTCGGTCATTTCTGACCGAAACATTTTCTGTTTTGAATTTCTAAAAATCACAGCTTCATCGGAATGTTATGAAACTTGGTGACTTTTATGGCATTAGATATGTGAATACAAAAAAAAAAATTGAGGTCATGATCCGAGCATGCTAAGTGGTCGTAAAAAAAATAGTGACGATTTTGGTCTTTCGGTCAAAAATGACCGACCCATAGGAAATGAATGGGAAATTGACAGCAAAAAAAAAAATTCTCTGAATTTTTGTGTGTACAATCTACAAATCGGCCTCAATCCTAAAAATAAGTACACCGGTGTAAAGGGGTGACACTCTACAACAGGGAACGACAACTGGCGGCCCGCGGGCCAAAACTGGCCCGCCAGCAATATTTTCTGGCCCGCCGGATTATTTTGGAAGTCCTAAATGCTGCACAAAACTCTTCCACTACTTGTGAAAAGCCGTAGTCGCGCGGCGATTTCACCGCCGCATACTGTGTGAAACACCCATAGGGAATCATGCGGCGCGGGATTACATTTTAAAGTATAACTGTGCGTTCACACCGGACGCGAATAGAGCGTCAAATTCGCGCCTGCCGCGTCTAGTTATACGCTTGACCACTTTGTGTCCATTTGCGCGTCAAAAGACGGTAGCGGTCAGAACTCTGGTGTAGGCTACTTTGGACGGAGCGGGCGGTCTGACTGACAATAGCCCACTCCCGACATCTTTTGACAGCGTATCCGCACTTAATTCGGACCACCTGTACACCTAGCTCTGAGGAGCTGTTTGCTACTGAAACCATTGTCAGTCAACAACATTCTTTTTTTGCAAGGATGTTTGAAATAGTTCAATATGCAATATGGCAATATGATTTTCATTTATGTTGCTTAGAAATTTGAGTGATAGGCTTTGTCCTATTTAATTTATGTTAGGCTATTTATATTTCATATTTTTTTTCTGTGGCATTTTTTAAAATAGCCTAATATTTATATTGACACGAACACAATTTTTGTATAGCATTTATTATAGGCTACTTAATCTCAGTCTTGCCGTTAGAGACATTTGAATGTGAGATAATGGAAACGAGATCTAAATTTTGCGGAACCGTCAGGTCGGGAAATAAAGCAGGTGAACACCGAGTGTATTTTAAGCGGTTGCTGAATAGAACCTTGTGGGAGCGGGACAGAAAAAAAACAGTCCCGCGCAGAACTCCTTAAACCTTAGGTGTGTATGTGTGTGTCCCGAATAAATAATAATACAAAAAAAAGGAATAAAGTTCATAAGTCGGACTGTCAGCGAATGAGTATGATTGCTATTCACACCTTTATTAAAATGGCTGTAATCTGTTACCACAATAGTACTTGATCTGTTTAAAATTATTTCCTTGATATATGCCTAAGGTTTTAAATTAAAAATCAAAATTAAAATTTGTCTAATCCAGTAATTAACTTTTTCTATTTTTGATCTGAGCACAATCAGAAAATCAGAAAACCCATTGTTATTCGTTTTTTTCATTTTAGTTCAGGAAATAAATAATGGAAAAACAAGTCGTTTTTCATCTTTTTATTTTTGGTTTTAATTTGAAAAAAACGATTGAACGAATGATCCACGGACGGTGACGGACCCATCATATTCCACGATTATAGGCCTATATAAAAGTATTTAATTTGTATCCATATGCCTACTCTGTGTAGCTGGCCCGCCATCTACTGGCTAAAAAAAATATTGGCCCGCGGCCAAAGTTACTTGCCGACCCCTGCTCTACAACATCAAGAGTACAAAAAAGACACACCCACCCCCACACACACACATACACACACACTTTTATACACATAAACACCAATACATTTTGATTACAAAAAAATCTGTTTTGAATTTTTTTAAATCACAGCTTCATCGGAATATTACGAAACTTGGTGACTTGTATGGCATTAGGTATGTGCACACACAAAAAAATTGAGGTCATGATTCGAGCATGCTAAGTGGTCATAAAAAAAAGTCACACTTGTGGTCTTCGGTCAAAAATGACCGCCATAGGAAATGAATGGGAAAATGACAAAAAAATTAAAGGGATACTTCACCTCTGGAAAGATGAATGTGTATTTAAAATAGGTCATTTATGTAGAAGAAATGTGAAGAAATTTTTGAATTTGGAGCTTTCTAGACTGAGAAAAGCCAGAAAATTTATTTTTGGCTTATGTGGATGAAAGACAACAACTCCCAGAATGCACTTGCTTCGCTGCCCTAGGAGGCCACTCCCAAGCCACGCCTACCGGTAAGAGAGCGCAGTTGAAAACAAGGCTTGGCTACTATTTGAGACTCCGTGATGAGTTTGCCAGGGATTTCGAGATCGCCCAAAATGTCCGGGATTCGGCTTTTGCGTTCTACAGTCGCCATTCATCATGTTTACTGTGGCGAGCAGGACGAGGCTGACGGCCGCGGGAGAACGGCGCGAGGCTGGTGGCGTCATTACTGAGACGCGCCGGTCTCGCATCTCTCACGGAGGAGCGGGAATTTTCTTAGCAATGGTAAAAAAACGCACATCAACCGATCACTTGTTTAGCGTTCATGTAAACACTACATTCAGATTCACCAATCGGAATGAATTCAGTTAGATTGAAACAAAAGGTGTGCATGTAAACAATGAATGGCGACTGCAGAAAGCAAAAGCCGAATCCCGGACATTTTGAACGATCTCGCCCGCCGGACAAGTCCGGGAAAAAGAGGATGGTAACCCCTACTACTCAGCTTTCTCCTACTACTCAGCTTTCTTCACAGAACAAAAGCCTGCTAGCTTAGCTTCCAAAGGCGGCTGACACTGTGTGTACATTCTGTGAGTGAGATCCCACCTCCTATGGGCGGCCTGAAAACATGCGGAACAACGCCTTCTACTGGCTGTAGTCTTCAGCCTCTGGACAGAAAATCCTCCGATGACGCAAAATGACGATTTTTGCGTCATCGGAGGATTTTTTCCAGACAAAAAATACATAAATCTCTTGTCTCAGGGGGATATGAGGGTGGAAAGCACGGTAATTCGAAAATACTACAGGTTTTCTACTAATACAAAGCTTAATGCTAAATCCTGAAGTATCCCTTTAATAAAAATAAAATAAAATAAAATTTTTATATTATTTTACATAAAGTGTTATAATTGAATGAATTGCATTTTTTGTTACAAATTCTGTAAAAAAAAAAAAAAAGTAAATGTGTCCATAAACAGCTGGGGAATTCACAAGCCTCTCCATAGAGAACTGTAGATGCCATCTAGTGGTTACACCATGGTTCTACGCTTTCTCTCCATACTCTCACCAAATGGTGCTAATCTGCTTCAAAAAAAATTTTTTTAAGGCCTAGACACTATATTAAACTAAAATACTGCATAAATTAAAAATTAAAAAATACATATATTTATATCTTTTTTTATTAATTTCAATGGCAAAAATAGACCATAAATATTAATAAATTCAATCAAATGATCTCAAAATACAAAATTAAAAAGAATAAATATTATAGAACAAAAATAAATTGCATTGGTTTTACTGGGATGGAGGAAGTTTCATTTTTAGGCCTCCGGTCACTTCTGACCGGGAAGGCCCAGGATGTGACTCCGAAACGAAGAGGGATATACAAGGATAGATGTAAACAAAATCTTAAAAGGTCAATATAAGCCTTCTCTTTAAACAATTTTTATTGTGTTTTATTAGTGACACATTTGGGTAGAGAAAATATTCCAAATCTGAAAATACAGTATGAGAACAATTAACTGCACAATTACTAGAAATGTTTACCAATTATATATATATATATATATATATATATATATATATATATATATATATATATATATATATAATTGGTTCACAGTTGTTGCCCTATATATATATTGTCCTTGCATTCTTTCTTGTGGCTCAGTCACACACCTGCATGAAAGGCTCATTATGTATGCAGCCTCATTATCTCCTCAGGTGTGATTCACTTGCATATTGCCTTTCCAAACAAAAAGTGTCTTACAAAATTTAAATCAATATATTGTTTTATGTGAATGATTAGGCAGGATGATTTTCACATCATTTTGAAGAAAAAAACTCTAGGCGACAAAATGCATTATTCAGAAGTCTTGTGGACACATATTTAGTATGTGTTTTGTGGCCTTATTTCAGAAATTTTCATTTTTAGTTTTTTTCAATAACCATGCATAAACATTATTTTCTCAAAAATACAAACATGTACATACATGTTGCTCACATATTATGGTAGCCCTGTTTGTGCTAAATAGAGTGTAATTATACCTTTGCCATTAATATGTTCATAAGCAACTGAAAAAAGCACAAATGTAAGGGCATGTCAGAACATCTCAAGGACCCCAAAAACACTTTAGGCCCCAGAGGGTTAAGTGATGCTAATTTCAGACCCCTTCTTCTGATAAACTGCAGCGCGAGCAACTACGTGAAAGTGCAACTTTATTTCATTGCAAAATTAAATAAAACAATCCATAAGGCGCTAATTCTACACATAATTTACTACACAGGGCACCGCAGAAAGGCATCGCACAAATGTATTTGCAGGCATTCATGTTCATATTAACTTTTTAAATAGTGTACCTGCCCCACACACAACATTCCTTATGGTACTACCGTATTGACGATACTACCGTTTAAAATACAATGGTATCGCCCGTATGTTTAAGCTTTAGTATCGCTATACTACTGTAGTACCAGAATATTGGGTAACCCTAATAGCTAGTGTTCTAACATTCTGTTTTTATTTGTCAGTATCAGCAGGAGGAAGATACTGAGATCAGAGTCTCCAGAACCCAGTGGTGTGTCTCTGAAGAGTAACATATCCATGATGCGACCCCCTGCTTTCAGTGATGGACCAGTGACCTCTGACCCTCTGTTAGTATAAACATTAACTGGCTAATTTACTGTTGTGCATCTCAGATAAATAAGATCATTTAAAAGAGTTTAAGAAACTCAATGAAATAACACAAGGGACATATGCACTACACAAGGGTGCAACTTGAAAACGGACACCAAAGTCATATCCAGTAACTGATATATTGATGATATTTCTGATGCTCATTGTAATCACTGGAATTGCTGCTCTTTTATTTTTTTTCAGCAGGTGGGAGCTGATCAGATCTGGGCCGTCTTCTACATCCCACTATCAGACTATCATCAGTCAGACAAAAACTGAAGCAGTCCTGCAGACACACACACAGGAGACTGGAGGCCTGCAGAGAGTCAAAGACCAGCACAAAACCAGCATGAAGAACAAGTATGAGAGATTGTTTGAGGGAATAAAACTCCAAGAGACTCAAACCCTCCTGAACAGGATCTACACACAGCTCTACATCATAGAGGGAGAGAGTGAAGGAGTGAAAGAAGAACATGAGGTTTTACAGATGGTGAAACCGGCCAAAACACGAAACTCACAAGACTCTCCAATCGATTGCAATGACATATTTAAAGCCTCACCTGAACCAGGATGTGAGGAGAAAGACCAGATCAAGACTGTTCTTACTAAAGGCATCGCTGGAATCGGGAAAACCGTCTCTGTGCAGAAGTTCATTCTGGACTGGGCCGAGGGAAAAGCCAATCAGGATGTAGATTTCATGTTTGTGCTTCCATTTCGAGAGCTGAACTTGATCCGAGATCTTCATTACAGTCTTCACAGACTTCTGCTGGACTTTCATCCTGAACTTCAAGATCTGGACTCAAAGATTTATGAGGCATGTAAAGTTGTGTTCATCTTTGATGGTCTAGATGAAAGCAGAATCACACTGATGTTTTCAGACGCTCAGAAAGTTTCTGATATGACTCAGACTTCATCAGTGGGTGAGTTGATGTCAAATCTCATTAAAGGAGATCTGCTTCCCTCTGCTCTCATCTGGATCACCTCCAGACCAGCAGCAGCCAAAGAGATCCCATCCAAATACATCAACCGTTTGACAGAGATTCAAGGATTCAATGAGCCTCAGAAGGAGGAATATTTCAGGAAGAGAATCAGTGACGAGCATCAAGCCAGCAGAATCATCTCACACATCAGAAGAGCAAGAAGCCTCAACATCATGTGCCATATACCCGTATTCTGCTGGATCTCATCCACTGTGCTTCAGAAGCTCCGGAAAGAAGATCTGAGTACAGAAATCCCTCAAACTCTGACTGAAATGTACATCCACTTCCTGCTGATTCAGATCAACATGAGGAATCAGAAGTATGAAGAGAAAAATCCTGAGAAACTCCTGCAGTCCAAGAGAGAAGTGATTGTGAAACTTGCTGAAGTGGCTTTCAAACAGCTGATGAAGGGCAATGTAATGTTCTATGAGGAGGACCTGATTGAGAGTGGCATAGACATCACTGATGCCTCTGTGTATTCTGGGATTTGCACTGAGATCTTTAAGGAGGAATCTGTGATTCAACAAAAGAAAGTCTACAGTTTCATTCATCTCAGCGTCCAGGAGTTTCTCGCTGCTTTGTATGTGTTTTACTACCACATAAGCAGCAATACAGAAGTGTGTTTAGATTCACTGCATAATTTACAGAAAAGAGCAGTAGACAAAGCCCTTGAGAGTGAGAATGGACACCTGGATCTGTTCCTGCGGTTCCTGCTGGGCGTCTCACTGGAGTCCAATCAGAGACTCTTACAGGATCTACTGACACACACAGAGAACAGCTCAGAGAGCATCAGGAGAACCACACAGTACATTAAAGAGAAGATCCAAGATGGACATGGACTCTCCACTGAAAGATCCATCAATCTGTTCCTCTGTCTGCTGGAAGTGAAAGACCAGACTCTGTCCAGAGAGATTCAGGAGTTTGTGAAATCAGACAAACACTCAGAGGAGAAACTCTCTCCTGCTCAGTGCTCAACAATCGCCTACATGCTTCAGATGTCAGAGGAGGTGCTGGATGAGCTGGACCTCAAGAAATACAACACATCAGATGAGGGTAGAAGAAGACTGATACCAGCTGTGATCAACTGCACTAAAGCTCTGTGAGTGTTTTTTTCTATCGTGTATACTCATTTAAGTTAATTAATATTTGTATATAACTTCAGTCAGATACATTTTAACTGTAAGAGAATGTACAGACAGAAAATTGTGTTCTGCTCTCTTTTAGTCTTGCTGGCTGTAATCTCAGTTGCCAGTCCTGTAAAATTGTGGCATCCGCCCTTCAATCCTCAAACTGTGTCCTGAGAGAGCTGGACCTGACTAACAATGACCTGCAGGATTCAGGAGTGGATCTGCTCTCTGATGGACTGAAGAGTCAAATCTGTCAGCTGGAGATACTGAGGTGTGTAAGAACAAATAAGGGATATATATACACTCAGCCGGTCATAATTTTGATGTGTGTTTGTTGATGATCTGACTGTGTGTGTGTCTGTAGGTTGTCAGGCTGTATGGTGACAGAGGTAGGCTGTGGTTATGTGTCTTCAGCTCTGAGTTCAAACCCCTCACACCTGAGAGAGCTGGATCTGAGCTACAATCACCCTGGAGAATCAGGAGTTCAGCTGCTCAACGACAAACTGAAGGATCCAAACTACAAACTGCAGATACTCAAGTATGTGGGCTAGTTATGACTCATATATTTCCTAAGAGGGATATTTTGTTAAGATATTGTTTTATGAAATGTTGTGCTCCCATTATTTTTTTTGCTGACTTTTCTCTGACTTAATACAGAAAAATCCATAAACCTCATGTAAGAACTACATTTTTAATCTATTATATCCAACTTTAGAGGTGTAAAACTATAGGTTTAATTTAATTTAGCTTTTTTTTTTATTACTACACTACAGTTGTTTTTTTTTTTCACTATATAGGGAATGAGTGTAGTTACCGACTTCAGATAAAATCTGCAGAATGTTCATAAAGTGCACAATGAATCGTTGTCAACCCTGCTCCTGGAGGTCTACCATCCTGCAGACTTCTGTTCTAACCCCTTGACTTCACACACCTGCCTGTCATTTTCATGTATACTTGATTAGCTGGATTAGGTGTGTTTGATTGTGGTTGGAGCTGAACTCTGCAGGATATTAGTAAATATTGAAAGCAAATTCATATACTTTCTTGAAAAGCTAAGTCAGAAAAGTCTGGTAAACACCTTCGAACTACCATTGGTCCGTGGCGTTTATGTAATAGGTAGGTTTGGCTCTGAGGCTCTTTTTTTTTTTTTTTTTTTTTTTTACATGGAAATCTTCTCCGGTTCATTTCTTCTGTTTAGTCTGTCCTTTCACAGGTGACATTTATTTTTATTTTTTTACCACATATTTACATATCCTCTTAAAGGATCATCTAAATAGTCACCTATTTCAAAAGTATTTTTACTCCTAAGCGAAGAATATATTGGGGCCTTACTTTACTAAAGCATAAAACTACCATAGTATGCTTGTAGAAATATAAGAAACATGCTAAGTTCAACTACTAGTTTCTATGACGAAACAATGCTTCAGCCAGCTATTCTACTTTTAAATGTGCTTTCCAGGGCTGAATGTCTGTTTTTGTTTTGGTCTGTGTGATCCCATTACACTGCAAATTTGCCCAATAGTATTTCGAAACACGGGTTGCCATTTGGTGGAAAACACAGCATATTGCAGCCAGCCAACAACTGAGTCAAAGATTGCAGATTTTACCCAACCTAAAAAGCCTCTGCAGTAAAAACATTGCAAATTATTACATTGCAATGTAAGTGTAGGGATGCAGATGGCTTTATTAGTCTGTTTCTGACTCGTGCTTTGTCTTGAGGAATAAAATATTCATTGTCCATACCTTCTCAATATTCGGATACGTCAAATCCAGTTATTGTCCATTTGGCATTGCAAACAACAAATAAAACAAACAAAAATGATACTCAACACTTTACTTTGACTTATTGCTAACAAACTGTTTTGGCATCTTGTACAAACATGCTCAACACGGCACGGTCAAAAAGTTTGTTTGACCTTCCATATGCGCACCTGTAACTCATCATCACCTTCTTTAATTTAATAATTTAATAACAAATGATCGTTGCGATGGAAGCGAATCAATCAAAACTAACTTTAGCTTGAAAAATAACTTTAAAGAACTGCTATAAAGCCAAAATAATCTCTGTTACCTTAAATTATACGTTTATCTCTGTAAAGCTGCTTTGAAACAATCTACATTGTTAAAATCTATAAATGAAGATGACTTCTTTGAATATACTCAAATACTCATACGCCCTCTAGTGTCACAAACAAAAAATACAATTTAACAATTGCTCCAACAGTAAGGCTCATAAAAAAATGCTCATGAAAGGAACATGAAATGTATCGCTTTCCATTGTCATGTGCCCTTATTCCTGTTGCGTATCTGGCAAATCATGTGTGCGTCGATTCTGAGGACGGGATGGGAGAAACAACTCTCTCCAATATTTTGAATATGGACTGCAGTACCCATTACAACAGCTAGCAGCCAATAGTACATACTGCACCTTTACACATTATTTGTTTTTCTCTCTGCTCAGTTTGGATCATGGAGGAAATTTATGGATCACACCAGGACTGCGGAAATGTGAGTCCCCACACACATGCAAACCTCTGCATTCTTAATGCCACAGCTGTTCTGATCTGTCTTTCTGTGTTCAGATGCTTGTGATCTCACTCTGGATCCAAACACAGCACACACTCGTCTCTCTCTGTCTGATGGGAACAAAAAAACAACATGTGTGAGAGAGCAACAGCCATATATTGATCATCCAGAGAGATTTGAGAACTATGAACAGGTTCTGTGTAAAGAGAGTCTGACTGGACGCAGTTACTGGGAGTCTGAATGGACTGGATGGGGTCATGTAGCAGTGGCATATAAAGGAATCAGCAGGAAAAGAGGGAGTGACTGTAGGTTTGGACTCAATGAAAAGTCCTGGAATATTTACTGTTGTGATGATATTTACTCTGTCTGGCACAATAGTAAGAGAAAGAACATTCCTGTCCCTTCATCTTGTTCTAACAGAGTAGGAGTGTATGTGGACGTGTCGGCCGGCACTCTGTCCTTCTACAGCGTCTCTGACACACACACACTCACACACATACACACATACAACACCACATTCACTGAACCCCTCTATGCTGGATTTAGGGTTTATAATGATTCTTCAGTGTCTCTGTGTCAGATTTAACAGCCTCCTGTGAAGAACCAAAAAGACACATATGTAAACACATTTTAAGTCACATCATGATATATAAATTCACAATTATCTGAAATAAAGTCAGAATAAGGAGATATAAAGTCACAATTGTGACAAATGACGGAATCAAACAAATTCTACATAAAGTTCTACACAAAGCTCCTCTTCAATGGGCTATGAAGGCCAACCTCCACAGTGCTATTAAGAGATGTGATCAGTCAGATTTGCTTATATGAATAAATACTGGACCTATCAGAATATTTTGTGAATATGCAAATAGCTCTGTAAACTATATCGATCATATCATATTGATTTTCTGATTGGCTAACACAGATTTACACCCTCTGTCAAACAGGAAAGATTAGGTTAATCCATTTGCGGTAATCGTTATATATTTCCTTTATAGTTTCTAAGAAATACATGAGAGGCGGGAGTAAGATAAACCAGGTGCTTGCTGTTTTTTATAGCACTACTCAAAACTCTACGGCGTTTACACAAAGAAACACAGAAGGGTACATTTTCATTTCATAAACATACAACAGTAATCAAGCTGTTTTTTATGTTTTATTTAAATAAATAACATTTATTGTTAAATAATAGAACATTATTATTACATTTCTTCCACAATATATATATATATATATATATATATATATATATATATATATTGTGGAAGAAATGTAATGTTCTATTATGTTTGCACTTAATTATATTCATAGAATCTTAGAAATATGATGGTAATTAGATTAATGTGGTGTTGATATATATTCATATTAATATATGTATGTGTTTGTCCTTGTATATGACCGGACAAAAGTTAATGTGACTGAATGTATGACAGAGACAGTCTCCATTCAGGGGTGTAATATGATTAAGTATGATAGACAAATCTAAACAATATGTTAGTTATGGCTAAGATGTATCTTGATGTAGCCTCGGGAAAACAACCTTGGGGGAGGAACAGCTATAAAGAATGAAGGATACCCCCCACTCGTTCTCACACTCTGCAGGCACTTTGTAATGACTGCTGACCTTTCCTGGCAAGGGAATAAATAATTGTTAAAGACAATTGATCCATGTTTGTCTCTTATTCAGTGATGTAAAATTGTTTGCCACTACAATATATATAATTATATATATATATATATATATATATATATATATATATATATATATATATATATATATATATATATATATATATATATATAAATTATTTAACACTTTCTTTTTTTTAATCTTTTGAATCTTTTTTTGCTGTCCTGATTTGTCACTCCTTCACTGAAGCTAAAACTACAATTCTGAGCAATTCATATGTTTGTCTTTGATTTGGTTCAACCTTGACTTGTTACATTTTATAGTTACCTCTTTTATATCTCTTAATTATTTTTTTCTGTGTTTTTGAAAACTGAAAATGGGTTTATTCGAGTCCAAATACATTGCAAAAAATATAAATGAATTTGAATGAATCTAAGTAACTTCTAAGCATCAGATCAGGAGAAAATGACTCTGTAATTTAACATCTGTACAGTGTAGCACTGTTACTGGTTTTGTTCAATAAATCTTTGCACATAATGAATGGACTGTGTGTGATGTTACATCTGTAAAGTTCAGATTGAGGACTGAGAGATTCAGACACTAAACATTGAGATGATGCAGTGATTAGTGTGTGTTTAAAGCAGACGTCACACACTCACACACTGTCTGCTCTCCTCTATTTCATGTGTCTTTCTGATTCTCAGTCTGTTTTCATTCTTCACTGGTTCCTCTCTCATGTCCTGAATGGATGTGTTGTTGGAGTCTCTGCTGTTGGACGGGGGTCAAAAGTCAATGAAGAAAGAAAATTACAGACATTTAAGCTAAAACATTGGGTATTTAAATGTTGTCTATTTTGTGATAAATTCATACGTTCTTTGTTACAATGTATAACATAAACAGGCTTCTGCTCTTATAGGATATTTTAGAACCATTATGAGTTTAAAACCATAGAAATAAACATTATTTTATTGTCAAAACAAATTAACTCAATTCAATTTATTCTGCATTATTTATTCACAGCTGCTGAAATGGCCTTAACTAATTTTATTTTCTCACATAGCCAGACCTTTATCAGCCTTCAGGGGCGATTCTAGACCCTTTACATATAACTTTGAGCAGGCACAGAGCAGCCATAACGTGTCTATAACATCTACCTCCACTTTATTTGAGCGGGGAAGCGGCTACATCTGTGCCATGAAGCCAAACTCAACCCTATGATGGCATGCCAAGATTTCACTTCAAATATGCCAACATATGAACAGAACTTCAGTGTGAGTTAACTCAGGCTTCAACCAAATGCAGAAGGATAAGCAGGCAAGAGACAGTGATGGCAACAAATTAGAAAAGATTTATTGATTCATTTGCATTTTTATCAAAGATTTGTAAATGTTCTCATAACAAACAAGGGGTTGGAAAATTGACTGCACATTGTCTCCATTTCGTGGACATGGGTGGAGACGACAACTTATTAATCGGTTATGTCATTAATACAGTAATATGGTAATAGAAAAGTATATGATGAAATTTCATTAAATGGGATCAAATTGTTGATCATTAAATGACGAATTAGGTTATATATAAATTAATAAATGTCAGCACAGATTTATGTCTTGAGCTCAGTATTCCTTTTACCAACTTTAAATGTTTCATTTCAAAAACAAATTTAGAGCACATTTCTTTAGAGCACACACTTTTTTTTCATATTTAGACTTTTTGTGTTTAGATGTCGAGTTAGAGATTGCCATAAAAGTGTGATTTTGATTGAACCTCCACATACTCAAAGTCCAGGGAACAGGTAGAATTTTTTTGTAATCGTGACTCTTTCTATACATGGCAATATTTTGCAATGCTGTGTGAAACGTGGGTCGTTATCCATGCGTGAGCTGACCTAAAAAAAACAATAAAAAACCAAAACAATTTGAAAGTGAAAAAACTGTACTTTTACCCTCTGGGGTCTGAGGGGTTTTTGGGGTCCTTGAGATGTTCTGACATGCCCTGACATTTGTGCTTTTTTCAGTTGCTTATAAACATATTAATGGCAAAGGTATAATTACACTCTATTTAGCACAAACAGGGCTACCATAATATGTGAGCAACATGCATGTACATGTTTGTATTTTTGAGAGAATAATGTTTATGCATGGTTATTGAAAAAACTAAAAACTAAAGTTTCTGAAATAAGGCCACAAAACACATACTAAATATGTGTCAATAAGACTTTTGACTAATGGATGTCGTTGCCTAGAGTTTTTTCTTCAAAATGATGGGAAAATCATCCTACCTAATCATCCACATAACACAATACATTGATTTAAATCTTGTAAAACACTTTTTGTTTGTAAAGGCAATATGCGCAAGGGGCGTCAACGATTCAACACCATCATGCATATTTAGTGATTCACACCTGAGGAGACAATGGGGCCCGCATACTTAATGAGCCATTCATTCAGGTGTGTCACCTATAGCCACAAGAAAGAATGCAAGAGCAATATTAAGAGCAATAACAAAGTTATATATATAGTATATATATATATTCTACCAAATTTGTTCACAGTTGGAAGCATGTCAATTTTTTTTTCATTCCGGTGTGTCACCTAAAGCCACAAGAAAGAATGCAAGAGCAACAGTTGGAAGCATCTCAATTTTTTTTTTTTTTTTTTCACAAATTGTGCTTGCAAATTGGCCTATAATATCCAAGGAAAACATGTCTAGTAATTGTGCAGTTAATTCTCATACTGTATTTTCAGTTTTGGAATATTTATCCTCTCCCCAAATTTGTCACTAATAAAACACAATAAAAATTATTTAAACAAAAGGCTTATATTTACCTTTTAATAGTTTGTTTACATCTACCTTGTAAATATATTTTTTTATTAAAAAGGTTACAATTACAACAACAATTCAAGTGTAATCTTTCTTTGTAAAAACTAAAGTATACATTTTATCATACATATTTCAAAGTTAAGGATTTGATTGATTATTTGATTACTTTATTTTTGACAAAACATACTATATTTAACATATGAGCAAAAATTGGCAAACAAAAGCTTATTTGAGGTGGCAGATATTTTACATAATTTATAATCTATCCAAAACTAATCAACGAAATGTTGTCTTTCATATGTCTGTAACATAGGTCTTTCGTTTTTATTATAAGAAATATAAATGTTAATTTGCAGATTAATACGTTGCTTATACAAATACATTTTATTTCAACATATTTCAGTCGATTTTTACTCATTTACATTTTACATTTACATTTACGCATTTGGCAGACGCTTTTATCCAAAGCGACTTACTATGGAAGTAAAATAATGTCAAATTATTGAAATAAAAAGCCTGTTGAATTGCACTACTTGAAAAAAATAGGCATTGCATTAACCATGCTTGCATTTTAATGCATTGTATTTTTAGGGCTTGCATTTTTATGGGCTGAAATTCAACATGGTTGAATATTTAAGCTGTGAATATTTCAATTAAAAACATTTCAAACACCTTTTCATTATTCAAAATTCAATAATCCATATTCACCATTCATATTTCACTTCCAAAATATTCAAACTGTTTAAAAATACAACCAATAATATTCAACAGGCAATTTTCGGTCCATTTTATTTCGCTTTGCAAATTCGCTTCCACAAATTCAGTGGTTCAAATTCGACAGTAAATTCAACATTGACGTCCAGGAACTGCAGGAAAAGCAGTAGATTGCAGAGCATACTCTCCATCTGCTGTTAGTCCTCACCATCAGATGGTGCAAAAGCGCTTGTTGTTGACGAAGACCAGCAAAATTAGAGCAAGTCATTCATTCATAAAACTCATTTACAGCAATGTAAGTGTATTTGTGATTATTATGACGGCTGTTTTATGTTAAATTCAGTGTCTTCACGGTTACTTTTCCTGTGTAGCCTACATGCATCTTTCTCTACCGTGAACGAGATTATAATGTTATTCCCCGATGCAGATATACAGATCCAATGTTACATTTTTGAGGTTGACATATATTTCTCTTGGTTGTTTAGTTGCCTTAACTTTATATTGTGGCGATGTGCTGCATGCAGGCTATTAGGGTTTCCCTCAATACTTCAGGATTCCCCTGCTGGACATATAAAACGCTTAACGTAGCTTAATGGACTACAGTGATGTAAAAGACCAAACTCGCAGGCAAGCAGATGGACTCAGAATAACGCGCAAAGCTTAATGCTGAGCGTTTCCCAGTGATAGACTGGCATAAAGATGGCTTGATGTTGGACATACGCACATTTAGGGACCGTCTCTAAAGTGTATACGACTTTGGTATACACGTTTCTAACTCCGATAGCATTTGAATAGAACGACTTACAGTCATAAAACCAACTGTAAAGTGTTCATGTAGTGTCAGGCATAATGCGCACCCTTCGGATTTTTTATATTTATTCAAATAAATGTAAGTTTGCTATTGAAGTTAGAAACGTGTATGCCAATGTTGTATGCAACTTTAGAGACGGTCCCTAAATGTGCGAATGTCCAATGTCAAGCCAATTTTACATTTAGTCATTTAGCAGACGCTTTTATCCAAAGCGATTTACAGTTAAACTAACAATAGGAAAACAATATGCAAGTGATATATATATATATATATATATATATATATATATATAGAGAGAGAGAGAGAGAGAGAGAGAGAGAGATAATAGAATAGAATAGAATAGAATAGAGTGTTAGTATTAATTGATCAAATGTTGATTTCATGCCAGTATATCACGAAACGCTCAGCATGAAACTTTGCGCGTTAAGTTCATATTCTGAGTCCATCTTCTTGCCTGTAGCCTATATAGTAGCCTACAGCCTACTTCCCTAATAAGGTGCAAGATTGGTCAGAGAGAGTATAGAGGGATACCATATGTCACTTTTGAGTGATTTATGGCCCCTCTAAGCCCCGCCCCCTTTTTGACCGTGGGAATATTCCCACGCTAGCTCCTCCCACTTATGGGCTGTACGTACACCGTGGGAAAATCGGACTTGTGGCACGCCTCCTTATGGGTTGAACATCTGAAGCGTGGGAAAATCGCCCATGCTCAGTAGTTCTAAACAGGTGTATATTAAAACTTTTTAAGAAATGTACAATAAAGACATAGCCAGAGATGAGATCAGTGTTTTTTTATTTATTAAAGAAGACATATGTACATTTAAAACATCAATGAAATAAGTTAAAATTACATTTTTCTCTAAAAAGAGTTATTTCAAGATGTTATTTCAAGATTAAAACATTAAAACAACTTTTTCATTTACAAAAAGATCATTTTTCTCTAAAAAAGAGCTATTAAAAACATAAAAAAAAAGATCATTTTTAAAATGTTGATTTGTAAGCATTTAACTTTCACATAGTATTTTGTAAAACTTTTACATAAAACACAGTTTAAAAAGCCTTGCGTTTTTACATACCATTTGTTAAAGACTCGAAGGTTTAAAGACAAAAGTGTTTTCCTTGTGTAATTTTTCTGGAGCAAAGTGAAAAAATGTCCACACACGCCGAAGATTTGTCAGGACTGAGAGTGTGTGAAGGCTGCAGAGAGACACAGTCAGACTCCGCCTCTACCCCCACCCACAACAGATGTCACCGTGGGAAATTCCCACATCTCCTATCCACTCCCAAATAGAAAAAGCGACCGGTCACTTCAGAGTCCGAGCTGGAAATGACCAGAGAATCATGGTGCAACGGCTCGAAGAGACCACACCCCCTAACACACCCCTCTCAAAAGTGAGTGGTCAATTTCGATTTAAGGGTGTGTGTAAAAAATGACATCACTCACGGGAATCCCCCTCCCACAGCGTCACAGTCACATGAGATGTTTAAAAAGGAGCGCAAACATGACAAGAGATACTTGTGATTTTACAAAACAAATCTGCAATGGCATCGGCTGCAACCCCGAAAACACCTGAAAAAAGCATCGATGTAGCTATGGATGATTTGACTATAGCTCCACGAAAAAAACGTGGAACGCACGGGCCCTGTTTAACACAATTTCTTCACGAACCGGAAGATTCTGTGAAATATACTTTTCACTTGTCCGAAGGACGCGCGTGTACATATGCTTATGACAAAATCAACAGAGAAGTCAGACTGGTTAACGTGGATGCACTGGTTAACGAGAGATTCACCACAAATGCCACGGATGATCCGGATTTAATATTCACAGAAAGAGATTGGATTTTATTCTACACAAAAGTATGGAGAGATTTGAATGAAGGGATGGATACACCTCTTTTTATCGGTGAGTGGGCTGGATTAACCATGGGTACAAGATACCGGATTTTAGCGGACCAAATAAATAAGCACTCAGACGACTATATTTACATACTTTGTAGTGATTTTGGCAAGATTGCAGAATACTCGTGGCCAATTTGTGAAAAAGATCATTTAGAATTATATGATCTGAAATTCATGTTCCAATGGAAGGACCTGGCTGTGTTGGAAAATATTTTTTCCAAGATCAATCAGCTTTTCCAGTGGACCAATGCGTATGAACGCTACGCCAACATTAAAGTGAAACTTTTCCACCCCGAGTGGGCGGTCCCAGAGAGGCGCGGTTCTTATATAACCCCACCCACTCTCTACAAGCATTAAAAGACGGGCTCTTGAAAGCTTACCTCATTCACGCATCATGTCTCAGGATACTGGTTCTCCTTCTTCATCATCATCTCAACTGCATGGATCTACTGATGGATTTACAACAAACGGATTAATGACTATGGCAAATGGATTACCTCAGAAAAGCATCGATTGGATAAATAATTTCTGTACAGAACTTGGTTCTCTTACGAGAGGTACTCTCGTACTGCGTAAATCTTACGCTAGGGGAAAATCTCTTTTCCGCGAGATACTGAAGCCAAAAAATTATCCTTAATTTTGAAATAATGTAAAACGCGTTGCGGCAGCATGCAGACACAGGCGAGACGGCTTGTGCGCCTATTGGCTGCCCTGCGGCAACTGCAGCAGCCTATCGATAAGGCCCACTCGTGACGTCAGCTCCAATGGGGGCGCTTCGCGCCCAATACGTCACGTCCCGCCAGAATGGGCGTGGTCTAGGGCTATAAACATAGCTTCGAGAGGCTAGCTCACTGATTTTTCATCTCTTCAGCGAAGCTCTCGCATCGCTGGATCCGGAGAGAAGCCGCGCCGTCTGAAAAAGCCTTTCAGCGGGACGAGTCGACACTCTGAAGCCGCTGGCCGCGCCGCCTTCAGTCGCCTTCCTGCTGCGCTATCCGGCGTTATATCCTTTCTCTGCTACTGTGTTTTGTGTATGTGTGTGTGCTCGCCGCCGCGACACACACTCTCATTGCACTAAAAGAGCCGGGCGTCTTTTTCACGGGCGTCTTTTTCAAGACGCCCCTTTCCTGAGGATCACGCAGCTCTCGCGCTCGCGCTCGCGCTCGCTGACGGCGACCGCCCTCACTGCGAGCCAGTTACTGCCTGGTGACTCTGAGGACTCACATGGCATCCTTCTCCGAGACTGCTCCTCCGCCCCCCCCAACCCGCAAAGCTTGCCGGTGCGCCCGCTTGCCTTGCCTGCTTGGGGGATGATACCTGCTCTCCCTCTGTTCGAGCCGCGCAAACCGCGCCGTTCACAGGGGATGTCAGGAGCGGACGGTCACGGGGCTAGCTTTCTCTCTCCCTCTGTTCGAGCCGCGCAAACTGCGCCGTTCACAAGGGAGGCTGGAAGCGGACGATCGGGGTTAGTTTTTCTTTACGTTACAAGAAAGCTACCCTGCCCTTGCGCCCCATTCACGCGTCACTCACCGGCGAAAAGACAACTCAGTTCCCTGATTAGGCGACTGGAAATATCAATATTGCAGCAAACGAGCCTGTTGTAACACGCACGCTTGCAAGCAAACGCCGAAGAAAACATGTTGACGCTCTCTTATATGCTCATGCATCTATACACCTCTGTGTTCCCCCCCTGTGGCTCAGTGGCGGAATCTTAGGTTTTTCGCACGAGAGACCGGGGTTCGAATCCCGGTCTAACGGCAGATATATTATGCCGCCAATGCTTCGCTCTGTCAGTTCCCTGAAAGGCGACTGCAGATGTGCATTTTGCAGCCAACGAGCGCGCTGTACAACCCGCTCGCCTGCACCCAAACACCGTTTCTATGGTTCCCGTGCGTCACTGGCGAAAGGAGAAAAGGGTGTTTTTAGCCCCGCTGCGGCCGGGCCGACCTCCACTCCTGACACATTTCTCATTCCCCTCTTAAGTTCAGGTGACTGGAAATGTCAATATTGCAGTGAGCGAGCCTGTTGTTTTGCACGCACGCCTGCAAACAAACGCCAGCATGTTGACGCTCTTTGATAATACTCGCGCTACTGAATGTCTATGTGTCTTCCTCTGTGGTCCAGTGGTAGATCGTCAGATTTTCACGCGAGAGACCCGCGATCGAATCCCGGGTCTACCGGCAAAACACATTTTTTGCCGTCAATTCTCGCTCTGGCAGTTCCCTGAAAAGGCGACTGCAGATGTGTATTTTGCAGCCAACGAGCGCGTGGTACAACCCGTTCGCCTGCACCCAAACTCTGTTTCTATGGTTTCCGCCTCTGAAGTTCAGACGACTGGAAATGTCAATATTGCAGTGAACAAGCCTGCTGTAATACACGCACGCCTGCAAACAAACGCCAGCATGTTGACGCTTTCTGTTTCTATGGCAACTTCTCGCTCGTTCAGTTCCAGTAAATGCGACTGTTCCAGTGTATTCTGCAGTAAACAAGTCGGCGAAAACAGCCCGCTTGCCTGCACACAAACGCCGCTTTTACGGCTACCCGGATAAATCCCATAAGAGTGTATTTTCTGGTGTCCCGGCCACGGCCGATGGTGTTACGAATGTAGACGAAAATTCCTACACACAAACACAGCCCGTCACACAGGGCTCGCGCACATGAAATCGACCCAGGTCGATTGCGCATTAAACGTGGTAAATGTGCCCACTGCCCAGTGCCCACAAACACTACGTTCCGCATATCTCAAGGTTTCTGTAAAAACAAAACCAACGTGCATTCGCTCTGCTCAGGCGGACAATGCTCTCAGTGTTGTAAATGTGCCCGCTATCCCGCGCCCACATTCACACATAGACATGACAGGTCCTACGGGACTCGCCCAGCCCTCCCCTCTCGGTTGACCACCGCAAAGGAGTCGAGCGCGGGCAATCTGCCCGCTGTTATCAGCGCGCCCCCTGCCTCGAAGCGCGACGCTTATGTTACAGCACACCGAAGCCCCTCTGTCGCTGAGCGACCAGAGCGCGCTCCGCATTCAGCCCCTAGCCATTCGTGCAGATGCATGGGCAAGGCTACCCGGGGGTTTTGAAGTGGGTGCTAGACATTATAGAAAGAGGCTATTCGCTACAGTTTCGCCGACGCCCTCGCCGCTATGTGACGCGCGTCGAAGCTACGGTAAAAATAGAAGTAGCACCACCTACTTCGAGCCGAAATTTTGAAACTGTTGAGCAAAGGGGCCATAGAGCCTTTAACTCAAGCTCAGAGTGAAGGAGGGCTATACAGCAGATACTTCCTGGTACTGAAAAAAGACGGGGGTCTCAGACCCATACTAGATCTAAGGCAACTGAACAGAGTGCTTGCGAAGCAACAGTTCGGAATGCTCACGACCAGAAAAACCCTCACGCACATTCGCCGAGGAGATTGGTTTGTGTCAATAGATCTGAAAGACGCATATTTCAAATACAAATAGCGTCACGTCACAGGCGACGTTTGAGATTCGCCTTCGAGGGCCAGGCATATCAGTGCTCAGTCCTACCGTTCGGCTTGTCTCTAGCCGCTCGCACCCCTCAGACTACAGGGCATGCGAGTATTGAACTACTTGGACGATTGGCTGATTCTAGCTCAATCTCACTCGGTGCTCATAGAGCACAGGACCATTTTGCTCGATCACCTCGAGAATCTGGGTCAATTGGGCGAAGAGTTCTCTGTCTCCCAGACAGATAATATCTTTTCTGGGCACAGAACTGGACTCGCTGTCTATGATAGCGCGACTGTCACCAGAGCGCGTACTAGACATTCAGCGCGCAGCGAGCTCTTTCCGCTGCGGCGCATCTGTCCCGCTCAAGAAATTTCAGAGGATGCTAGGTCTCATGGCCTCAGCATCATCAGTACTTCAGTTGGGCTTGCTTCGCATGCGCCCGCTACAGTTCTGGCTGAAAGCACGAGTACCGCGCCGAGCGTGGGCTTCCGGTCTGCTTCGTCTCAAGGTCAATCAGAAATGCATCGCAGCTCTGAAACCTGGGAAAGCAAACGACTTGTACCAATCAGGTGTTAGCCTGGGGACTTCCTCGAGTGTGAAGGTAGTGTCTACGGACGCCTCCACCTTGGGATGGGGAGCACTGCTCAAGGGCAGACCGTTCTTCGGCCAATGGTCAGAACGGGAGAAGCTTCTACACATAAACTGCCTCGAAATGTTGGCAGTAGACAACGCACTGACGCGTTTTTGTCCCTAAATACGAGGACACCACGTCCTGGTCCGCTCGGACAACATGTCAGTGGTGTCCTACATAAATCGCCAGGGCGGCCTCAGGTCCCGAAACCTGCACAGGCTGACAGAACGCCTCCTGGTGTGGGCTCAGCGCAACCTGCTCTCGCCGAGAGCAGCGCATGTGCCAGGGCTCCTGAACGTAGGACCGGACAGACTGTCCAGAAACATTGTTCCGACAGGCGAATGGCCTCTACACCCACAGACTGTGGAAGAAGCTGCTGTGGAAGAAATTCGGCAGAGCGGAAGTAGACCTGTTCGCGTCTCAAGAAAACGCTCACTGTCTGGAATTTTTCTCCAATTTTTCTCCAAGAGCAGGGACGCGCTGGCTCACGTATGGCCCCGCCGCCCGCTCTATGCCTTTCCTCCCGTTTTTCTCCTGCCTCAGGTGATAGAACGGATCAGAGAAGGATGCTCAGTGCTACTCGTAGCGCCGTTCTGGAAAAACCAACCCTGGTTCCCAGTTCTGATGCAGCTAGCAAGCACTGCCCCATGGCCAGTGCCAGTGAGGAGGGACCTCCTCTCTCAGGCCAAGGGCTCGTTTTGGCATCCGCGCCCAGAGCTGTGGTCCCTTCTTGTTTGGGCCATCAACGGGTACCCGCCGACCGCCCCAAGCGGAGTGTTAAACACGATCACGCAGGCTAGAGCTCCGTCTATGCGACGTCTCTATTCCTCGAAATGGTCAGTGTTCTCCAGCTGGTGCACAGCTCGTGGCGTGTCGCCCCTAGACTGTGGGGTGACGGAGGTTCTCTCCTTCCTACAAGAGCTGTTGGACAAGGGCAGGACCCCTTCCACGCTCAAAGTGTATGTGGCGGCCATAGCAGCGTTCTCAAAAACAACGCTGGGTCAGTCAGTAGGAAGGAACGATTTAGTCATCGTCTTCCTTAGAGGAGCTAAGAGACTGAATCCTCCCAGACCTCCCTCAGTCCCTGTATGGAACCTTTCTACAGTGCTGGAAGCCATGAAAGGTAACCCATTCGAGCCTTTACAGACGATTGATCTTAAACACCTGTCTTTCAAGACAGTGTTTCTTCTGGCTCTCGCTTCAGTGAAGCGCACAGGGGACTTACACGCGCTCTCAGTAAGCGCGACGTGTATGGAGTTTGGGCCTAATGACTCAAGAGTTATACTCAAACCTAAGCACGGTTATGTTCCAAAATCCCTCAACACACCGTTTAGGGCGCAGGTCATTCCCTGTCAGCCTTACCGGTCTCTGACGAGGAAGGAGACGCAAGCTTCCTTTGCCCAGTCAGAGCATTAAGAGCTTATGTGTCTCGCACGTCTGTTTTCAGACAGACAGAGCAGCTCTTTGTTTTCACTCTACGGACGTTCTAAGGGACTTGCCGTGTCGAAACAGAGCCTATCCAGTTGGATAGTTGATGCTATAGCGCTGGCTTATACCTCTAAGGGCTTACAGTGCCCATTTGGAGTCAGAGCACACTCCACGAGAGGCGTGGCCTCGTCGTGGGCTTGGTCTAGTGGGATTGCCTTGCAAGATATCTGTATGGCGGCAGGCTGGGCCTCCCCGTCTACATTTATAAGGTTTTATAACCTAGAGGTTCCCGCCTTGCAGGCTAAGCTGCTTTCGGTCTAAAATCGGTACTGTCTGCCCTGATGTGTTCGGGCCAGAATACTGAAACTGCTTGAGCAAATGCTCGCTGTTGGATCGCGCAGCTCTATGGGCAGTGTGTAAGACCCACTATATTCGTCAGTCCAGGCCGGGGGTCGCCCTGACTGTACGACACATCATCAGTATAACTGCTCCTTATAAGATGTTATATTATAACAGGAATGATGCTATTCTAGCCACTCTTTCCTGGGCTCTCTGTGAGTCCCTTATGATCATGTACTATATGAGCCCGGGCACTTGCCCTTGGGACTTTGGTGCTGGATCTTAGCATGCACGGCGTTTTACACTGTTTCCCCTAGCGTAAGATTTACGCAGTACGAGAGTACCTCTCGTAAGAGAACGTACTCGGTTACTAACGTAACCTCGGTTCTCTCTAGAGAGGAAACGAGTACTGCGTATCTTGCCGTGCCTGCACACGCTCTGGTTCGCTTCGGCGATGAAAAACCAGTGAGCTAGCCTCTCGAAGCTATGTTTATAGCCCTAGACCACGCCCATTCTGGCGGGACGTGACGTATTGGGCGCGAAGCGCCCCCATTGGAGCTGACGTCACGAGTGGGCCTTATCGATAGGCTGCTGCAGTTGCCGCAGGGCAGCCAATAGGCGCACAAGCCGTCTCGCCTGTGTCTGCATGCTGCCGCAACGCGTTTTACATTATTTCAAAATTAAGGATTATTTTTTGGCTTCAGTATCTCGCGGAAAAGAGATTTTCCCCTAGCGTAAGATTTACGCAGTACTCGTTTCCTCTCTAGAGAGAACCGAGGTTACGTTAGTAACCGAGTACGTTATCACAATCTGGCTTTCCTCACAAACTACGGAGTTGCAACACCTGCCGCAGACGCTGAGACCCCTGACACAACTGTCGATGAGACGGACGGATGCCTAGGGGATACAGGTCACCGGATTATCAAAGCTATTTTGGCTGTTATTCTGGAAATTTTGGTCGACAAGCGGATGAAAAAGAATTGCGACGGCTGCACGGTGGACCATCCATCTCAGACAAGACACAGTTGCTTGTTTGAACCTTCTGCCTATTATTTTTATGGATGTTTTGAAGAAATCAGTGTGAAGCTTCTCACCCCGGAGTTAAAAAACATATTGGCTCAGGCCTTGAGTCAGTACGGAGGCAGGCCTCATCTCCAGAGGATCGAGGGAGCTGTTGAGGCAATTTTATACGGGCTCAAAGATGAGATGTACATAGTGATTATCCTGCTCCATAAGATTATCCTGAATAATAGGACTACAAATATCGACGTGAGTCCGGATGAAAAACGACTAATGGAATTAATGAAAGACGTACGTGGATTATCGGACGAATGGAATCATATGGTAAACATGTCTGTCACCTGCGACAACATACCATCTGCTGTTATCAAAAACATTCTCGATCTAATGTCTGATGATCAGAACTCTCTTTTTAGAATAGGAAATATATTATGTATTTGTACGTATGTAACTGATGTCTGCAGTTTGCTAAGTAACGAAAAACGTGATGTATGTAATATTATTGATTTTTTAGTTGAATACATTATGGAGAAGAATTTCGAAATGTCTGTGAAATTTTATTTCTTGTTTGTGTGATATAATTCACATTACACATTACACATGTTTGTAACTTTCTAATAAAATCATTTTTATTGTTTGCAATGTTTTTTTTTGTAACGTTATATTGTAAAATAAAAATGTTTTGTAACTTTTATGTTGTGAAATAAAAAAAATATTATGTAACTTTTATGTTGTGAAATAAAAAAAATGTTTTGTAACTTTTACATTGTGAAATAAAAAAAAATGTTTCTGACTTTTATATTGTGAAAAAATAAATAAATAAAATAAATAAATACTGAACAAATTTGCAACTCGAATCATTATGACTGAAATCTCATAGCGTTGACATGGCAGAACTAATGAAAAAGATATACTATGACCCCGCGAGCTCTGGAGCTTTTGGGGGTAAAGATAGATTAAAACAAGCTGTATTAGAACAACACGGTGTAAGACTATCTGATAATGAAGTGTCCAATTGGCTCGCTAGTCAGGACACATACACTCTTCATAGAACTGCACCAATAAATTATAAGCGGAACCGCGTAGTGGTGTATGGGAAAGACCAACAATTTCAGGCCGATTTAGTCGATATGTCCGCATACGCAAAAGAGAACGACAATATCAAGTTTATAATTACCATTATAGACGTCTTTAGCAAGTACGCGTGGACACGGGTGTTGCGAAATAAATCCGCGTGTGAAGTAACTAAAGCATTTTTGTCAGTTTTGAAAGAGGGGCGAATTCCCGTCAAGTTACAGACAGATAAGGGTACAGAGTTTTTCAACAAGCCTTTTCAACAGATGATGAAAAAATATAATATAACACATTTTTCAACAGCTTCTGAATTAAAAGCGAGTGTAATCGAAAGGTTTAATAAAACTTTAAAAGGACGAATGTGGCGCTATCTTACATCGATAAATTCCAGACGCTACTGTGATATTCTGCAAGATTTGACAGAGGGGTATAACTCCTGTTACCACAAGTCCATTAAAATGAGACCGTTGGATGTAAATAAAGAAAACGAATCCATGGTATTTAGAAATTTATACGGAAAAATGCGTAAAGAGACACCCGTCTTTAAATTCTCAGTGGGTGATGTGGTCAGAATATCTAAAGTCCGGAATATATTTGCCAAAGGCTACGAGCAGAATTATACCGAAGAATATTTTACAATAGCATCTTGTATACCCAGGGAGGTACCTGTGTATAAATTACAGGACTATGATGGCGAGATAATACAGGGCTTTTTCTACGAAAAAGAACTCCAAAAAATTATTGTGAGTGATGATAAATCATTTAAGGTCGAAAAAATTCTCGATAAAAAGCGACGTGGAAAAGCCATGTACGTTTTGGTGAAATGGTTTGGATGGCCAATGAAATTCAATAGCTGGATTCCTGAAAAACAGGTGATAGATCTTCACTCTCCTTTAAAACCCTAGGGAGAGTCGCTCGCGTTCTCATTCAATCAAAAACATGTCAGAGGAAGAGGGGTTTTACGTCACCCTACCGTGTAATGCATCAGCTCATGTTTACCCTGAAAATCAGATAGCTAATTACAGAACTAGACTGGCAAGAGCAATACATTTAAAAGGATTATGGGAAGTGGCGTTGGTCGAGTTCCACTATCCAAAAACATGGCATACTTTCAACGAGGAAGACGCTACTTTTATTATTGAATGCGAGCAATGTTTGAACGACGATGAACATAGTCAAGTGCGAGGGGATCTTAATATTCAAACATTCAGGAAAGCCCTAAAAATATCTACGAATCATAATACTATAAAACACGGGTATTTTGAGGATATTTCAGTATTACTCAAGGAAATAAACGCAACTCTTCCACCGCGGGTGCAGCTCAGGTACGATAATATAAAAAATAAGATATCTCTGAAATCAAATCAGAGAGCATCGCTAACGTTTTACGGAAAGCTGGCCATTATTCTAGGATTAAAACCAGGCGTTCCTATAGAAAATGTAAACAGTTCGGATGAACACGAAGACGTGCGCACATACGCACCACACCAGGCTGATATAAGCGGAGGATTTTACACTCTATTTGTATACATAGATATAATAGAATATCAAGCAGTCGGTGACGCGTATGTTCCATTATTAGAGACGATACATATCGAACCGACCACTAACAAAGCAGTCTGTGTCAGGCACAACAAGTCTCATTACGTGCGTCTTAATAAAAACATCATATCAGATATCGGCATTGAGATTAAAGACGATCAGAATAAAGACGTACGATTCACCTACGGGAAAGTTGTGACGAAGCTGCACTTTAGACCAGTGAGAAAACATTTGTTTTAAAAATGGCTTATCTCACACCGTACCAGGACGATCCCCACCGCTACATATCATATTATCAGGCCCAGACGGGTCACGGAATGCCGGGCTATGCCGGAAGCGGAGTCATGTACGGTTCCGGTTTTGCGTCAGGGATCGGGGGTCTCTTTCGTGGATTATATCGTATGGCAATACCGTTTCTAAGAAGGGGTTTTAGTATTGCAAAGCCACACATAAAAGCTGCGGCAAAAAATATAGTAAGTGACGTAGTTACCAGTGCCTTGTCAAAATCATTTAATAATAATGATAACACCGAGAGACAGAGCGGTCAAGGTCTTATGGTCATGCGCAGAGGGTTGAAGCCCCCTGGGACCCGTATGAGGAGGGGGCGTGGTCACGGCGTAAAGAAGACTAGACGCGTCACGAAGAAACGCCCAGTTGCAAAAAAGAGAGGAAGAAGCCGGACGAAGCGCGTAAAAAGATCTACAAGTTTGAAAAGACGAAGCAACACTATCTTCTAAATCATGTCATTGATTCATGCAATGTCGGACGAATGTATTAAATCCGAACTGGATATTTTTACCCTTCCTTTAACTCAGACAGCTATTGAGAAAAACACTTATGTGGAAATCCCCCCTATGTCAGCGATTAATGATGCTTCTCCGATTGAGTTTTTCATTGCAGGGACTGGTGAAGATTACACTGATCTGAATAATACATTATTATATACTCGTGTTAAAATAACGCTGCCAGATGGGACTGATCCCCCGCAGGGAGCCCCAGTGGGGCTTCTTAACTATCCTGGAGCATGTATTTTCTCGCAGGTGGATGTGTCGCTAGGAGATCGGTTGGTATCACAGTCGTCCAACACTTATCCTTACAGATCCATTCTGGAGATGCTTATTAATTATGGAAAAGATACCCTAGAGAACAACTTTTCAGCAGGATTGTTTTACAAAGACACAGCAGGGCACATGGATGCTACGGATCCGGCAGGTGCGAATGCAGGACTGACAAAGAGAGCTGCGTTTACTGACGGTGGCAATGTTGTTGAGTTACTAGCTCCGATACACAGCGATATATTCTTTCAGCCAAAATTACTTTTGAACGGAGTTGATATTCGTATTCGTCTAACTAGAGCAAAAGACGAATTCTGTCTTATGCGCGGGGACGCGATCGATTATAAACTAAAAATAATCTCTGCATCTCTTTTTATCAAAAGAGTATCTGTCTCCCCTTCTCTTCGCCTGGGCCATGCCCAGGCATTACTGTCGGCTACAGCAAAATATCCTTATGATAAGGTCTGTGTTAAATCCTTTTCTGTGCCGGCTGGAGCGCGCGTCTCAAATCACGAAAATCTCTTCCTTGGAACTCTTCCGAAATCCATTATTATTGGACTGACAGATAACGATGCTTTTACTGGCTCATACGAAAAAAACCCATTCTCGTTCAAACATTTCCATCTTGAATATTTAAATCTCACCTCAGATGGTGGACATGTCCCAAATCGTCCTTTTCAGCCACAATTTAATTTAGGCAACGCGGTAAAAGAATATTATCAACTGGTTACCGCCACGGGGAGACATCTGAAGAACCAGTCTTTGGCCATAGACAGGGAAGATTTTCTCAACGGCTACACACTGTTTGCCTATAACCTTACTCCGGATGAAGAGTGTTCGCAGCATGTGTCTCTGATTAGGTCAGGCAATATTAGGTTGGAAGCCCGTTTTAGAGAGCCTCTACAAAACACAGTAAACATTTTAATTTATGCCATCTACGATTCTCTACTTGAAATATCAAATCGAAGACAGGTGTTGGCAGAACACTACTGAAGAGTTCAAATGAACACTGTGGAGTTAACGGAAATTATGGATAACATCGTGTGTAATATAAATTTTTTAGGAGTACTCGCTAGCGATCATTTTCCAAAAGAACCGCTGACAGATCTCCCGGCTCTATTAATTTGTAATACGGATCGATCGGACGAACCGGGACGCCACTGGTTAGCTATGTATATGGATCGAAACGGGGTCGGATGCTTTTTTGACAGCTTTGGGAATCCTCCGGATTCAGATTTTTTTCCACCGTCCATTCTTGACTTTCTAAAAAACAATTCTACACAAGTTCATCATTCTACCAGACAAGTCCAAGATTTTACATCAGTCACCTGTGGACAACATTGTGTCTTTTTTCTGTATCATATTTCACGGGGTGTTGAGTATAAGGATATAATGAAATTTTACCATAACGATAATCTATTAAGAAATGATACTATGGTGTCTCTTTTTGTGAAAAAATTGAAACCGATGGTTTGTGTTAGTAAAAGATTTAAATGTATCCAATGTGTACAGTCTGGTAAAATGTTCCAGTCTTATTAATTCCTGTGTAACGAATAAATAAAGAATATGTAATGAATAAAAGCGAGTCGTAAGCAGATGAATAATTTCATTTTCTTTCTTTTATTTGACATCAAAAACAATAACACATGGATGTTAACAACATAATAACATACATAGTTTTAAAAAAATAAAAAAATAAAACACAGATACAAAACCTCTCACACGGTTATATTTTGTTAAAAATTCATCCATTGGTAGGCATCTACTCTGGGGGAGTTAAATACGTTTTCATCAGGATCGTGTGCATGTGTGTGCGTGTGGCGTTTTTTCAATGACTTAGTAGGTACAGCACCAAAGTCACCCGCGTGTGTTTTTGTTTTAATCGTTTCAATCATCCGTCTTACATTATGATTGGATACAGTCGAATAAGGAATCTTTAATGCCGCAAATGCATCCAGAAACTCATACCATCCTGGAGGGTGTCGACTGTTATGTTTCATTTGTGGTGAAGTTATAGTTTTTACCAGATCAAATATATGGGATCCTGAAATGATTCTCCCTTTATAAATAAATTCTCCATCATCTGTCCATGAAGACACGTGTTTGGCTTTGGACATTTTATCCATAATATATTTGACATTTTTTAACCTTCTCTGAGGAATATTGTTTAAAACTTCTGAGACGATAGGGTCCTCACTGACGTCATCATTCCTAACATCCGGGGTATGGGGTGTTACAGGTGTCTCATGTTCCGGGGATGTAAGAGTTAGAGTGCTACTTTCCATATCACCATGTTTTACCACGTTTAAGAATCGTTGTAAAACACTAGTGTAGAGCTTGGATTTTTCGTAAGTGTTCAAATCATGCCTCTGCAGTATATCTCTAATGGATGAGTCCAAGTCATTCTCCACAGTCGTATGAATATTTTCACGAGGCTGGGCAGTTCTTAGTCTATCCAGCTGATGTTTTGGCACAAGATACAATTTCTCGGCGTGTTGCATTTTTTCTCTTCAGATTTAGTTCCTAGTTATTAGACTAGAAATGAAAGGAAGTGCTACGCTGAGTAGAGGGAGCAGAAAACCCCCTTTTTGATTAATCATACGTCTCTTCCTGCTGATATTAATCTTTTTATTTGCAACGTATTTTAATTCTTTTTTTCTTCTTTTTAAAGTCCCGTGTTGTTTCGCAGTTAGAGGGATCTTGCCATGAATAATATTTAGAGCCACTTCACATAGAGCTAATATTAACTCGTCGGGTGACGATTGGAGAATAACACGTCGCTGCTTGGGCGAACTCTTGTATAATAATTTTAAGAGGTAGAGATTTCTGGAAAGCCGTGTGCTCATCTTCACTTTTGGAGGTAGACCACCGGATAGTCTGACAGTAAATCCGCTCTGAGCCGGAATTTTTCAGGTGTGTGTGGTTTATAATCGATTAACAAATAACTGTGAGGACGTTCAGTTGCATCGTTATATGCTTCGATAAAAAACCTTGCATTACCAGGAAACATTTGCCGGCCCAAAATACCAATCTGCTGCTTATCGCGAGGATTTTTAAATATTATTAAATAATTAGTATTTAGACCGATTGTTCTGCTAGATTTACCCTGGAAAAACAGATTCTGTATTAATAGCAAACAGCTAATCTTCATATGATGCACTAGTCGTGTAAAAACGTTTTCGACCTCAGGGCTGGACGCTGCTTGACTCATAACGTCGTCCATGATAAGGAGAGAAAGTTTGCCAGGAGGGAATAAAGATTCGTCATCCAATTTCTTTGGTATACCTTCAATGAATTTAATATCAAAAGCATGTAACATTTCATCATACATCGACTGCCAGGATGTATACACATACACAAAATTGTCAAACTTGACAGAGCACATTTTCTCTGAATTATACATTAGATTTTTCACAAGAAAAGTCTTCCCAGAACCACTTTGTCCGGCTATTATAGCCGAGAAAGGATGCTGCATTCTGCAGTCAAACACATCTGTTTCACACATTTTTAAATATATTACTAGAATCCGTAAGGTAATGTTGTATAGTCCTGCTGAAGGACTCTCTTATCGTAGACTACTGAAAATTTTTTCACATCTGATCTATTGTGTAATGTGAATCTCCTTTTGTTTCTTGTGATGGTGTCTGTTTTTGCTGTCAGGTGTAATTTGACACCTGTTTCGACATAGTCTCGCACAAGATCGGTCAGACTCTGTAGTGTAACTATTTCTGCATTCTTTGCATTGAGTGTAATACCCTTCGCTTTGAGACACGAACGGCCATTGACTGTTTTAAATGCATATGACTTTGGTCCTGATGAGACGAACTGCAAAATGCTGTCATCAGGATCTAGCTCGTTTGTGAGCTGACCGAGATAAGACCCTGTTTCTGGCATCCAATCATCTTTTTTTGATACAAAAACCACTGAATCTGTATCTGAATAAATCGCACGCCTGTCTAACTTCTCCAAAAGATTATATAATTCAAGTCGAGCCCAACAAGTCGTGAAAGCGCCCACGAACACATTCACGTCGTGCGTGGGAGCAGGGTCTTGCGTTGAGCTGGAGCATTGAATCATTGCCACTGTGTCAGATACGAAAGAGAAATTACGTATTACGTGGGCGTGGCTAAAGAGACGTTGAGTGAAGTCTTCCGGGTCTGTTAGGAGCTCTGTGGTTGGCAGATGCGTGCGCAGAGAGAAACGACCCCAAAGTGTGTTCAAGATGAGCTTAGCAATGGATCTTTTTGCCGGATTTTTTATTATTTTAGAGACTTCTAGCTGAACACCCTCTTTCTCGAGATATTCATCCACGTAAGATTGTTTGTCTGTCTCTGTCACAACATGAGAAGGAAATCCTGAGGCTTCCTGTTTGAATTTTAGGAATGTTTTGACATAACCGCTGAATAAGCTGTCAGATGTGTGTGGAAAATGCCAGACCTCTTGTATTTTTATTATGCGATAGCCTTGTTGAACAGCCTTCTGGAGTTCCGCGCTTACCCAAGTGCCTGTAATACATCTATCAGCCTCTGTGTGGCAGCATTGTGTGTCCTGAATCTGATTTTCGGCACACGTTCGACAGAGAGGAAACATTAATTTACCCCCACATCTGTAAGGCAACACGGGGTGATACAATCCATGAGGCGGTAGAACTTCCGCCTTTATGAGCCCGAAATAATTCTCTATCTCTTCAAAGTCCTTGAAGATAATTTTAGGGTGACCGATAGGATACGTTTTAGTGGCCTGAACAAAAGGGTATAACGATGTGAAATCATAATAATCGATTCTCTCATCTTCAGCTGCTTTGTGATACAATTTGTACGCATTTGTTCTCCCTCCGTAAATAGCAGCACGAGCTATTAGTCTGTCAGGTGCATCATAAGACTCCATAAACCGGATGACGTCAGGATCTGTCTGTTTTAACCCCTCCCACTCACAATCCCAAATAGAAATGACACGCAAGCCATACACTTTATCTAGTGATTCTAGTTTTGCATCAGTTTGCCTCCTAAGAGTACCGAAAGACACTTTTGATAAAGGGTTAATTTCATCTGATTTAAAACGACAGTCGTGACCGTGGAAAAAGCATCCTAAGTACTCATATGCAGTTTTTAACCCGCAATCAGATTCATGAAATCCATCGAGGTGATATGGGCCTACCGCACGTTCTCCGTGATTTAAGGCATGTTCTATATTAATGCTTTGACTAGTTTTGATATACTCTAACCACTGTATGGATACGTTTGAGAACGTTTTATACTGATTTATGTATGCGTGGCTGTGTGTTAGAGCCAGCGTGTCGCGAGGAAGAAAATTGGTTTTGAACGTTTTCATGCATGTTCCTGCCAGCGTTATTGATTTAAAAGGATCAATGTTTGTGATGGCGAGGAATTCGGTTCTGTAACGTTTGCACGCTTCTCGTAGAATAACAACATCATTCCGACAGTAGAAAGCGAGTTCTTTTTTGAAGTCAAATACGCCACCCGCTACACCTGCATACCACTCATCAAACTGTGCACGCTCCTCTGTATGCATCGAATCATATCCGTAAAACTCTTTTGGAGGATATGGACCGATATATTCCTCATTTTCTGGCTTATTGAAACGATGTGGAAAGAAACCCTTTTCACTGACACTCAGATTCAAGGCTGCGGGTATCTTTGCGAGTTTAAACGGGATGAATTGCCATGAGTCTATAAAACGCTGTTTAAACACCCTATCGTACATATATAGAATTCGACACCCCTGCAGAATAACTTTAGGAGTTAAACCTTCGTCGGTGAGGTGTTCAAGAATCAGGTAATTATCAAAACCTGAAGAGTTATGTCCTATGAAAGTGTATTCTGCATATTTTGGACGTCTAAAATGCTTAATTAGACGCGACACACAATCTGTTCCACCGGCTTCAAACGTCTCTCCTCCCTGTGTCATGGCGCAAACATAGTTAGCCACATGTTTATTATTCTGATACCTAGTCTCAAAGTCATAATATATGTATTTCTCGATACATAGTTCAGGTTTTAGAGGCTGTATGTAGCACTCATGAACACCTTCACTTACCAAAACCTCATCACAATGCATGCACCTGCCAGATTTACACTTGTGGGGTTTTCCACCTGACGACCTATAAATGGTGTGACATTTTGAGCAGAATTTGATCGTGTCACATTGCGATTTTTCATTAGATGTGCCCTCTTGTTTATGTGTTTTGTAGCAGAAGATGTTTTTACAGAATCTGAGACAGTCTGGACACTGTCTACTTTTGGTTGGTTGTGTTCGACACTCGTTTGTCATGCATATTTTACAAACAAACTTGCAATTGTGTGCGATACTCCTTCTGGAAATGATGCATCATCTGGGAATAAAAGCATTTATTGAAATATCTTTTCAATATTGTGGGATATAATGTATAATGTATAATTTATGATGAAAAACTCACATATTTCGTTTAAAATCTCCGCTAATTCAGCATCAAAAAATTGGTCAGGTATAGCTGCTTCTTCTGTTCCCTGATAATCTGCAGACATAATGAAGCTAGGATTCGCAATTCGACGTTCAGTCTCCTTCAATGGTTTGGTGTGTGAATGAATGAATTACTTTGCTTCCTTTTAAAGATTGTGCGAGGAATTTGAAAAACACATTTCTCCCGCTTATTTTTTTCAAAGAAAACATCCCTTTTTTCACAAGCGTGAAGTCTTCGTCGTGATTTCTACAACTAGAACAACATATGGTCGTTTTGTTTACATGTCCGGATAATCTTTCCCGGATACAGCCTGTAATAAAAACTAATTCTCGCTCGACAAAGCATAAAACAGCTTGATATCAAGTGAAAAGTATATTTCACAGAATCTTCCGGTTCGTGAAGAAATTGTGTTAAACAGGGCCCGTGCGTTCCACGTTTTTTTCGTGGAGCTATAGTCAAATCATCCATAGCTACATCGATGCTTTTTTCAGGTGTTTTCGGGGTTGCAGCCGATGCCATTGCAGATTTGTTTTGTAAAATCACAAGTATCTCTTGTCATGTTTGCGCTCCTTTTTAAACATCTCATGTGACTGTGACGCTGTGGGAGGGGGATTCCCGTGAGTGATGTCATTTTTTACACACACCCTTAAATCGAAATTGATCACTCACTTTTGAGAGGGGTGTGTTAGGGGGTGTGGTCTCTTCGAGCCGTTGCACCATGATTCTCTGGTCATTTCCAGCTCGGACTCTGAAGTGACCGGTCGCTTTTTCTATTTGGGAGTGGATAGGAGATGTGGGAATTTCCCACGGTGACATCTGTTGTGGGTGGGGGTAGAGGCGGAGTCTGACTGTGTCTCTCTGCAGCCTTCACACACTCTCAGTCCTGACAAATCTTCGGCGTGTGTGGACATTTTTTCACTTTGCTCCAGAAAAATTACACAAGGAAAACACTTTTGTCTTTAAACCTTCGAGTCTTTAACAAATGGTATGTAAAAACGCAAGGCTTTTTAAACTGTGTTTTATGTAAAAGTTTTACAAAATACTATGTGAAAGTTAAATGCTTACAAATCAACATTTTAAAAATGATCTTTTTTAAAATGTTTTTAATAGCTCTTTTTTAGAGAAAAATGATCTTTTTGTAAATGAAAAAGTTGTTTTAATGTTTTAATCTTGAAATAACATCTTGAAATAACTCTTTTTAGAGAAAAATGTAATTTTAACTTATTTCATTGATGTTTTAAATGTACATATGTCTTCTTTAATAAATAAAAAAACACTGATCTCATCTCTGGCTATGTCTTTATTGTACATTTCTTAAAAAGTTTTAATATACACCTGTTTAGAACTACTGAGCATGGGCGATTTTCCCACGCTTCAGATGTTCAACCCATAAGGAGGCGTGCCACAAGTCCGATTTTCCCACGGTGTACGTACAGCCCATAAGTGGGAGGAGCTAGCGTGGGAATATTCCCACGGTCAAAAAGGGGGCGGGGCTTAGAGGGGCCATAAATCACTCAAAAGTGACATATGGTATCCCTCTATACTCTCTCTTTGGTCTTTCATATCACTGTATTAGTCCATAAAGCTACGTTAAGCGTTTTGTCCCTACGGAAGGGGAATCATTGAGTATGAGGTATTGAGGGAAACCGATTATAATCCTGTTCATGGTAGAGAAAGCTGATGACATGTAGGCTACACGGGGAAAGTAACAATGAAGTTATTGAATGAAACATAAACACAGCTTGTGTGTTTATCATCTTTTCCGCATATATACTGACACAGATAATCATTTTCATTTTATGAATGAATGTCTTCGTCAACAACAAGCGCTTTTGCACCATCTGCACTGCAAAAAATGCTGTTCTTACTTAGTATTTTTGTGTTGTTTCCAGTCCAAAAATCTAAAAATTCTTAAATCAAGAAGTATTTACTAGAGAAGTAAAACTACATAAGAAATTATTTTTTGTTTTCAGATAAACAGTAAGTAACTTAAGTAATTTTTGCTTAAAACAAGCTAAATTATCTGCCAGTGCAGTAAGAAAAAAAAACTTAATTCAAAAAAACTTAATAAAAACATAATCTTAAAACAAGATTATTTTCCTTACTGCACTGGCAGATAATTTAGCTTGTTTTAAGCAAAAATCACTTAAGATACTTTCTGTTTATCTGAAAACAAAATAGAATTTCTTATGTAGTTTTACTTCATTAGTAAATGCTTCTTGATTTAAGAATTTTTAGATTTTTGGACTGGAAACAACACAAAAATACTAAGTAAGAACAGCATTTTTTGCAGTGTGATGGTGAGGACTAACAGCAGATGGAGAGTATGCTCGGCAATCTACTGCTTTCCCTGCAGTTCCTGGACGTCAATGTTGAATTTACTGTCGAATTTGAACCACTGAATTTGTGGAAGCGAATTTGCAAAGCGAAATAAAATGAACCGAAAATTGCCTGTTGAATATTATTGGTTGTATTTTTAAACAGTTTGAATATTTTGGAAGTGAAATATGAATGGTGAATATGGATTATTGAATTTTTAATAATGAAAAGGTGTTTGAAATGTTTTTAATTGAAATATTCACAGCTTAAATATTCAACCATGTTGAATTTCAGCCCATAAAAATGCAAGCCCTAAAAATACAATGCATTAAAATGCAAGCATGGTTAATGCAATGCCTATTTTTTTTTCAAGTAGTGCAATTCAACAGGCTTTTTATTTCAAAAACATTTGACATTATTTTACTTCCATAACTTACATTGCATTCAAGGTACACATTTTACATTTTGTCAGTTCTTGCTTTCCCTGGGAATCGAACCCATGACCTTGGCGTTGCTAGCGCCAACGCTCTACTGTTTGAGCTACAGGAAACCTACTCAATACAGTTTGCTAAAAACGAAACATTCATTCACACACAGAAACGCCTGACTGTAACGTTGTTTTTATGAAATATTAGGGCATATAAATGTTAATTTACAGTTTAATATGTTGCTTATACAAATAGCCTACATTTTATTTCAACATATTTCAGTCGATTTTTACTCATCTCAGTATAGCAATACAGTTTGCTAAAACATCATAATTCATTCACACTCAGAAATGCGATTTAAATTTAAACTGTCTTTTTGCGAGCTGTGGTAAACAGCGCATCTCAGCCATTCATTCATTCACAAACAGAAACGCGATTCACTTGAGAAGGAAAAAAAACTTACTTCAGTATTCCTCAGCTCAGTCGGATCCTTGCTCCTCGAAATACCCGCACTTCTGAGGTACATTTTCCATTATTATTATTCCTCACAGCGCTGCGAGACGGTGTAAACAAGTACAATGATCTGATTAAACTTGTGTTTTCTCGAGCTGATATGTGGGCGTTCACAGGTTTGCGTGGATTGCCTCAGTAATTTGCGTTTGAATAGCGCGCGCTCTCCGTGGGCGGAGTCACATTAAAAATAATTAGATGAGATGAGAACGACTGACATCTCGCTCTTTTCTTACAGATTACATGAACTGAGAATATTTGTTTTTTATATAAATTACTTCATTTAAAAGAAGAGAATTCAAGCTTCATGCCTGTGTGTCTGTATGCCTGTTTGACTGAGTATTCACTGAGTTATGGTTCATTTTCGGACGCATTTCAGAATGGACTACACTGACAGAGAGAAGGCAGAACTCGCTTCGTGTTTATTAGGGCCCAAGCCCTGAAAGGGCGAAGGCCCTATTGTTTTCGGTAGGATTATTTATTATTAGGGCCCAAGCCCTGAAAGGGCGAAGGCCCTATTGTTTCCGGTAGGATTATTTATTATTAGGGCCCAAGCCCTGAAAGGGCGAAGGCCCTATTGTTTTCGGAAGGATTATTATTATTAGGGCCCAAGCCCTGAAAGGGCGAAGGCCCTATTGTTTTCGGTAGAATTATTTATTATTATTCTTCTTATTCTTATTTTTCTGTCAACCTTTCGGGCACTTTTGAGACCCTTAACGTGCTCGAAAACTCTTGAAACTTTGCACACGGGTCAGAACCCGCGGCCATCAGGGCCGGGCTGAAGCTGGTACCCGGGCGTGGCAGGGGGGCTCGACAGCGCCCCCTTGAACGGGGTCCGAAAACTTGGTCCATAAATCAGACACGCTTGCATGTAATAATATGAAACTCGGTACACATATAGATCTCATCGGGCCGAACAACTTTCTTACTTTTACTTTTTACGCCAGCCCAACAGGAAGTCGGCTATTATGGGTTGTTTGGAAACGCATGCTGTGGAATTTAATGTACTCCTCCTAGGGAATTCATCCATTCGCCTCCAAACTCAGTCAGCATGAAGTCAAGACATTGAGGATGCTAAATTGCGGACAGATTTTTGATATCTCGAACGGTTTGGCCGTGGCGAGGACACGAATTGATGGCGAATAATGGAAACAGGAAGTGTGTTATAACTTCTGCATACATTAACTGATCTTGATTAAACTTCAGCAGTGTGTTCGTTGTAAGAGGCCGATCACATGGATGTGACTATTGTGAGTCAAAGTTATAGCGCCACCAACTGGCAGCAGGAAGTGTGTCCCTTTCAAAATGCTTTGAAATCACCCTCTTATTTTTACCCGATTTGCTTCAAAGTTTATGTGTATAATGTAAACACACGGCAGATGTAGACCTGTGAAAGGATTTTTGATATCTTTAATACTGTTGCCATGGCAACGCTTCAAACTTTAATATTCTTTTTTGATGCTTTTGAGACTCTTAACATACTTGAAATTGGATGAAACTCGACAGACACATCACATTTATTAGCCAGTAGACATGTGCAAAGTTTCAGAAACGGGCGTGGTGAGGGGCTCAGTAGCGCCACCTTTAGTCATAAGTGGGGGGGTTAGTTTTATCAACAACAACAAAACTTGGTATGTGTATTGTTCTCATCAAGACGGACAACTTTCTAATTTACATTAACGATCTCCGACCAACAGGAAGAGAGATATTTTGGTTTGAATGTGGATTTTCTGAAGAATTTTCTCTCCCTCTCTCTGTGTCTCTGTGTGTGTGAGGGGAGGGGGGATTTGACTATTGCTTTTATATTGTTAATCAAGGTTTCAGGGGCTTTTGGGGTCCTTAACGTGCTCAAAAACTCTTGAAACTTTACATACAAGTCGGGCGTGGCAGGGGGGCTCAACAGCGCCCCCTTGAACGGGGTCCCAAAACTTGGTCCATAGATCAAACACGCTTGCATGAATTAATTTGAAACTCAGTACACATATAGATATCATCGGGCCGAACAACTTTCGTGCTCTAAGTTTTACGCCAGCCCAACAGGTAGTGTTGTTTTTGGCGGCCTGTTTTAATTTTAGTTTTAGTCTAGTCTTTGTGTCAAGCTGTCGTTTTAGTTTTTATTAGTTTTAGTCACGTTCATACTCTTTTTAGTCTAGTCAAGTTTTAGTCGACGAAAACTGATGACATTTTAGTCTAGTTTTAGTCAACGAAAACTAATGACATTTTAGTCTAGTTTTAGTCGACGAAAACTGATGACATTTTAGTCTAGTTTTAGTCAATGAAAATTGTATTTTAGTCTCTTTTTAGTAATGCAATTCTATTTAACCCAGTCAATATAGAATTTCAAACAAGGTTATCTTATTATATTTAGGGCTGTGACGGTGGCAGTTTTTTTTACCACCGCGGTAATGGACAAACTACCAGCGGTGGTTGGGGGGTTATTTAAAAAAAATTAAATAAAATAAAAACTCGTTTTATATTTCCACACAAAGACGCGTGATATAGCCTACCAATCTGCGCTCTGAGAGGGATGTGGGACACGAGCAGGAAAGAGACCATCGATCTCTTTATGATATCTTCGTGTTTTCTACTTGATGTAAATTGGTCTGAAGAGCGAATTTTATCCTCCACAAGGGCGAGATATTTAGGCTATGTTTGAGATTGCGCTGCCAGAGAAAGTGAAACTAAAAATCACCCGCGCGTGTGAAACGCGCTTTACAACTAAACTTGACGCGCCCTATATCTAATATAACAAGCACAAACTGTGTTAAAAAGAATTTGACATGCAAGTACAAATGTAGGCTATCTGTCCTACAGCGTTTTTCTACTTTACCACAGTAAAGAATACGAATATAATAGGCCTAATTAAAAGCGAACCACTGAAGAAACGTTTATAATCCCTTTAGAAAATGGGTGAGACGTGAGAGAAGATTTGGGAAAAGAAACAAGAGATTTCATGCAGGGATGAGTCACGATTTTTGGATATTCGATTAGTTCATTTAATTATAGAATATCGAATAGGTTGTGCGATTATTCTCTAAAATAAAATCTACATGTTCTGGTGCTGATGCGGTGACGCGTTCATGTAACCAGAGACGCTGCCAATAACATACAGCTGTCACAAAGAACCGGCAAAAGTAATGATTATGAATGTGTCAAATATATCAATGAGACATTTTAATAGAATAACTAATGGAGTAATATTGTTAAATTCGCTGATAATCGGGTGACCAGATCGCAAACCAGAATTTAAAGCCGACAAGCAATGGGTTCACGCACAACTCTCTCATTCGTCGTGACGTTATAACATTTCGTCTCGTCTCGTTTTGGTCAACGAAAATGAAGAGACATTTTAGCATAGTTTTTATTTTGTAAACCACATTTAGTCTCGTTTTTATTCGTCAACGATATTGCATTATACATGTATTTTAGTCATCGTCACATGACCAGCATTTACGTCTCGTCTCGTCTCGTTTTCGTCAGGTGATAACGGTTCGTTGACGACAATATTTCGTCATAATTTTCGTTGACGAAAGCAACACTACCAACAGGAAGTCGGCTATTATGGGTTGTTTGGAAAACGCTTGCTGTGGAATGCGAAGTACTCCTCCTAGAGAATTCATCCAATCCCCACCAAACTCGGTGTGCATGAAGTAAAGACATTGAGGATTCTAAATTGCGGACGGATTTTTGATATCTCGAACGGTTTGGCCGTGGCGAGGAAACGAATTTATGGCGAGAAAAGAGAAACACGAAGTGGAATAACTTCTGCATACATTAACTGATCTTGATGAAACTTCAGCAGTGTGTTCGTGGTAAGAGGCCGATCAGATGGATGTAACTATTGTGAGTCAAAGTTATAGCGCCACCAACTGGCAGCAGGAAGTGTGTCACTTTCAACATGCTTTTGACAAAAGTGGGCGGGTTAGTTTTAACTACAGTAAAAAAAAAATTGTTTGTATATTGTACTCATCAAGCCGGACAACTTTCTAATTTACATTCATTAGCTCCGGCCATCAGGATGTCAGATATTTTGGTCTGAATGTGGATTTTTTTGCAAAATCAGCCTCTGAATTTTTAGCCACTCCTCTTAAACTATTTATTTTATTCCCACCAAACTTTTTCAACATGATGAAAATACATTAAATATGCTAAATTGTGAACGGATAATAAATATCTCAAACGGTTTTGCTATGGCGAGGGATTAAAGTAATGTCCAAAAAGGAAACACTAAAAGCTTAAAATCTTCTAAAAATGTAATTATATACCATTTATTTCTATATAAAAGTATACAAATATTACAACTGAACCCATTTTTTTTCTGTTTTTAAAAAGAATTTTATTCTAATTTTAATCTAAAATTAAAAACAGTAAAGTAAAAAAAAAAAAAAAAAAGTCATACATAGGGCTATTCTGCCCTCTTGTGTCCAAAAGGACATCAAAATAGTATATAAAACTTTTTACCAGGTAGGCCAATATTGTATTTAAATATACATTTATTAGGTATGTGTCTGAGGATATTTTCCCACCGGTTAATCGACGTGTGACACGAGCGGGTGCTTTTAAATTGCTAATATAAAAGTGAAAGAAAAATACGGACGTCCGCACGGACATTGATAATGTTGCACACACAAATCACACACACGTTGGAAAGAATGATACTTTTAAACATAACACTAAACCGCCATTAAGTGTCGCCAGGCGACCGTCTTAATGAGTGAGTCATTGATTCATTCGTTCAAACGATTCATTTGAATGACTGAGTCATTCATGATTAAGACATATGTTTATGGATTGATCATTCAATCTTTGAGTCAACCGATTCGTTCAGAAAACACATTGCTGAGAGATGCGCGTGATGATTCTGCTGTGATCTTTTTGTTTAACTATTTTTGCTGCTGAAACAGAACAAAAACAGTCAATATTGCATCTAAAATGTAAGTGACTTGATTGTAACTGTTTTTTAACCTGTTGTATGAAATCAATGTCACAGTTTCAATCGTGATTGTATTCAGGAAACAGCCTTCTCGTCAAGTGAGGTTGCTTAACTGTTATAAAATATATCAAAACTCCATATTTATCATTTTTATAGTCAGTAAGTTGTTAACTGAGTTTGTTTTTTGTGTGCTGATCTCATTTGTTTACATTTCTCCTGGAGAAGCTGCATGAGCCTCAGCAGCGCAACCTTGTTACCATTGATCAACTGATTACTGGTAATCCATTTATTAACAACTGTTGATTGCAACTTAAAATGAATGTAATAAAATTAGAATAATCTCTCGTTTTAGTGATTCCCAAGTTATTTTTTTGTCATTGACGTTCTAATCAGGCTACTCTGGTCGGGCAAGTAAAATTCTCTTTCAGGTTGACCTATATATATAAATATATTAGGGATGTGACTGTGGGAAAATTTCCCCACCGGTTAATCGATGTGTGACACCGCTGGGGGCTTTTGAATCGGTAACTTAAAAACGAAAGTAAAATATGTTCGTCCGCACGGACATTGATAATGGTGCAGAGCGAGCGCATTGCAATCTTGATATGGCAGTCTGTTCATTATAGCCTTTATAAAATATAATAATAAAATAGTCAACCTAACATATAAAAATTACACTGCTCTGAATAGTATGAATTGTACTGACTATTTAAACACAGTAATCACCGCTAAACTGTGATGTTTCCAAGCACATATTTGCGCATGTGAAGAGGATAATTTTTCCCTTCAATAGTGGAACGTGAGTGAAGTACAAAGCCTATAATAAACAAATGTTTAGCATCCAAAAAATTTAATATATATATATATATATATATATATATATATATATATTAGAGGTGGGCATAGATTAATTTTTTTAATCTAGATTAATCTAGATTAATTTTGAAATTAATCTAGATTAATCTAGATTAAAATGGCTCATTTGAATTCTGCCGAAGGCATTCAGAATATGTGTGCTACCCAAATAATGACTATAAAAGTAAGTCTTTGAGAACGAGTTTCTCAAGCCAGGTGGCGCATTAGACCAGGGGCTCATCTCCTGTTTCCAAAATGCATCACAAACTGCTTGAGAAAGCTGTTCTACTCATAGACTGTAAAAGGTTACTGTTACCGTCCGTAGGCAACATTAGGTAAGCCTATGTTATTATCAACTACTATAGGCTATCAATTAGGGATGGGCGATAATGGCCTAAAATCTATATTGTGATATACATTGCAGCCTCTTGCGATAACGATATACAGTATATTATAATAAAACCATTTCAGAACAGATTACACAGACCCATGCTAAACAACTGCTAAATGTATTTTTTTTTAAAGGGTGTATGTAGTTTTGAGAACATATATTGTGCAAAACTGTAAGTATACAACATAATTTTGCAGATAAATAAAATTTAAGTACACTAGCTGCAGAGACTTAAGTAGATCTAATGTTTATTATGGCTTGGAGCTTATGAAACCCCAAATTTAACATTAGAATATTGTCTAACTGATGTCTTTTCAGTTAAAAAGAAACACAACAACGATTCTTAAAATCGAGATTATGTGCTACGCCACTAAGATATATTGGAATGGGAATAATACGCGCGCGCTGGTATTCAGTGATATCATGTTTCGTTTTGAATTTGAGGTGGTCGAACGGATTAGTCGTGTGTTAACTTACCGAACTGTTACCCCACACACTCTGTATATAGTTTGCTGCTGCTCGTCTGACGGCTTAAACCCGAACCAAGTCCAAATAATGGATGTTGCACCGATCTTTTTCACCAGCTTTCACTTTCAGCCGTGTTTACTTAAGATGACGACGAATATGCGTTGCAGCCGGGTTTACCTCGCGGCCGCGGGTAGATTGCGTCATCATAGCTTGTGTAGTATAGAGCCATCTCCCAACTCAACTTGGAGAATAGATTAACGGCGATATTTTTTTTATCGCGCGATAAGAGTCTCGCGTTAACGCAGCACGTTAACGCCGATAACGGCCCACCACTAATATATATATATAAACACACTTAAAAAAAATATATATATATTGTTTTTGTTTTTTTTGTTATATATATATATTTATATACATATATATATTAGTGGTGGGCCGTTAACGGCGTTAACGTGCTGCGTTAACGCGAGACTCTTATCGGGCGATAAAAAAAATATCGCCGTTAATCTATTCTCCAAGTTGGGTTGGGAGATGGCTCTATACTACACAAGCTATGATGACGCAATCTACCCGCGGCCGCGAGGTACACCCGGCTGCAACGCATCATATTCGTCGTCATCTTAAGTAAACACGGCTGAAAGTGAAAGCTGGTGAAAAAGATCGGTGCAACCAGGGCCGGTTCTAGACATTAGGAGGCCCTAGGCAAAATTCATGTTGGAGGCCCCCCACCCCCAATAAAAAAACACTTGAAACAAATATGATTCCTAACCTTTTTATTTATACAACATTTAATTTTAAAAGCAGTATATTTTTACTTACACAGTACATAAGTTTGGACACATTACTATTTTTAATGTTTTTGAAAGAAGTCTCTTATGCTCATTAAGCCTGGATTTATTTGATCAAAAATACAGAAAAATAATATAGTGAAATATTATTAAAATTTAAAATAATGGTTTTCTATTTTACTATACTTTATATTTCTGTGATGCAAAGCTGAATTTAGTGTCACATGATCCTTCAGAAAACTTTATAATATTCAGATTTATTATCAAATGTTAGAAATGGTGCTTAAAGGAGAAGTTCACTTTTAAAATTCTGTCATCATATACTCACCCTCATGTTGTTTCAAACCTGTATAAATTTCTTTCTTCTGCTGAACACAAAGGAAGATATTTAGAAGAATGTCAGTAACCAGACAGTTTTTGGGTCCCATTGACTTCCATAGTAGGAAAAAAATATACTATGGAAGTCAATGGGACCCAAAAACTGTCTGGTTACTGACATTCTTCTAAATATCTTCCTTTGTGTTCAGCAGAAGAAAGAAATTTATACAGGTTTGAAACAACATGAGGGTGAGTAAATGATGACAGAATTTTCATTTTAAAGGTGAACTTCTCCTTTAATATTTATTTTATAACCTGTGATACTTTTTTTCAGGATTTTTGGTTATTAAAAAGTTGTTTTAAAAAAGTCTTCACTATCTCTTTTTATATATTTAACACATCCTTGCTGAATATTCCTGTTTTTTTTCTGTATTTTTGATCAAATAAATGCAGGCTTGTAGAGCATAATAATAAACTTCTTTCAAAAACATTAAAAATAGTAATGGGTCCAGACTTTTACCGGTACTGTATGTAATCAAACTTTATCTAAGGTAATCTCTTTTTTGTTTAATGAAGATGTTATTGTTGTTGTTGTTATTTTGCTGTTTTATTCAATTTATTCACAGTTCCAGAATCCCACTTCAGTAGATGAGCATAAGTGCTTTTATATTGCATTGCTACCTTAAATATGCTATACACAAATCAAGTGGAAGAGAAAGACACGATCGCTACTGAGCAGAAAAAAATATATAAACTGATATTATTGGCGTAATGTCAGGGTATAATCTAATCATCAGCAGAATTTAGAAGATAGACCCATAGATATGAGATCCTTTATTTGAAACATTTAAAAATGTTGTAGTGTGTTGGCTTGACGTAATACAGACGTCTTGTCTTTTAATTTTGTAGCTTTTTTACTAGTCAGCTCCCGACGCGATGTTATTCATTGTACGCGCAAATTCAAAGCGTCGCGTCTGGGCACGTTAATGACGCTCGCGCTCTTTTAAACTCGTAATAAAGCGGTGAATGATTTTTCCAGAAATGACGCTGATCTACAGTACAAGTTTATATTTAGAATACATTGCAATCACTCCAAAATAGATGACGACAACTCACACACCTGCATTATGAGCTGTGCTTCTTTGTGTGCTTATTAGGCTTTTGCCTCGCAGCACCTGATGGATGCGTTCGTTACATATACTTTCAGAAGCCGGCACCCGCTTTGTAACGGACACATTCATTGGTTTAACTGCAGTAATGTAACAGTCTATGGTTAAGATAAACATCGTAACTATTTTTAGTTAATTAATAAATATTGAAATAAATTGTAGATAGGACATTGGACATTTTTTTTTTTTTTTTTTTTTTTGTCCCTCTGTCTGGGCCCCATCCCGCCAATCGGGCCCTAGGCACGTGCCTAGTTTGCCTTTGCGTTAATCCGGCTCTGGGTGCAACATCCATTATTTGGACTTGGTTCGGATTTAAGCCGTCCGACGAGCAGCAGCAAACTATCCAGACAGAGTGTGTGGGGTAACAGTTCGGTAGGTTAACACACGACTAATCCGTTCTACCACCTCAAATTCAAAACGAAACACAGGGCTTGAATTTCGGCGCGGGATTGCGGGTATTGCGCATAATTTGATTCATTCCCGCAGGTCTCCCACTTATAATGCGGGAAATTCCCACAAACATTGATTCCCTTTAGCATGTAGGTTGTATTAGTAAATGAATCCACACAGATTATAAAATCTAATTTTAAAACTGTCTGCGAGACGCAATTTCTCAAACAGCGTGAGTGATTCTGCGGTGCCGCGTCTTCTATCTCTCGTCTCTCAAAATGGGTTGAACAGCACAAGGCAATCGTTAAGCGCTGCAGGCGGCGATAATACACTCTCGCGTCTCGGGAGTCGGGATAGACGGAATTGTCACTTGCATAATCGGGCCAGCATTGCATCATGAGTAACTAAAGTTTACCATTTGCACGTCTTTTTAAGTCTTACCAGTTTAAGCATTCACGCGATGTTAAACATCTCTTGTCTGAGAGATGTTTTTTTCTCTCTGCACACATACATAGAGTAAAGCCGCCTCACAAACAGCTTGCGGGTAACAAAAGTTATTTTTCGTGGATTATATCGCTTTAACAGTCAAAAACATGCCAAAATGATGTCAATTTCGGTCTTGGTGACTATCCTCTAAACACAGTCGGTTATAAATAAGCATAAATCGCACGTGACGGTATAATGAACACAGGATCCGTGCACTAGCTCTTAAAGGGACAGCAGCCATATGTGTCTGTCTGTCATTAATTTTGGTTGTCAAAACAACAAAACATAGCTTTCATTTTAAGTAATCAGGATTAATAGCCTATGTATTTAATTTAGTCAGGACTAAAATACTACCCAGTGTTATTTTTCATTTGATTACTTTATTCAGTCTCTGTAGTATTTCTGAATACTAGTGTTAGACCTAAGCAAAAACTTTTCTCTTTATTTCTCTTTATTGGGATCTCTATTCTATTGTATTTATTTGTGCTACTTTTTTCAATTTAATTCAAAGATTGAAATCAAGCTTCCTTGTGTTGTGTAAATTCTTAAGAACAAAATTACCCCATTGTAAAAATGCAATGAGTGAGCATACATTTAGGCGAGATACATGTAATAAAAAAAATAAAATGAAAATACATCAGTTAGACAATATTCTAATTTTAAATTTGGGGTTTCATAAGCTCCAAGCCATAATAAACATTAGACCTACTTAAGTCTCTGCAGCTAGCGTACTTAAATTTTATTTATCTGCAAAATTATGTTGTATACTTACAGTTTTGCACAATATATGTTCTCAAAACTACATACACCCTTAAAAAAAAAAAAAAAAAAACATTTAGCAGTTGTTTAGCAGGGTCTGTGTAACCTGTTCTGAAATGGTTTTATTATAATATATATTGTTATCGCAAGAGGCTGCAATGTATATCACAATATAGATTTTAGGCCATATCGCCCATCTCTAATTGATAGCCTATAGTAGTTGATAATAACATAGGCCTACCTAATGTTGCCTACGGACGGTAACAGTACAGTAGTAACCTTTTACAGTCTATGAGTAGAACAGCTTTCTCAAGCAGTTTGTGATGCATTTTGGAAACAGGAGATGAGCCCCTGGTCTAATGCGCCACCTGGCTTGATAAACCCGTTCTCAAAGACTTACTTTTATAGTCATTATTTGGGTAGCACACATATTCTGAATGCCTTCGGCAGAATTCAAATGAGCCATTTTAATCTAGATTAATCTAGATTAATTTCAAAATTAATCTAGATTAATCTAGATTAAAAAAATTAATCTATGCCCACCTCTAATATATATATATATATAAATATAGCTGCGAGCAGCGATGGAGGGCCCAAGCCGGTGAAACCGCCACCCCGGTGCCTTTAGTGTAACTAAAGGCGCCAGGGTGGCGGTGCCACCGGCTTGGGCCCGCAATCGCTGCTCCCAGCTATATTTATTATTATTATTATTTTTCTTACGACTATTCAGGCACTTTTGGGACCCTTAACATGCTCAAAAACTCTTGAAACTTTGCACACAGGTCAGAACCCGCGGCCATCAGGGCCGGGCTGAAGGTGGTACCCGGGCGTGGCAGGGGGGCTCGACAGCGCCCCCTGGAACAGGATCCGAACACTTGTCCATAAATCAAACACACTTGCATGTAATAATATGAAACTCAGTACACATATAGATCTCATCGGGCCGAACAACTTTCGGGCTCTAAGTTTTACGCCAGCCCAACAGGAAGTCGGTTATTAAGAGTTGTTTGGAAACGCATGGTCTGTTATTTGAAACACTTCTCCTAGGGAATTCACCCGATCACCACCAAACTCGGTGTGTATGAAGTCAAGGCATTGAGGATGCTAAATTGCGGACGGATTTTTGATATCTCGAACGGTTTGGCCGTGGCGAGGAAACGAATTTATGGCGAATAATGCAAACAGGAAGTGTGTTATAACTTCTGCATACATTATCTGATCTTGATGATACTTCCGCAGTGTGTTCGTTGTAAGAGGCCGATCACATGGATGTGACTATTGTGAGTCAAAGTTAAAGCGCCACCAACTGGCAGCAGGAAGTTTGTCACTTTCAAAATGCTTTTGACAAAAGTGGGGGGGGTTAGTTTTACCCACAGTTTAAAAAAATCAGTACGTATATTGGTCTCATCGAGCCAGACAACTTTCTAATTTAAAGTCATTATCTCAGACCAACAGGAAGTCAGATATTTTGGTTTGAAGTGGGTTTTTTGGAGAATTTTCTCTCTCTCTCTATCTGTTTCTCTGTGTGTGTGTGGGGTGTGGGGGATTTTTCTATTGTTTTTAATGTTTTTCAAGGTTTCGGGGGCTTTTGGGGTCCTTAACGTGGTCAAAAACTCTTGAAACTTTGCACACAGGTCAGAACCCACGGCCATCAGGGCCGGGCTGAAGCTGGTACCCGGGCGTGGCAGGGGGGCTCAACAGCGCCCCCTTGAACGGGATCTGAAAACTTGATCCATATATCAAACACGCAAAATTTATGGCGAATAAGGGACACAGGAAGTGTATTATAACTTCAGCATACATTAACTGATCTTGATGAAACTTCCGCAGTGTGTTCGTTGTAAGAGGCCCATCACATGGATGTGACTATTGTGAGTCAAAGTTATAGCGCCACCAACTGGCAGCAGGAAGTTTGTCACTTTCAAAATGCTTTGAAATCACTCTCTTATTTTTACCCGATTTGCTTCAAACTTTATGTGTATAATGTAGACACACAGCATATATAGACCTGTGAAAGGATTATTGATATCTTAGATACTGTTGCCGTGGCAACGCATCAAACTTTAATATTCTTTTCGGATGCTTTTGAGACTCTTCACATGCTTGAAAATGCATGAAATTCGACAGACACATCACATTTATTATCCAGTAGACATGTGAAAAGTTTCAGAAATGGGCGTGGTGAGGGGCTCAGTAGCGCCACCTTTAGTCAAAAATGGGGGCTTAGTTTTTCCTAGAATCACAAAAATCGGTATGTATATTGTTCTCATCGAGCCGGACAACTTTCTAATTTACAGTCATTAGCCGCAACTAGGGGTGTGACGAGACGCTTACTCCACGAGACGAGACGAGACACGAGATTGGGTTCACGAGAACGAGACAAGACGAGATTTTTACACAATTTTAAAAAAATCCTCAATGATGAAATATATGAATGGAAAATAGTCTTTTATTCAACTGAAAATCACAAAATGCAAAACAATTTAGGTGCATTTTGAAATCAACTTGTAATGAATGTTATTTTACTTCTATTTTAATTAATTCTATGCAGTAAAGGACATGCAAACACTGCAAAATGTTTTGCTATAAACTCTACCGTCTGGCTTCTCCCCTGTACGATTTCACATGAGAAATCTAACTCCTTTCCACAAATCGAACATAAAAAAATAAAACAGTATAAATAAAATAAATATAAATAACTGAAATAACACTTTAAATGCAAACAGTAAGTGTGTATCCATAATCAAAGTACTGCTCTCTCAAAACTACAAGTTCAAACAGAAACAAATTTTTTCTTCAAGCATGAATAAGAGATAAATTAACTACACAGAACAGCCTAAGATTATGGTCATGGTCTTTTTCAAGAATATAAGCATGTCGATGATTTCTGGCAGCAGTTGAGACCTTTGGGCAGGGCTGCACGATATGAGGAAAAGCTGCGATGTGCGATTACATTGTTTAATATTGCGATGTCGATATGACTTGTGATATGTGAATGTTAGCTATACTGTTCCCATGTCTTAGTGCTTTAATAGGTTCTTTGCGTGATAGGTCAAATGTTTATTACCTGCCTGGTTCAGATTACACTATTTTAGCACGATTTTGGCACGATCCGTTTCGTGGAGATTCGGACAACGGGCGTCGGGACGCAAGATTCGATCGTTTCATTACGTATAGTGTGTCATAGTGGGCGATAACCTACGCGTCTGCGATGCTTCAGGACATCACGACAGAAAGCATGTTTAATTTTAACGGTCCTCCACGACGGGTTGAGTGCGAGCGAGAGTGTGCGTGCGCGAGTGAGCGCGTGTGTGTGTGTGTGTGTGTGCGTGAGTGAGCGAGGGACAGTGTGTGTGTGTGCGCGGAGTGTGTGTGTGATTGGCCCGGCACACAAATGATTTAAAAGTGGCAGGGGCATCTTCAATACTAATTTCACCCTCACGCTCCATCACTGACATCACAACAACTCACGAGACAAAGTTTCACCTCGACGAGAAATCTCGTCGCGTTTTAATCTCGTCACACCCCTAGCCGCAACCAACAGAAAGTCAGATATTTTGGTCTGAATATGGATTTTTTGCTAAATCAGCCTCTGAGTTTTTAGTTACTCCTCCTAAAATGTTTATTTTATTCCCACCAAACTTTTTCAACATGATAAAAATATTTTAATGATGCTAAATTGTAAACGGATATTGAATATCTCAAACGGTTTTGCTATGGCGAGGGATTCAATTAATGTCAAAAAGGAAGCAGGAAACATCTCATAACTTCTAAAAATGTAATTATACACCATTTATTTTTATATACAATTATACAAATATTAGAACTAAACCCATATTATTCTGTTTTTGCAATTCAAGGAGTATGAAAAAGTTAAAAACAGGCTATTTAGTGCTATTTGGTTCAACAAAAAAAGCAAACATAGGGCTATACTGCCCTCTTGTGTCCAAAAGGATAGCAAAATAGTATATAAAACCTTTTACTAGGTAGGCCTATTGTATTTAAATATAAATGTATTAGGTATATGACTGTGAGGATATTTTCCCATCGGTTAATCGACGTGTGACACGAGCGGGTGCTTTTAAATCGCTAATATAGACGTCCGCACGGACATTGATAATGGTGCACGTTGGAAAGAATGATACTTTTAAACATAACACTAAACCGCCATTAGGTGTCGCCAGGCGACCATCTTAATGAGCGAGTCATTGATTCATTCGTTCAAACGATTCGTTCGAATGACTGAGTCATTCATGATTGAGACAGATGTTTATGGATTGACCATTGAATCTTTGAGTCAACCGATTCGTTAAAAATGCTGAATCATTCAGTAATGAGAAAACAAGTTGCTGTGAGATGCGCGATGGTTCTGCTGTGATCTTTGTTTAACTATTTTTGCTGCTGAAACAGAACAAAAACAGTCAATATTGCATCTAAAATGTAAGTGACTTAATTGTAACTGTTTATTAACCTGTTGTGTGAAATCAATGTCACAGTTTCAATCGTGATTGTATTCAGGAAATAGTAGCCTACTCGTCAAGTGAGGTTGCTTAACTCTATGTTATAAAATATATAAAAACTCCATATTTGTCATTTTTATAGTCAGTATGTTGTTAACTGGGTTGCTTTTTTGTGTGCTGCGCTCATTTGTTTACAATTCTCCTGGAGAAGCTGCATGAGCCTCAGCAGGGCAACCTTGTTACCATTGATCAGTAATACATTTATTATTAACTGCTGATTGCAACTTAAAATGAATGTAATGAAATTAGAATAATCTCTCGTTTTAGTGATTCCCAAGTTATTATTTTTTTTTTGTTATTGACGTTCTAATCAGGCTATACTCTGGTCGGGCAAGTAAAATTCTCTTTCAGGTAGGCCTATTGTATTTATATATAAATATATTAGGGATGTGACGGTGATACAATTTTCCCACCGGTTAATCGACGTGTGACACCGCTGAGGGCTTTTAAATCGCTAACTTTAAAGCGAAAATAAAATACAGACGTCCGCACAGACATTGATAATGGTGCGGAGTAGAGCGAGCATTTTCAATGTATTCCTATGGAAGTAGGAATAAACTAATACATTTTATTTATGTTTTTATGTGTCCACTGTTCAACCGCAACAGCGTCTCACACACACACACACACACACACATTCCAGAATTGCAATCTTGACATCGCAGCCTGTTCATTATAGCCCTAATACAATATAATAATAAAAATAGTCAACATAAGATATACGAATTACACTGCTCTGTTTAAATAGTCAGTAGTACAATTTGTACCATTCACAGTAAGCAGAGCTCCGCTGTGATGTTTCCAAGCACATTTTTGCGCGTGTGAAGAGGATGATTTTTTCCATCGATATTGGAACACGAGTGAAGTACAAAGCCTATAATAAAGAATAGTTTAGCATCCAAATACATCGCAAATATTGAAACATTTTGATTCTACTGAGAGGGTTACTGTCACATGTTTGTCCTTCCCGTCCCGCCCTGGTCTTATGGAGCGTCTGGTAGCCGCTCCGTAGGGAGGGGGTAATGTCACATGCCTGTCCTGTCTTGTGCTGCACATGGGTGTTTTGTTATTTTGGGCCATGTGCTCCTGTCTATTGTCTAGCCCCTCCCATCTTGTTATCTGATTATTGGTTTATTTGTCCCACCTGTCTGTCTCGTTACCCTCCTTGTTTGTTCCCCTATTTAGCCTCCCTGTGTTTGTAGTCCTGTGCTGGTTCGTTTGTCCGAGTTTCCCCGTTCCTGGAGTCCTGAGTTTTTGAGTTTTTGTACCTTGTCTGCTTGTTACTAATAAATTTCCTCTGCATCTGTATCCCCGTCTCACGTTAACTGTTCCGTGACAGTTACGTGAGACCAACACGGCTTACTTTCGTTTTTATTTTTACATTGAATTTAAAGGATTTGTTGTGGAATATTTTGAGTGTATCATAAAATCAGTAATTAATTAATCTAGATTAATCTAGATTAAAATGGCTCATTTGAATTCTGCCGAAGGCATTCAGAATATGTGTGCTACCCAAATAATGACTATAAAAGTAAGTCTTTGAGAACGGGTTTCTCAAGCCAGGTGGCGCATTAGACCAGGGGCTCATCTCCTGTTTCCAAAATGCATCACAAACTGCTTGAGAAAGCTGTTCTACTCATAGACTGTAAAAGGTTACTGTTACCGTCCGTAGGCAACATTAGGTAGGCCTATGTTATTATCAACTACTATAGGCTATCAATTAGGGATGGGCGATATGGCCTAAAATCTATATTGTGATATACATTGCAGCCTCTTGCGATAACGATATACAGTATATTATAATAAAACCATTTCAGAACAGATTACACAGACCCATGCTAAACTGCTAAATGTATTTTTTTTAAAGGGTGTATGTAGTTTTGAGAGCATATATTGAGCAAAACTGTAAGTATACAACATAATTTTGCAGATAAATAAAATGTAAGTACACTAGCTGCAGAGACTTAAGCAGGTCTAATGTTTATTATGGCTTGGAGCTTATGAAACCCCAAATTTAAAATTAGAATATTGTCTAACTGATGTCTTTTCAGTTAAAAAGAAACACAACAATGATTCTTAAAATCGAGATTATGTGCTACACCACTAAGATATATTGGAATGGGAATAATACGCGCGCGCTGGTATTCAGTGATATCATGTTTCGTTTTGAATTTGAGGTGGTAGAACGGATTAGTCAGCCCGGTATCACCCCAAAACGTCATATACTGACGCGTCTTGACCATGCGTCAACATACGACGAAAAGGGTACCCCTTTAACGTCAATATGAGACGCAGACAGAAGCGCACCAGCAGCGCCTCCTAGCGGTACCATAACGCATACCTAAACCTACCCATAACCCGAATCGTCACACATGGACGTTAGGGGGTACCCTTTTCGTCGTATGTTGACGCATGGTCAAGACGCGTCAGTATATGACGTTTTGGGGTGAGACTGTGTTAAGATTAGTCGTGTGTTAACTTACCGAACTGTTACCCCACACACTCTGTATTGCTGCTGCTCGTCTGACGGCTTAAACCCGAACCAAGTCCAAATAATGGATGTTGCACCGATCTTTTTCACCAGCTTTCACGTTCAGCCGTGTTTACTTAAGATGACGACGAATATGCGTTGCAGCCGGGTTTACCTCGCGGCCGCGGGTAGATTGCGTCATTATAGCTTGTGTAGTATAGAGCCATCTCCCAACCCAACTTGGAGAATAGATTAACGGCGATATTTTTTTTTATCGCGCGATAAGAGTCTCGCGTTAACGCAGCACGTTAACGCCGATAACGGCCCACCACTAATATATATATATATATATATATATATATATATATATATATATAAATATTGCTGCGAGCAGCGATGGAGGGCCAAAGCCGGCGGCACCGCCACCCCGGTGCCTTTAGGGGTTGCGGTGCCACCGGCTTGGGCCCGCAATCGCTGCTCGCAGCTATATTTTATTATTATTATTATTATTTTGTCAACCTTTCGGGCACTTTTGGGGCCCTTAACATGCTCAAAAACTCTTGAAACTTTGCACACGGGTCAGAACCCGCGGCCATCAGGGCCGGACTGAAGCTGGTACCCGGGCGTGGCAGGGGGGCTCGACAGCGCCCCCTGGAACAGGATTCGAACACTTGTCCATAAATCAAACACACTTGCATGTAATAATATGAAACTCGGTACACATATAGATCTCATCGGGCCGAACAACTTTCGTGCTCTAAGTTTTACGCCAGCCCAACAGGAAGTCGGCTATTATGGGTTGTTTGGAAACGCATGCTGTGGAATTTGATCTACTCCTCCTAGGGAATTGATCCAATCGCTTCCAAACTCGGTGTGCATGAAGTCAAGACATTGAGGATGCTAAATTGCGGACGGATTTTAGATATCTCGAACGGTTTGGCCGTGGCGAGGAAACGAATTTATGGCGAATAAGGGACACAGGAAGTGTATTATAACTTCAGCATACATTAACTGATCTTGCTGAAACTTCCACAGTGTGTTCATTGTCAGAGGCCGATCACATTGATATGACTATTGTGAGTAAAAGTTATAGCGCCAAGTTATATTTTGGTTTGAATGTGGATTTTCTGGAGAATTTTCTCTCTTTCTGTCTGTGTCTGTGTGTGTGTGGGTGGGGTGGGGTGGGGGGGGGGGTTGTCTATTCAATTTAATCTTTGTTTTTCAAGGTTTCAGGGGCTTTTTGGGTCCTTAACATGCTCAAAAACTCTTGAAACTTTTCACACAGGTCAGAACCCACGGTCATCAGGGCCGGGCTGAAGCTGGTACCCGGGCGTGGCAGGGGGGCTCAACAGCGCCCCCTTGAACACGTTCCTAAAACTTGGTCCATATATCAAACACGCTTGCATGAATTAATATGAAACTCGGTACACGGCTATTATGGGTTGTTTGAAAAACGCATGCCGTGGAATTTGATGTACGCATCCTAGAGAATTCATCCAATCGCCTCCAAACTCGGTCAGCATGAAGTCAAGACATTGAGGATGCTAAATTGCGGACGGATTTTTGATATCTCTAACGCTTTAGCCGTGGCGAGGAAACAAATTTTTGGCGAGAAAAGAAAAACACGAAGTGTTATAACTTCTGCACACATTAACTGATCTTGATGAAACTTCAGCAGTGTGTTCGTTGTCAGAGGCCGATCACATGGATGTGACTATTGTGAGTCAAAGTTATAGCGCCACCAACTGGCTGCAGGAAGTTTGTCACTTTAAAAATGCTTTGAAATCACTCTCTTATTTTTACCCGATTTGCTTCAAACTTTATGTGTATATTGTAGACACACAGCAGATGTAGACCTGTGAAAGGATTATTGATATCTTAGATACTGTTGCCATGGCAATGCATCAAACTTTAATATTCTTTTTTGATGCTTTTGAGACTCTTAGCATGCTTGAAATTGCATGAAACTCGACAGACACATCACATTTATTAGCCAGTAGACATGTGCAAAGTTTCAGAAACGGGCGTGCTGGAATGGCTCAGTAGCGCCACCTTTTGACCAAAGTGGGGGGTTAGATTCATCTACAGCAACAAAACTTGCTATGTATATTGTTCTCATCAAGTTTGGAGAACGCTTGCTCTGGAATTTGAAATAATCCTCCTAGGCAATTTTTTCAATAGGGAAAAAAAAAAAAATATATATATATATATATATATATATATATATATATATATATATATTTTTTTTTTAAGTGACAAGACAGAGAATATTACTTATCTGAGATATATATATATTAGTGGTGGGCCGTTATCGGCGTTAACGTGCTGCGTTAACGCGAGACTCTTATCGCGCGATAAAAAAAATATCGCCGTTAATCTATTCTCCAAGTTGGGTTGGGAGATGGCTCTATACTACACAAGCTATGATGACGCAATCTACCCGCGGCCGCGAGGTAAACCCGGCTGCAACGCATATTCGTCGTCATCTTAAGTAAACACGGCTGAAAGTGAAAGACGGTGAAAAAGATCGGTGCAACATCCATTATTTGGACTTGGTTCGGGTTTAAGCCGTCAGACGAGCAGCAGCAAACTATATACAGAGTGTGTGGGTGTGACGACTCATGTGCGTCATCCCTGTGTTGATCTGGAAATGTGCCGCCTTCCAAAGGAGTTATTGGTGGGCGTTCTTATTGAGGACACCTGCTGTTGGTTTCCGGTCTCTTCCTTTAAAAAGGGCCTGATGACAAATGACTGCGGGAGGGGCGCGGCTGCATTTCGGACTTTGCTTTGTTTGCTTTCTGTTTGTGTTTTGCATCCAACATTACTACAGCCCATTACACTTCATGCATTCACTTAACTTTACACCACTGATTCCTGACAGTCTCATGTTACTTCATTCTTTTTCTGTATAGTTCTCTTTTGTTAATAAACTTCGTATATTTTTTGGCACTTCTGCGTGTGTCCCCGTCTTTGTTGCGTCCCTTTGAGCCATGGGGCGTAACAAATGGGGGCTCGTCCTTTTTTGTTTGATAGTTTGCGAATGATGGAAATATTTGATGAACTCATTTGTTTCGTCGAGTTTTTGTTTTGATTTCGGTTATTCGTTTAAACATAGTTTGAGACGGTTGTTTGTTCCGGACGTTTTGAGGGAAATCCTATTTGAATAATTTGACGTCACGGCCCAATTTAGTTTTGTGTTGGGGACCACCTGACAGTGATTTGTGCAGTTCGCAATGATTCGATCGCCGTTTGAAGTCACAGACGGGTAAGTAACGATTGTGCAAATTTGTTTTTTACTTGGAGTTTTTCCCGGTTAGGTTAAGCGACTTGTTTCCTTTGAGACATGTCGGTTTTGTTGTTTTTGTAGTGCTGTGGTGAAAGCGGGTAGTAGCAGTTGTCTCGGGAGCACTTCCGTGGTGTTGTGAATTGTCGCTAGTTTAACTAGTTGCAATTGCACCCATTGGGTTCGTGTGCTTAATTTCCCCCCGCCGGTAACTACATGAAGATTAGGGTCTAGTAAGTTAGATTGTTTGGAAAGGTAGATAGGGGGGAAATTCTGAGTGTTTGTTTGCACAATTGGTTGCTTGCGTTCTGTGATGCGTTTATGGCGGATGTAGGAAAGTTTGCTAAATCACCTTCACGTGAATCGTTAGATAAATGCAATAAAGAGCAGCTTTTAAGAATTGCAGAGTTTTATGAAATTACAATTAGTGATAAGAGACTTAAAGAAAGTACTATTAAGGTTGAGTTGGAAAATAAATTGGTGAATAAAGGAATTTTGTCGTCTACAATGGAGCAAATTCAGGACGTACACGCACAAAACTTAACTGTTTCACAGTCCGGTTTAACTTTTGACCAACAAAAAGAGTTGTTGTTGTTGCAAATAGATCATGAGAGAATGAAACATCGATCTGAACAAGATAAACTTGAGTTAGAGAAGGCTAAAATGGAGCTGGACTATTTAAAGCTCAAACTTTTACAGGAAAGTAAGGAGAATACTGATAGTTCACGGGAGTTTGGTGTTTCTGGAAGTTTTCCATTGCATCAAAATTTAAAACTTGTTCCTAAATTCAATGAACATGATCCAGATGTGTTTTTTTCTCTTTTTGAACGTGTCGTTGAGATGCAAGGTTGGTCCAAAACAAATTGTGTATTGTTGTTGCAGTGCGTGTTAGTTGGTAAGGCACAATTAGCTTTTTCTGCTTTAACTATTGATGAGTGTAAGGACTATGATACTGTTAAGGCAGCGGTGTTGAAAGTTTATGAGTGTGTGCCTGAAACTTATCGACAGCGATTTAGATCGTGTAAGATGATTCCAGGCCGGACCCATTTGGAGTTTGTGCGGGAGTTAAGACGACAGGTTACGCGTTGGTGTTCATCGCTTGATGTTAAAACATTTGATGATTTGCTTGAGTTGATTATAATTGAACAGTTTAAAAACTCTGTTCCAGAGCAAGTTGCAACGTATGTTAATGAACACAAATTTCAGTCTCCTGAAGAAGCGGCATCATTGGCCGATAACTATGTGCTTACTCATAAGAGTACGGCTGCTGTTTGGCAGACACGGGAGGAAGCGGGTTTAGCTCATTTTACAAATAACACTTCACAGTCTGGTCATACATTTTCAAGCAAATTTGATCAGTCCAAAATTTGTAACTACTGTCGGGGAAAAGGACACTGGAAAGCAGATTGTTTGATACTTAAAAGTAAAAATAAACGAGTTGAGACGGGTAAATTTAAACCTGCGGCAATGGCCAATTCTGTTCACTTATGTGATCGTGACACTGATATTAAACTTTCTGATAATTGCTTGTCTAGTTTTTCTCCTTTTATTACAGAAGGGCGTGTGTCTTTGTTGGATGGGTCTATGGAAGTTCCCATTAAAATCCTGCGGGACACTGGAGCTGTGGATTCGTTCATTTTAGAGTCCACTTTGCCATTTTCCTCGCAATCTGAAACTGGTGAGAGTATGTTAGTTCGGGGAATGGGATTAAATACGTTATCAGTGCCTTTACATAAGGTGAAACTTAGCTCTGATTTGGTGACTGGTGAGGTTGCGGTAGGACTGCGCCCTGTGTTACCAATTGAGGGGGTTCACCTTATTTTGGGTAACAAATTGGCAGGAGGTCAGGTCTGGCCTACTGTACCGCCATCTCCTATGGTTTTGTCCGGGAGTGAGGTTACTCAAGAAGTTCTAAAGGGAGATCCTGTAGCTATTGCAACTCGGGCTATGGTCAAAAATGCTCAGTGTGTCCTGACCGATGAAATCAAACAAGTGTCAAGGGCAAATATTTTTCTTCCTATACCTGACTTGTCTGATTTGTCTTTTCCGTTCTCTACAGATGAATGGAGTAAGGAGCAACATTCAGATTCTTCATTGTCTGAATTATTCACTCTTGCTCTTTCTGACAGTGACGTAGCTGATGTGGCCAGAGCGTACTTCATTCAGGATGGACTCTTGCTGAGAAAATGGTGTCCTCATGGCCAGGATTTTGTCGGTGATCCTATTGTCCAAGTAGTTGTTCCAACAAAGTTTCGCTCTATGGTTTTAGAAGTTGCTCATGACAAATCTGGTCACCTTGGGGTTAAGAAAACCTATAATCGGGTTCTACGTTATTTTTTTTGGCCACGACTGAAGCGGGATATTTCTGCTTATGTTAAAAAGTGTCACACTTGTCAACTTACTGGTAAGCCGAATCAGGTCTTAAAACCGGTTCCATTAAATCCGATTCCAGCGAACTGTGAACCCTTCGAACATGTTGTTGTGGATTGTGTGGGTCCTCTACCATGCTCGAAGTCAGAAAGCAAGTATTTGCTTACCGTTATGTGCTTGGCTACACGTTTCCCTTCTGCCTATCCCTTGCGCACAATTACGTCACGTTCAATTGTAAAGGCTTTGTCACAGTTTATGTCAATTTTTGGCATTCCTAAAATAGTTCAGAGTGATCAGGGTACTAACCTTACGTCTCATCTTTTCCAACAAGTATTAAAACAGCTAAAAATTAAGCATAATCTTGCTAGTGCATTTCATCCACAAAGTCAGGGATCGTTGGAGAGATTTCATCAGACTTTGAAATCTCTCCTTCGTGCTTATTGTGTACAGTTGGATGGGGATTGGGAGGAGGGGTTGCCCTGGCTATTGTTGGCTGCACGTGAAGTTGTACAAGAAAGCACTGGATTTAGTCCTAACGACTTAGTCTTTGGTCATAAAGTTCGGGGGCTTTTGGCAGTACTGCAAAATCCTGTTAAAAGTTCAGATTCACCAACAAATTTGCTTGCATATGTCGATGGATTTCGTCAGAGACTGATACAAGCAAGAGAGTTAGCCAGTGTTAAGCTTGAAAAGCAACAGCATAAGATGAAACGGTTGTATGATCGTAAAACTGAACGCCGTGTTTTTGAGCCAGGAGATCAGGTCCTTGTGTCACGTCTATTGCCGTCTTCTCCTTTTGAAGCGAAATTTGAGGGCCCGTTTGTGGTGAAGCGTAGACTGAGCGATGAAAATTATATAGTGGCAACTCCACATCGGAGGAAGTCTACTCACTTATATCATGTAAATCTGTTAAAACCGTATTATGAGAGTTTTAAGTCAAATAATGATGGATCTGTTCATTCAGCTCTACTTGTGACGTCTGATGTTTCAAACTTTTGTTCAGGGGAGAAAGAGGGTTATGAACCTGATGTTAGTGTTTTACGTGGGCGATTAAACAATACTGAATCTTTGGAAAAACTTGATGCTACTCTGGTTCACTTGTCACCGTCACAGTCTGTAGATTTGATTTCTTTGTTACAGAGTTTTCCAGAATTGTTTGGGGACACGCCAACGCGTACTGACTGGGCTGAACACGACATTGATGTGGGTAACGCATCACCTATAAAACAACGTTATTATCGAGTGTCACCAGAGAAACGAAAGCTAATGGAAGCAGAAATGAAATATATGCTGGAAAACGATATAGCAGTTCCTTCGAGTTCAGACTGGACATCGCCTTGCTTGCTGGTTGCAAAGTCTGATGGTGCGGTAAGATTTTGCACCGACTTTCGTAAACTTAATAGTGTGACAAGGCCGGATTGTTTCCCACTCCCACGAGTGGATGATTGTATTGATCAAGTTGGTTCTGCTAAATTTGTAACAAAGCTTGACCTGCTGAAAGGATATTGGCAGGTGCCTTTGAGTCAAAGAGCTCAGGAAATTTCCTCATTTGTTATTCCATCAGGCCTCTACTCATACCGGGTTATGAGCTTTGGGTTACGAAATGCACCTGCCACCTTTCAACGGCTGATGAATCGTGTAGTTTCCGGCCTTGAAAGGTGTGCGGTGTATTTAGATGACCTTGTAGTGTTTAGCGACAGTTGGGATTCACATTTAGAACGCTTGGGCGCTGTCTTACGGCGTTTGTCAGCCGCCAAGTTGACAGTGAACCTTGCGAAGTGTAGCTTTGCTCAGGCTACTATAACTTATCTTGGCAAAGTTGTGGGTAACGGGGAGGTACGGCCATTAAGTGCTAAAGTTCAGGCTATTTGTGACTATCCCGTTCCTACTACAAAAAAAAGAGCTGATGCGTTTTTTAGGATTAGTAGGATATTATCGTTCCTTTTGCCGCAATTTTTCTTCCGTTGTTGCACCACTCACTGATCTTTTAAAGGCTAAGGCAAAGTTTGTTTGGTCATCGAATTGTGCATTGGCTTTTGACAATGTTAAGTCTTTATTGTGTTCTTCCACTGTCCTGACAGCTCCTTGTTTTGAGAGACCTTTTTCGTTACAGGTGGATGCAAGCCAAGTTGGTGCAGGGGCTGTCCTTCAGCAGGGCGATGAGGAGGGTGTGATCCACCCTGTCAGTTTCTTTTCTCGCAAGTTTAATTCCTATCAGTTGAATTATTCCGTAGTGGAAAAAGAAGCTCTGGCTCTGATTTGGGCGTTGCAACATTTTGAGGTTTACGTTGGTTTGGGTCAACCCGTTGTGGTCTTTACGGATCACAACCCGTTGACGTTCCTGAATTCATTCCATTGTCCGAATCAAAGGCTTATTCGTTGGTCTCTGTTTTTACAGGCTTATTCCCTGGATATTCGACATGTCAGAGGATCCGAAAATGTTGTTGCTGATGCCTTGTCGCGTGCTCCTCTGGGTAATTAAAGTGCATTTATATTGTTGTTAATTATTTTTTTTTATATTACAGGGTTTCTTGATAGACCCCTGTCTTAAGGGGTGGGGTGTGACGACTCATGTGCGTCATCCCTGTGTTGATCTGGAAATGTGCCGCCTTCCAAAGGAGTTATTGGTGGGCGTTCTTATTGAGGACACCTGCTGTTGGTTTCCGGTCTCTTCCTTTAAAAAGGGCCTGATGACAAATGACTGCGGGAGGGGCGCGGCTGCATTTCGGACTTTGCTTTGTTTGCTTTCTGTTTGTGTTTTGCATCCAACATTACTACAGCCCATTACACTTCATGCATTCACTTAACTTTACACCACTGATTCCTGACAGTCTCATGTTACTTCATTCTTTTTCTGTATAGTTCTCTTTTGTTAATAAACTTCGTATATTTTTTGGCACTTCTGCGTGTGTCACCGTCTTTGTTGCGTCCCTTTGAGCCATGGGGCGTAACAGTGGGGTAACAGTTCGGTAAGTTAACACACGACTAATCCGTTCGACCACCTCAAATTCAAAACGAAACATGATATCACTGAATACCAGCGCGCGCGTATTATTCCCATTCCAATATATCTTAGTGGTGTAGCCCATAATCTCGATTTTAAGAATCGTTGTTGTGTTTCTTTTTAACTGAAAAGACATCAGTTAGACAATATTCTAATTTTAAATTTGGGGTTTCATAAGCTCCAAGCCATAATAAACATTAGACCTACTTAAGTCTCTGCAGCTAGTGTACTTACATTTTATTTATCTGCAAAATTATGTTGTATACTTACAGTTTTGCTCAATATATGCTCTCAAAACTACATACACCCTTTAAAAAAAATACATTTAGCAGTTGTTTAGCATGGGTCTGTGTAATCTGTTCTGAAATGGTTTTATTATAATATACTGTATATCGTTATCGCAAGAGGCTGCAATGTATATCACAATATAGATTTTAGGCCATATCGCCCATCCCTAATTGATAGCCTATAGTAGTTGATAATAACATAGGCCTACCTAATGTTGCCTACGGACGGTAACAGTACAGTAGTAACCTTTTACAGTCTATGAGTTGAACAGCTTTCTCAAGCAGTTTGTGATGCATTTTGGAAACAGGAGATGAGCCCCTGGTCTAATGCGCCACCTGGCTTGAGAAACCCGTTCTCAAAGACTTACTTTTATAGTCATTATTTGGGTAGCACACATATTCTGAATGCCTTCGGCAGAATTCAAATGAGCCATTTTAATCTAGATTAATCTAGATTAATTTCAAAATTAATCTAGATTAATCTAGATTAAAAAAAATAATCTATGCCCACCTATAATATATATATATATATATATATATATATATATATATATATATATATATATATATAATATAGCTGCGAGCAGCGATGGAGGGCACAAGCCGGTGACACCGCCACCCTGGTGCCTTTAGTGTAACTAAAGGCACCAGGGTGGCGGTGCCACCGGCTTGGGCCCGCAATCGCTGCTCGCAGCTATATTTATTATTATTATTATTATTTTGTCAACCTTTCGGGCACTTTTGGGGCCCTTAACATGCTCAAAAACTCTTGAAACTTTGCACACGGGTCAGAACCCGCGGCCATCAGGGCCGGACTGCAGCTGGTACCCGGGCGTGGCAGGGGGGCTCAACAGCGCCCCCTGGAACGGGGTCCGAAAACTTGGTCCATAAATCAAACACGCTTGCATGTAATAATATGAAACTCGGTACACATAAAGATCTCATCGGGCCGAACAACTTTCGTGCTCTAAGTTTTACGCAAGCCCCACAGGAAGTCGGCTATTATGGGTTGTTTGGAAACGCATGCTGTGGAATTTAATGTACTCCTCCTAGGGAATTCATCCATTCGCCTCCAAACTCAGTCAGCATGAAGTCAAGACATTGAGGATGCTAAATTGCGGACAGATTTTTGATATCTCAAACGGTTTGGCCGTGGCGAGGACACGAATTGATGGCGAATAATGGAAACAGGAAGTGTGTTATAACTTCTGCATACATTAACTGATCTTGATTAAACTTCAGCAGTGTGTTCGTTGTAAGAGGCCGATCACATGGATGTGACTATTGTGAGTCAAAGTTATAGCGCCACCAACTGGCAGCAGGAAGTGTGTCCCTTTCAAAATGCTTTGAAATCACCCTCTTATTTTTACCCGATTTGCTTCAAAGTTTATGTGTATAATGTAAACACACGGCAGATGTAGACCTGTGAAAGGATTTTTGATATCTTTAATACTGTTGCCATGGCAACGCTTCAAACTTTAATATTCTTTTTTGATGCTTTTGAGACTCTTAACATACTTGAAATTGGATGAAACTCGACAGACACATCACATTTATTAGCCCGTAGACATGTGCAAAGTTTCAGAAACGGGCGTGGTGAGGGGCTCAGTAGCGCCACCTTTAGTCATAAGTGGGGGGGTTAGTTTTATCAACAGCAACAAAACTTGGTATGTGTATTGTTCTCATCAAGACGGACAACTTTCTAATTTACATTAACGATCTCCGACCAACAGGAAGAGAGATATTTTGGTTTGAATGTGGATTTTCTGAAGAATTTTCTCTCCCTCTCTCTGTGTCTCTGTGTGTGTGAGGGGAGGGGGGATTTGACTATTGCTTTTATATTGTTAATCAAGGTTTCAGGGGCTTTTGGGGTCCTTAACGTGCTCAAAAACTCTTGAAACTTTACATACAAGTCGGAACCCCCTGCCATCAGGAACGGGTTGAAGCTGATACCCGGGCGTGGCAGGGGGGCTCAACAGCGCCCCCTTGAACGGGGTCCCAAAACTTGGTCCATAGATCAAACACGCTTGCATGAATTAATTTGAAACTCGGTACACATATAGATCTCTTCGGGCCGAACAACTTTCCCCCGGTCAAGTTTTACGCCAGCCCAACAGGAAGTCGGCTATTATGGGTTGTTTGGAAAACGCTTGCTGTGGAATGCGAAGTACTCCTCCTAGAGAATTCATCCAATCCCCACCAAACTCGGTGTGCATGAAGTCAAGACATTGAGGATTCTAAATTGCGGACGGATTTTTGATATCTCGAACGGTTTGGCTGTGGCGAGGAAACGAATTTATGGCGAGAAAAGAGAAACAACTAACTTCTGCATACATTAACTGATCTTGATGAAACTTCAGCAGTGTGTTCGTGGTAAGAGGCCGATCAGATGGATGTAACTATTGTGAGTCAAAGTTATAGCGCCACCAACTGGCAGCAGGAAGTGTGTCACTTTCAACATGCTTTTGACAAAAGTGGGCGGGTTAGTTTTAACTAGAGTAAAAAAAAAATAGTTTGTATATTGTACTCATCAAGCCGGACAACTTTCTAATTTACATTCATTAGCTCCGGCCATCAGGAAGTCAGATATTTTGGTCTGAATGTGGATTTTTTTGCAAAATCAGCCTCTGAATTTTTAGCCACTCCTCTTAAACTATTTATTTTATTCCCACCAAACTTTTTCAACATGATGAAAATACATTAAAGATGCTAAATTGTGAACGGATATTGAATATCTCAAACGGTTTTGATATGGCGAGGGATTAAAGTAATGTCAAAAAAGGAATCAGAAAACATCTCATATCTTCTACAAATGTAATTATACACCGTTTATTTTTATATAAAATTATACAAATATTAGAACTAAACCCATTTTATTCTGTTTTTGCAATTCAAGGAGTATGAAAAAGTTAAAAACAGGCTATTTAGTGCTATTTGGTTCAACAAAAAAGCAAATATAGGGCTATACTGCCCTCTTGTGTCCAAAAGGATATCAAAATAGTATATAAAACCTTTTACTAGGTAGGCCTATTGTATTTAAATATAAATGTATTAGGTATGACTGTGAGGATATTTTCCCATCGGTTAATCGACGTGTGACACGAGCGGGTGCTTTTAAATCACTAATATAAAAGTGAAAGTAAAAAAACAGACGTCCGCACTGACATTGATAATGGTGCACACACGTTGGAAAGAATGATACTTTTAAACATAACACTTAACCGCCATTAGGTGTCGCCAGGCGACCATCTTAATGAGCAAGTCATTGATTCATTCGTTCAAACGATTCGTTCGAATGACTGAGTCATTCATGATTGAGACAGATGTTTATGGATTGACCATTGAATCTTTGAGTCAACCGATTCGTTTCAAAATGCTGAATCATTCAGTAATGAGAAAACAAGTTGCTGTGAGATGCGCGATGGTTCTGCTGTGATCTTTGTTTAACTATTTTTGCTGCTGGAACAGAACAAAAACAGTCAATATTGCATCTAAAATGTAAGTGACTTAATTGTAAAGTTGTTTATTAACCTGTTGTATGAAATCAATGTCACAGTTTCAATCGTGATTGTATTCAGGAAATAGTAGCCTACTCGTCAAGTGAGGTTGCTTAACTCTATGTTATAAAATATATAAAAACTCCATATTTGTCATTTTTATAGTCAGTATGTTGTTAACTGGGTTGCTTTTTTGTGTGCTGCGCTCATTTGTTTACAATTCTCCTGGAGAAGCTGCATGAGCCTCAGCAGGGCAACCTTGTTACCATTGATCATTAATACATTTATTATTAACTGTTGATTGCAACTTAAAATGAATGTAATGAAATTAGAATAATCTCTCGTTTTAGTGATTCCCAAGTAATTTTTTTTGTTATTGACGTTCTAATCAGGCTATACTCTGGTCGGGCAAGTAAAATTCTCTTTCAGGTAGGCCTATTGTATTTATATATAAATATATTAGGGATGTGACTGTGATAACATTTTCCCACCGGTTAATCGACGTGTGACACCGCTGAGGGCTTTTAAATCGCTAACTTAAAAGCGAAAGTAAAATACAGACGTCCGCACAGACATTGATAATGGTGCGGAGTAGAGCGAGCATTTTCAATGTATTCCTATGGAAGTAGGAATAAACTAATACATTCTATTTATGTTTTTATGTGTCCACTGTTCAACCGCAACCGCGTCACACACACACACACATTCCAGAATTGCAATCTTGACATCGCAGCCTGTTCATTATAGCCCTAATACAATATAATAATAAAAATAGTCAACATAACATATACGAATTACACGTTTCCAAGCACATTTTTGCGCGTGTGAAGAGGATGATTTTTTCCATCGATATTGGAACACGAGTGAAGTACAAAGCCTATAATAAAGAATAGTTTAGCATCCAAATACATCGCAAATATTGAAACATTTTGATTCTACTGAGAGGGTTACGTGAGACCAACACGGCTTACTTTCGGGTTTTTTTTACATTAAATTTAAAGGATTTGTTGTGGAATATTTTGAGTGTATCATAAAATCAGAATAAGGTAAGACAAGTAATATTTTCTGTCTTATATATATATATATATATATATATATATATATATACTATATATACATATATGTGTGTGTGTGTGTGTGTGTGTATATATATATATATATATATATATATATATATATATACTATATATACATATATGTGTGTGTGTGTGTGTGTGTGTATGTGTGTGTATATATATATATATATATATATATAAATATAGCTGCGAGCAGCGATGGAGGGCCAAAGCCGGCGGCACCGCCACCCCGGTGCCTTTAGGTAACTAAAGGCACCGGGGTGGCGGTGCCACCGGCTTGGGCCCGCAATCGCTGCTCGCAGCTATATTTATATATATATTTATTATTATTATTTTTCTGTCAACCTTTCGGGCACTTTTGAGACCCTTAACCCCCTGAGGTCTACGGTATCGCCGGCGATACCAGCTCGCTTTTTTTTTATTAGTGTAAAAGAAACTCATAAATACTCTGTTGACTTTGATTTTCCATAGGAGTTTCATACATCAATCGATTCTGTTAAATGTGTATTATTTTTGTGTATACTCACAATAAAAACAAAGTGTTGTGCTTTTTGCCAAATAAAGAAAAATAAACACGAAGCGAGTTCTGCCTTCTCTCTGCCAGTGAAGTCCATTCTGAAACGCGTCCGAAAATTAACAATAACTCAGCGAATACTCAGTCAAACAGACATACAGACAGACAGGCATGAAGCTTGAATTCTCTTCTTTTAAATGAAGTCATTTATATAAAAAAACAATTATTCTCATCTTGTGAAATCTGTATTAAAAGAGAGCGATTCCAGTCGAGCTCATCTCATCTCATTACGTTATAATCGGCCCCGCCCACGGAGAGCGCGCGCTATTCAAACGCAAATGGCTGAGGCAATCCTGTGAACGCCCCCATCAGCTCGAGAAAACACACACGTTTATTTAGATCATTGTTTACACCGTCTTGCAGCGCTGTGAGGAATAATACTAATCGAAAATGTCCCTCAGAAGTGCGGGTATATCGAGGAGCGAGCTGAGGAATACAAGTAAGTTTTTTCCTTCTCACGTGAATTTCTTCACGTGGGTTTCTGTTTATGAATGAATAAACGGCATGAATGCGCGCTGTTTACCACAGCTGGCAAAGACAGTTTAAATTTAAATCGCGTGTGTGAATGAATGATGATGTTTTAGCAAACTGTATTGCTATACTGAGATAAGTAAACATCGACTGAATGTTGAAATAAAATGTAGGCTATTTGTATAAGCAACGTATTAAACTGCAAATTAACAATATGCCCTAATATTTCATGAAAACAACGTTACAGTCAGACGAAATATGAAAGACAACATTTTGTTGACCAGATTTGGGTACAGTTTTTACTGTAGAATATACTGCCACATCAAATAAGCTTTTGTTTAGCCATTTCTATATATAAAATACTATTTTTGTCAAAAATAAAGTCATCAACTAAGATGTTAGCTGTTCCAATGTTGGTTATATTCAAACTAATGAATACATAGATAAAATGTAGGGCCTATAATCATTTTTTTTTACAAAGAAAGAGTACACTTGAAATATTGTTGAAATTGTAATTATTGTTGTAATTGTAACCATTTTAATAAAATAGCAAAACATATTTACAAGATAGATGTAAGCAAAATCTTAAATGGTCAATATAAGTCTTCTTCTAAATATATCTTTTGTCAGTCAGTGTCACACCTGAGTGAATGGCTCATCATTATGCAGAGTGGGTGTATTCTAAGGTGTAAACCACTCCTCGTTCACGCCCCCTCGCATATTGGCTTTCCAAGCAAAACCTGTTTTACATCAATTTAAATCAATGTATGGTTTTATGTGAACGATAAAGCAAGACTATTTTCACATAATTTTGAAGAAAAAACTATAGGCGACGACATCCATAAGTCAAAAGTCTTATTGCCACATATTTAGTATGTGTTTTGTGGTCTTATTTCAAAAATTTTAATTTTTAGTTTTTTCGATAACCACGCATAAACATTATTCTCTCAAAAATGAAAACATGTACATACATGTGGCTCACATATTATTGTAGTCCTGTTTGTGCTATATAGAGTGAATTTACACCTTTGCCATTAATATGTTTATAAGCAACTGAAAAAAGCACAAATGTCAGGGCATGTCAGAACACCCCCAGGGCCCAAAAAAACGCTCAGACTCCAGAGGGTTAACGTGCTCGAAAACTCTTGAAACTTTGCACACGGGTCAGAACCCGCGGCCATCAGGGCCGGGCTGAAGCTGGTACCCGGGCGTGGCAGGGGGGCTCAACAGCGCCCCCTTGAACGGGGTCCGAAAACTTGGTCCATAAATCAGACACGCTTGCATGTAATAATATGAAACTCGGTACATATATAGATCTCATCGGGCCGAACAACTTTCCTACTTTTACTTTTTACGCCAGCCCAACAGGAAGTCGGCTATTATGGGTTGTTTGGAAACGCATGCTCAGGAATTTGATGTACTCCTCCTAGAGAATTGATCCAATTGCCTCCAAACTCGGTGTGCATGAAGTCAAGACATTGAGGATGAAAAATTGCCAGGGGATTTTTGATATCTCGAACGGTTTGGCTGTGGCGAGGAAACGAATTTATGGCGAATAAAGGGTCACAGGAAGTGTATTATAACTTCAGCATACATTAACTGATCTTGATGAAACTTCCACAGTGTGTTCGTTGTAAGAGGCCGATCACATGGATGTGACTATTGTGAGTCAAAGTTATAGCGCCACCAACTGGCAGCAGGACGTGTGTCACTTTCAAAATGCTTTGAAATCACCCTCTTATTTTTAACCGATTTGCTTCAAACTTTATGTGTATAATGTAGACACACGACAGATGTAGACCTGTGAAAGAATTATTGATATCTTAGATACTGTTGCCGTGGCAACGCATCAAACTTTAATATTCTTTTTTGATGCTTTTGAGACTCTTAACATACTTGAAATTGCATGAAACTCGACAGACACATCACATTTATTAGCCAGTAGACATGTGCAAAGTTTCAGAAATGGGCGTGGTGCAGGGGCTCAGTAGCGCCACCTTTTGACAAAAGAGGGGGAGTTAGGTCTATACTTTTATCTACAATGATAAAACTCAGGACGTATATTGTTCTCGTCGAGCCGGACAACTTTCTAATTTACATTCATTACCTCCGACCAACAGGAAGTCAGATATTTTGGTTTGAATGTGGATGTTTCGAAGAATTTTCTCTCTCTCTGTGAGGGGAGAGGGAGAGGGGGGGGGGGGGAGATTTTTCTTTGAGTGAGAATACTTTTAATTATTGGTTTTCATGGTTTCAGGGGCTTTTGGGGCCCTTAACATGCTCGGAAACTCTTGAAACTTTGCACACAGGTCAGAACCCGCAGCCATTTGGGGCCGGGCTGAAGCTGGTACCCGGGCGTGGCAGGGGGGCTCGACAGCGCCCCCTGGAATGGGATTCGAACACTTGTCCATAAATCAAACACGCTTGCATGTAATAATATGAAACTCGGTACACATATAGATCTCATCGGCTTGAACAACTTTCGTGCTCTAAGTTTTACGCCAGCCCAACAGGTAGTCGGCTATTATGGGTTGTTTGGAAACGCATGCCCCTGGATTTCGATATACTTCTCCTTGGGAATTGATCGGATTGCCACCAAACTCGGTCAGCATGAAGTCAAGACATTGAGGATGATAAATTGCCAGCGGATTTTTGATATCCCGAACGGTTTGGCCGTGGCGAGGAAATGAATTTATGGCGAGAAAAGAGAAACAAAATGTGTGTTATAACTTAGTCCGTTTTACTTACAGTTACAAAACTCGCCACATATATTGTTCTCGTCAAGCCGGACAACTTTCTAATTAACAGTTATTAGCTCGGATCAACAGAAAGTCAGATATTTTGGTTTGAATGTGGATTTTCTCTGACAGAGAGAGTGCCCTCTGCCATTCTGTGTGTGTGTGTGTGTCTGTGTGGGGAGGGGAGGGGGGTGTCTGTGTGTGTGTGGCGAGGAGGAGGAGGGGGTCTCACTCTCTCTGTGTTTGTGTGTGTGTGGCTGTCTGTCTGTTACAGTGAAAAGAGTTAACTGTTAACTATTTCATTTATTTGTTCTGCATTAAATGATAAATAATTCTCTAAGGCCTTGCTTTTTTGTATATAAAATATTTATATATAAAAATGATATGTATATATAAATATATATTAGGTATGTGACTGAGGATATTTTCCCACCGGTTAATCGATGTGTGACACCGGCGAGGGCTTTTAAATCGCTAATATGAAAGTAAAATACTCCCGTCCGCACCGACATTGATAATAAAGCAGGGCGAGGGTTTTCCATTATTTGCTATGGAAGTAATGAACTAAAAAACGTTCGCTTTGTTCTGCTCGCTCCTCGCCGTGGACGCGCACCGTCATGAATGACCATGCAGCCGTGCACTTAGTTTGTTTAAAATTAGTCCTGCATTAAAAGGATAAAGAAATATCTAAGGTCTTGTCTTTTTGCATAGCACTTTATGGATATTTTTAAAATGACAAAATATGCATAGAACATATCTTTTAAATGTATTGTTTGCTTTAAATAAAATTAATATTGTATGTTTGGTGATTCAAGCTGAATTAATTTTAAATTAATGTGCTATATATATTAGATCAATATATATGTTTTCCTTAAAATTTTAATCAACACTAACTTTATTCTCATCAGAATTATAAATTTTTGTATCAAATAATACTACCATTAAAAAAAAAAAAAACAGTCATTAGCTTGGATCAACAGGAAGTCAGATATTTTGGTCTGAATGTGGACTTTTGGCAAAATCAGCCTCTGATTTTTTACCCACTCCTCTTAAGTGGTTTATTTAATTCCCACGAAACTTTTTCAAAATGATGAAAATACTTTAAAGAAGCTAAATTGTAAACAGATAATAAATATCTCAAACGGTTTTGCTATGGCAAGGGATTAAAGTAATGTCAAAAAAGGAAACGCCTAAAACCTATCTTCTAAAAATGTAATTATACTCCATTTATTTCTATATATAATTATACAAATATCAGATCTAAACCCATTTTATTCTGTTTTTTCAATTTAATAATTGTTTAAGTTTAAAAACATCCAGAATGTTTTTTTAGTCCAAAAAAAAAAATATATATATATATATATATATGTCATTCATAGTGCTATACTGCCCTCTTGTGTTCAAAGTCAGGTAGGCCTATTGTATCTATGTAAAATATAAAATATACTAGGTACCCGTATGTGACGGTGAGGAATATTTTACCACCGGTTAATCAACGTGTGACACCGCTGGGGACTTTTGAATTGCTAACCATTACGTCCGCACTGTAATGGATAATGGTGCAGAGCGAGCGTTTTCAATGAATTCCTATGGAAGTAGGAATTAACTAAAAAACGTTTGCTCTTCTCTGCCCGTTCCTCGCCGTGGACGCACACCATATATATATATATATATATATATATATATATATATATATATATATATATTTTTTTTTTTTTTTTTTTTTTTTTTGTTACATATATATAATGTATATATATTTTTTTTTGTTACATTTATATATATATATATATATATATATATATATATATATATATATATATATATATATAAATATAGCTGCGAGCAGAGATGGAGGGCCCAAGCCGGTGACACCGCCACCCCGGTGCCTTTAGTGTAACTAAAGGCACCAGGGTGGCGGTGCCACCGGCTTGGGCCCACAATCGCTGCTCGCAGCTATATTTTTTCTTTATTTGGCAAAAAGCAAAACACTTTGTTTTTATTGTGAGTATACACAAAAATAATACACATTTAACAGAATCGATTGATGTATGAAACGTGTTTGTAATATCAAAGTCAACAGAGCAAAATGAATCTCTTTTGAACTGATAAAAAAAAAAGCGAGCTGGTATCACTGGTGATACCGCCGGCCCAGGGGGTTAAACAATCAAAAATGAACAGGGGTAAATAAATAGTAAATACTATTTCTTTATTTACCTTCCTGAACAGTTCCATGATGTCATCATTATGAGCCCTTTCACAGAACACCTCCACGATGTAATTGACAAAAAAAGATCCTTTGATACTGTAGCAACAATGACAATGACATCCGGTCAGCTGCTTTTCAAATTAGTGAATCCTGATCTCGCAAACACATCCTTCGTTGTCTGAGAAGACAAGAGGTCTGTTCACGTCCTGCACTGACGCCTCTAAGTCTGCTTGGACTGTCAAATAGCAACTTTATGGCTCTCTAGAGAGACATTTAAGTCACACATTGCCTTAAACAGAAAGAACCCTGTTGTTTAAAATTCCCTCTCTCTCTAAAACCCACATGCCTTTGAATCACGTGACAAGCCTCAAAGACATTCCAGATATTCCACACACACGCACAAGAACACTCGTGGACTTTGAAACAGAAATTTCCACATATGATCCAATAGCAATGCTTTTGATATGTATTTTTATGTGTGTATAATTTCCATGGCAGATTGAGATGTCTATGTTCTATCATAGAAATCAATGGGCTTTATGCACAGCTGCACTACTTCCTGAACTTCAGCCAGCTCTTTGTTTCCTGTCTGCCATTATTGGACAAACTGATTAATCCAGGTGTGTCTGATTATTGTTACTGAGGTCAGGCACACCTGGATTAATCAGTTTGTCCAATAATGGTAGACAGGAAACAAAGAGCTGGCTGAAGTTCAGGAAGTAGTGCAGCTGTGCATAAACCCCATTGACACCTAAAATGCTCAGAATTCTACATTTGAAATGCATATCTGTATTCCCATATTCTGTACACACCATTTCTGGTATCATTCTAATCGTAGTGATCTCACGGAATTGCATATATGTATGAGATTACAATGAAATGTATTCTTATGGGTATTATCTTTCTGAAAGAGAAAATACGAATTCTATCTCTCACATGACATAGTCAAAGTAGGCGTTTCTTCACAAACAAAGGAACTTTTTCCCGCTTCAGATCAGAAGATACGATTGGCTGTTGTCCCAAAAAGAGGGCGTAAGCAGATGTCCTTTAAAAGTAGAGACCCTCTCCTCCCTCTCTCTCTCGCTCTCACCTTCTGCCTCTTCTCCCCCGCGCAACGCTTCTCCAAGGAACATCTGAAAAGGCTCCGGCCTTCTCCCTCGGACAAACACATGTTCGAGTCGTAGCTGCCGTTCTTTGCAACTAAGTTATATATATTTGCCTCTTCCTTCACGGGAGATGAATCTTATTTTCCAGTAAACGTTACATTCAGTGAGCCTTTTAATTTTCCCGCGACACCGGAAGACGCAGCACCAACAGGACACCGTCCGCGCTTCCTGCCTCTCAGCATCACTCGAACAGAGAACAAACTTGCAAGTAGGCCTACTGATAATTATGACCGCCGCTAGCGTAGCTAGTGAAAGCGGTCATATAGGGATTGTCAAAGTTTTTTTTTTTTTTTTTTTTCGTCACCTTACTGAATTTTTCGTCAACGATACCAGGGACACCGAAACACCGGGGAACATGAAATTTGGTGGGCATGTAGCCCCACTAGACTTCTAAGGAAAACTTTCGTTTGGTCCCCGGGGGCGACTCCCCCCCCCGCGCTGGGCCCCCCCAAACCCCAAAAAATGCAGTTTTTCCTAAATAACTACCTGAACCGTGGCACCGAGGATGAAGACATTTTTATGGTATGTTGGTCTACTAGACTTTTACGGAAAAATTTCGTTTGGTCCCCGGGGGCCACTTCCCCCCCCCGCGCTGGGGCCCCCTTAAATTTTTCGTCAACGATACCAGGGACACCGAAACACCGGGGAACATGAAATTTGGTGGGCATGTAGCCCCACTAGACTTCTAAGGAAAAATTTCGTTTGGTCCCCGGGGGCCACTCCCCCCCCGCGCTGGGCCCCCCCAAACCCAAAAAAATGCAGTTTTTCCTAATTAACTACCTGAACCGTGGCACCGAGGATGAAGAAATTTTTATGGTATGTTGGTCTACTAGACTTTTACGGAAAAATTTCGTTTGGTCCCCGGGGGCCACTTCCCCCCCCGCGCTGGGGCCCCCTTAAATTTTTCGTCAACGATACCAGGGACACCGAAACACCGGAGAACATGAAATTTGGTGGGCATGTAGCCCCACTAGACTTCTAAGGAAAAATTTCGTTTGGTCCCCGGGGGCCACTCCCCCCCCGCGCTGGGCCCCCCCAAACCCCAAAAAATGCAGTTTTTCCTAAATAACTACCTGAACCGTGGCACCGAGGATGAAGACATTTTTATGGTATGTTGGTCTACTAGACTTTTACGGAAAAATTTCGTTTGGTCCCCGGGGGCCACTTCCCCCCCCCGCGCTGGGGCCCCCTTAAATTTTTCGTCAACGATACCAGGGACACCGAAACACCGGGGAACATGAAATTTGGTGGGCATGTAGCCCCACTAGACTTCTAAGGAAAAATTTCGTTTGGTCCCCGGGGGCCACTCCCCCCCCGCGCTGGGCCCCCCCAAACCCAAAAAAATGCAGTTTTTCCTAATTAACTACCTGAACCGTGGCACCGAGGATGAAGACATTTTTATGGTATGTTGGTCTACTAGACTTTTACGGAAAAATTTCGTTTGGTCCCCGGGGGCCACTTCCCCCCCCGCGCTGGGGCCCCCTTAAATTTTTCGTCAACGATACCAGGGACACCGAAACACCGGGGAACATGAAATTTGGTGGGCATGTAGCCCCACTAGACTTCTAAGGAAAAATTTCGTTTGGTCCCCGGGGGCCACTCCCCCCCCGCGCTGGGCCCCCCCAAACCCAAAAAAATGCAGTTTTTCCTAAATAACTACCTGAACCGTGGCACCGAGGATGAAGACATTTTTATGGTATGTTGGTCTACTAGACTTTTACGGAAAAATTTCGTTTGGTCCCCGGGGGCCACTTCCCCCCCCGCGCTGGGGCCCCCTTAAATTTTTCGTCAACGATACCAGGGACACCGAAACACCGGGGAACATGAAATTTGGTGGGCATGTAGCCCCACTAGACTTCTAAGGAAAAATTTCGTTTGGTCCCCGGGGGCCACTCCCCCCCCGCGCTGGGCCCCCCCAAACCCAAAAAAATTCAGTTTTTCCTAAATAACTACCTGAACCGTGGCACCGAGGATGAAGACATTTTTATGGTATGTTGGTCTACTAGACTTTTACGGAAAAATTTCGTTTGGTCCCCGGGGGCCACTTCCCCCCCCGCGCTGGGGCCCCCTTAAATTTTTCGTCAACGATACCAGGGACACCGAAACACCGGGGAACATGAAATTTGGTGGGCATGTAGCCCCACTAGACTTCTACGGAAAAATTTCGTTTGGGGGGGCCACCCCCCCCCCCCCGCGCTCGCTGGGCCCCCCCAAACCCCAAAAAATGCAGTTTTTCCTAAATAACTACCTGAACCGTGGCACCGAGGATGAAGAAATTTTTATGGTATGTTGCTCTTAAGGGCCCACATCAACCTAGCCCATAATCACTCATTTGTGATTTGCGCCCCTCCCATAAAAAATGAAAATGCAATATTATTCTGCTTTAATCGCCCCTATCTTCAGTGGAGATGTTCAGAACTGCACCATATTTCATGTGTATGATTAACTTGACATCCTCTGGGGGTATCCTCTGCTAAGTTTTGTAGAATTTCATCCATGGGGGGGTATAAAATAAATTCATTTATGTGCACATTTAGTGACTGTACACTCATCGGCCTGTAGATGGTGCTGTTGAGCGAAGGGTTGCTGGTTTAGGATGATACTGTCACACACACACATGCAGGAATACAAACAAACGCAAGCATGCACACACACTGACATCCACACGCACAGACACACACCCATACACACACATACAAATCCACATGCACAGACACACACACACAAACACACACGCGCACACATGTAAGCACACATACATACACGCACAGACACACACACACACACACACACACACACACAGACACACACACACACACACACACACACACACACACACACACACACACAGACACACACATACACAAACACACACACACACATACACACACACACACACACACACACACACACACACACACACACAGACAGACATGCACATACTATTACTTTTTTTAGGTATATACATAAACACACAATACAGCCAAATTACTCCACGTCATTTATTTTTGTGGAAAGCCAGTGCAGGCCTGAGCGGCGGTCATATTTTGTACCGCGATGCGGTACATCTAGTTCTAAAAGCTGATCCCAGGTGCCTCTTGAAATTAGGTTTCTGTCTGTAATAATTACCAGCTACTAATTACCAGCTACCAGTTATTTCTTATGTTCTTGTTTGTTTAAATGTTTGTTTGTTTTATTGTTTGCATTTTTACGTACGTTTATAGTTGAAGCTCATGTAATCTCTAGTTTGACATTTATTAAAACCCATTCATACTTTGACTGTCTATGTGTTTGAAAATCCATCTTTATGAAGTCAATGAAATGCCAAAAGATCTAATTAAGCTACACACTCGATATTATAGACTACTTTGAGTAGTTTTAATTCATAAACCCAAAAGTTTTATGTTCACGGCCAGAAGATAAACTTTCTTGGAGTTTGTAAACAGGGATACCCATTCTTAACTGTGATAATCTTACATTTATTCGCTGGACGAATGACTGATGACTAGACCAGTTACAGAACAAGGTAATCTCGATAACTGATAAAGTAAATGTATATGTGATTTATGAATTATGACCATGAGTTATGATTATTAATATTTCCAAATTCCCCATATCCTTGAGCTAATTCGCATTGACCCAGAGTCAGATATATTTACGTTACAATACGAATTCTGTACGAAGTGATACCTGTGGAGATAAATCAATGGTAAGTTAAGCATTTATATGTATAACAAACAAACAACTGCACTGTTTTATTTGTCACACATCTGAGTGGTGTCACACATCAAATCATTCATTTAATAATTTTTACCAGACATTTGTGAACAGACAAACACATGTGCGAGCTACAAATTAATCTAATTTCAGCAATCATGTCACATACAGTAAACTGACCAGGGGGGCTGGACATAAAACAGACGAATTCTTTGCTCACGTGCACACAACGACCAGAGCAATAGTAAGAACCTCCTGGGTGATCTGGACAGAGAAATGGACACACAATACAGTACTAAATAAAGAAAAAGGTAAAGAGAAAACGGGAAATAGCAATACGAAAACTGAGTTTTATCAGTAATGTCGTACCTCCTCTGCAGGCTTGAATCAGAATAACCTTTGGTTTATTAATCAGAGCAGGACATTTCTCTGAGTTCAGATCGAAGTAGATGTCGTCAACATGAAAGTAATCATCTGGGTTTTCCACCTCATGATAGCTGACACCTAAAATGGTTTCTTCACTATATGAGGTCTTTTTCCCGTGAGACATAATAACCACAAAGGTGCTGTCCGAGTCTTCATGTTCAGAACGTGCAGCGAAGTCCTTGATTGCTGTATCTATTTCCTGTGAAAAAAATTAATAAATATATATATATATATATATATATATATATATATATATATATATATATATATATATTGTTCATCAAACAAAAAAGTCACTGTTTTAAATAGGCAAATGCTTAAAATTATATGATTGGATCATTATTGCAGTTATTATTATGTTTCTAGCATGTTATATGTTTGGCGACAGTTCTTCTAACCCAATCAATGGAGTGTGTGTTTTTTATTTCTTAAACAAGCATGTAGGAAGACACAGCATGCCCATATTCTAGGATTACAGTGTCAAGATTCATCAGGCTCAGATTGTGAAAAGAATGGTTGGAAGAATCATTTCCACACATGAATCCGCTCCTCTGAGTCCAGAGCTAAACCTCAGTGAAAGTCTTTGGGATGTTCTTGTGTATAGGACATAACATCACAAACCTTATTTCCATTAAGAGGTGCATCAAGATCTTGTATTGACAATGCAAAAGTCGAGTACTCTGTAAAGTCTCCTCCAGCACATCCCAAAGACTTTCACTGATTTATATAAATAATATTAATTTCATGAGGCTGTATGCACAGTTCCAGAGAGATTTGTGTATTTCTCAACACTATAATCCAGAGCCTTCAGCAGCCACTCCATGTTCTCCTCGTCTCTCTCTGCTCCATCCCTGTGTTTTAAGTGCTCAAACTGTATGTTGGTGATTAGCAGAGCTAAACGTTTCTTCTGAGACTTTTCCTTTGGGATATAAACCTATGAAACACAATCCAAAACGAACAGAATTAAAGCAGAAGCAACAGAACCAATGTCTGGAGCAACATTAGAGTTGGGTATCTTAGGAGGAGCATTAGTGTTAACACTGATCCATGTCAAAATCAGTCAAAAGTGATTTGAAACAGAGATACTTGCTTCTTTTTTCTCTCTTGTAAGAATTTCAGTCTTCAACTGTCGGCTGCATGGAGTCATTGTGTGTGGACTCGCACTGGACTGGACTAGACTCGACTGGACTGCACTCGCACTGGACTGGACTGGACTGGACTGGACTGGACTGGACTCGCACTGGACTGGACGGGCTGCTCCTCAGACACTGGAGCATCTCTGCTCTCCTCCTGAACAGACAGATGAGCTGAAGACAGAAAAACACACATCATGTTTTAGATCATTCAATATATTTAAAGATGTACCAGCCGCCCATTGAACAAAGAACAATAGAAATTCTGCACTAAATATTTTTTCTGCCTTTCTAATACAATATATAACATAAAATTGGGAATACTATGTTCAAGTACAGAAAAATGTCCCATTAATGTACATTTATCTTTATTTTTTCAACTATATATAATTGAGCATTACACTCATAGTCTTTAAACCAGTATAAACAGGTTTTTCTTTACCTTCCTTAAGTACTCAAGGCGATGTGCAAGATCATTTTGTTTGATTTTACACAACACTTGGACTGCGATCCTGCCCGCATCATCACTGTACTGTTGTACCATACAATCCACCACATCCATACAGTCAGATTTCTCCAGCTTTTCTTGAGGAATGGGGCTGATGTCTGACGTCACTCCACTCCATAGCTGCGGTTTCAATTCTTGGAGATCTGTTTCAACAAGCTCCTCAAGTGCCTCAGTCATCACTCTTTTAGTGGCGGCCATTTTGAGTCACTGGGAGAAAAAGGACAAAACAGTCTTAGATCTGGGACTGATCTGGGACCATCGTCCAACAGTCTAGTGGACATCAATTTATCACACGCATAAAAACCAAACTTGTAGGTTGATCTATATTAGCTAATTTACATGAACGTAATGAAATGTCTTTTAAAAGGTTAATTTGTTTTTCCAAGCAAATATTACTATGCAATTAATTGAATTAATTACTAATTAATCAGGCCTACATTTTTGGTTTGTACCCGAGCCCCACCGCCCTTTTTTATTTGTGATGTAAAATATTTTGATCAAGAGATATCATCAAAGCAAAATGTATAAATAATTTTGACTTGCAACATTATTAAACGAATCAAACTGTGTAATCATGAGGAAAAATTTCTGTTTTGCATGGTCTAGGACTATACATTAATCTGGCACACGTTGCAATCAGTCATTTCAATATCTTGGTCTAATAAAGGTCTAACATTAATATATATATATATATATATATATTAGGGCTGTCAAAAGATTAATCACGATTAATCGCATCCAAAATAAAAGTTTGTGTTTAAATAATATATGTGTGTGTACTGTGTATAATTCAATTTGTATATATAAATACACACACATGCTTGTATATATTTAAGAAAAATTTGTAATTTATATATAAAAAAATCATATTTATATATAATATAAATTATATATAAATATATACAGTATATGTATGCAAATATTTCTTAAATATATACATGCATGTGTGTGTATTTATATATACAAATTGAATTATACACAGTACACACACATATATTATGTAAACACAAACTTTTATTTTGGATGCGATTAATCGTGATTAATCTTTTGACAGCCCTAATATATATATATATTATGGCAAGCCGTTCAGGAAATAATTATATTTATAATATGAAGTCTGAATATATAAAATGAAAGTTTGAATATATATATATAGAATGAATGTCTGAATATGTAAAACGAATGTCTGAATATATAGAATGAAAGTATGAATATAAAGTCTGAATATATAGAATGAAAGTATGAATATATAGAATGAAAGTCTGAATTGTGAGTGAGACTGCACAGACACGTCTTTCATTAATGGACTGTTTGAAACATTAGTGACACTATTGGACTGGTTCATTATTTTAACATCATTGGCTGGTGTTAATATGGGTGTGGTAATGGGTGTGGGCATATAAGATTGGCTACATTGTTACCTTGTTGCACACTGAAGAAGGCACGCCGAAACGCGTCTGTGCAAATAAAAGTTTATATGCATAGTGCGGCCTCTCTCCTCTTTATGTATTCCAATTATTTAGGCCAGCACTCTTAAAGTTGATAAAGTATTCACATTGAGTGAAGCCTGCTCCTATCCTCACTTCAAAATGTGTATAAAAAATAGTAGATGAATAACACAACAACAATCTGATAACATCAGATTTTCATTCTATATATATTCAGACTTTCATTCTATATATATATTCAGACTTTCATTCTATATATATTCAGACTTCCATTCTATATATATTCAGACTTTCATTCTATATATATTCAGACTTTCATTCTATATATATATTCAGACTTCCATTCTATATATATTCAGACTTTCATTCTATATATATTCAGACTTCCATTCTATATATATTCAGACTTTCATTCTATATATATTCAGACTTTCATTCTATATATATTCAGACTTCCATTCTATATATATTCAGACTTTCATTCTATATATATTCAGACTTTCATTCTATATATATTCAGACTTTCATTCCATATATTCAGACATTCGTTTTATATATTCAGACTTTCATTCCATATATTCAGACATTCGTTTTATATATTCAGACTTTCATTCTATATATTCAGACTTTCATTTTATATATATATTCAGACTTTCATTCTATATATTCAGACTTTCATTTTATATATTCAGACTTTCATTTTATATATTCAGACTTTCATTCTATATATTCAGACTTTCATTCTATATATATTCAGACATTCGTTTTATATATTCAGACATTCATTCTATATAGTCTTTCATTCTATATTCAGACTTCATATTATAAATATAATTATTTCCTGAACGGCTTGCCATAATATGTATATATATCGCATGTACAAATGCTAAAACAGGCCATTAACATATTATTTTATTAAAATATTGCCACATTCAGACCTTTTATTATTATCTAGTACGAATGTTTAAAATACCATTACAGAACAATGGGCAAAAATTTTACTTTTAAATGTAAATCCAAATTGTTGCAGACTTGCAAATACTACTTTTGTCACAGTACGTTTTTTCTAAGTTGTTCAAAAGAACAAACGTTATCTCTAAAAAAATCTTTAAAAACTGTACTTACGTTTCGGGTTGGAGAGAGTTTTCGTGTAGAGTCAGCACTTCCTTGCTCTTATCATTTAAGGGTCTCGCCTGACTTACTGTTTCCCAGGAATACTTAATTTCTCTTTGTTCCTCCCAATCTTGTGCAAACCTTTCAAAGTTCTCCAAGTAGTGCTCACTGTAGAGTCGAATTACATCCAGATACTCTCTACATCCAGATCCATTACTCTCTGGACGTCTAATAGGGTTATGGGTTGAGTTAGGGTGTGGTTAGATATTCTAGCTCCACCCATTAGGCCCAAATTACATTCAGAGAGGCGGAGCCGGACTTCACACTCCACCCATGGCTCTGCAGTGAGCAGCCTCTCAAAGTTTCACCCTTTTCCAATAGTGCATCCAATGATGCTTTGCACGATTGTTCATGGAGCATCATAACTCATAACCCATAACTGTTCGTGTCAGCTGCATGTTCTCACTCTGGGTTGTAGTTGCACAAAAAAAAAAAAAAAAAAAAAGAAAACTTTTATTCACAAATAAAATGACTATGTAACATATGAACATATAGTTCGCTATAGAATGCGTAGTGCACTATACAACTTTTTCTTTTTATGTTCAGAATTCAAAAATATAATGAGCGAGTAGGGTAGAGCCGGGCACACCTTTTGTGGGCGTCACGTGACACGTCTGGACTTTTGTTGGTCCACAGTTTCTGTTATACTGGTGAAGTGTAAAGTCTAAAAAGTTTAAGAGATCATCCTGAGGACGTAGGTCAGATTTTCAAAACACCACACTGTAATAGAGAGGTAACTGACTACAAAAAGCTATCATTTATTTACCTCACTGAACCATATAAAACTTTCCTGATGACTTTCCACTCTGAGACTGAGATATGTTGTCCTCCACTGAGACTGTGATGACGCTCTCCGCCACTAGAGGGAGTTTATTTTCCATACAGTGGAGTTAAAACCAGCTGATGAACGTAGAAAGTAAATGATTAAATATAGACGCCATTTCGAGGAATTAAACCCCAAACACACAGCAAACACACATTCTCTCTCTCTCTCTCTCTCTCTCTCTCTCTCTCTCTCTCTCTCTCTCTCTCTCTCTCTCTCTCTCTCTCTCTCTCTCTCTCTCTCTCTCTTTGCGCCACTAGAGGGAGTGAGTTTGTTTCCCATATTAGTGGAGTTACAAGAAAACAAGACACACCTTTACCAGGGAGAAACGAAAGGAAAAGAGTAGGAAGAGAAGAGACGCCATTCCGAGGCTTTAAACCTGTTTCTCTGGGTGTTTAAACTGTCACATATTTTGCGGTAAGGTCAGAACTCATTCTTCATACAACCATGGTATTAAAATCAGCTGCTACCGTTATATGTTTATGCTCTTCTTTACACGGGATTTTAAACACAAATCATTATATTTAGACAGGACAAACAAACCAAAATGGCGGAAACATTGACGATTAACGTATATTTACTTTTGATATCCCGTGATCTTTGTTTTAACATTTAGTTTTAGTTTTATATAACAAAGGTTATAATAATAATAATAATAATAGTTTGTTTTATATACTGTAGTTTAAGTGTTCAAATTCGACACAGCACAACAATACTGCATTCAGATTATCACACCAGTATTAAACTTCACAAAATACTAAAGACTAATGTAAATTAAGTTTCAAAATGTAGGGCCTATTACATTTGTTTCAAACAGTGTCCAGTTTCCACTTCCTGCATTCACACTGCTCTATCAAATATTAAAAAATAATAAGCAGTAAGAAAATGGTAAATTAAAGTAGGCCTAGTTTACTAAAATATCTGAACAACAATTCACGTTTGAAATAGCCGAATTGCAGTTGTGCTTTATTGTGTTTAAAGGGGTTAGTTAATCCAAAAAATAAATGCTGTCATTGCGACGCGCATGCTTTGTTTGCACAAAATAATAATAATAATAATTTACCACTTTATTTACGAAAATATTGATCTGGTAAAAAAAAAAAAAAAAAACATTTAAAAAGGACTGCAAGCTGCATACATAAATGATACATGATAACTGAATATTTAAAATTAATAAATTAATAAATAAACAACAACATAAAATAATGTAATGAAGTTCCAGTCCTCTGATGTCTTCAGAATGGCAGTTTCTCTCTGCAGATGATCGTTTTCACATGTGACATCCATGAGAAATGTCTGTTTGTTTCTGTTTGTTTAAGTAATATTCTGTTTATTATGGCCAAACAAAGCTGTAAGTCACAGTTATGCTCAGTTTTGGTTTAGTTTTCTATTAGTCTGTTTAGTCAGCTGTGTTCTTGTGTCCCTTTGTTTTCCTTTTCCTTCCATAATCAGTTTCAGTGTATCAGAGCTGTTCATCATTTAGTTCATCACCATGTGTATTTAAGTTCCTCACCTTCACTCATTCTTTGTCTGGGATTGTTGGTGTTTACTCTGCACTCTTGAGGTGTTAATTTCTGTTAATAAACCTTGTTACTATTTTGAAACTCTTAACCTGCCTTCATCTTCATCATCTTTGGACTTTAAACGTGACACTGTTATGAACAGACAGTGCCTTTCTCAACAGTATAAGGAAAGTTAAAATCATAGAATATACCCACTAAGCAAAATGATGTCCGAAAGACGTCTTTTCAATGTTTTTGTTACAAAAATCGGACGTTGAAATGACGTCCAATGAGGAGCCAGAATGAAAGTTTATATGACGTCTTATTTTGACGTGTTCTGCACGTCCGATATAGACGTTCATCGAACCTTCGTACAAGTTTAAAAACTAGTTCAAATGTGGCCATTGTGGACATATTTCAACATCATTTATGGTCTCATTTAGACATAATTACTTTGACTATTGCTGTCAGATGATCTTAGTGAGAATTAACAGAGGTTTAGATGTTGATATTTGTTTCATTTGAAGTGTCACCATTGTGGTGATCAGTGTTTGCTTTAGTTGGGCTCTTGGTCCCCGTTCCTTTTACTTTAACTTTTCTTTGACTGCTGTAACAGTGTGTTTGTGTAACACAATAGTTGTGGCAGAGAAAGCCTAGAAAAAGTATGAGGTGTTATCAGCTCAATGTTGATGACGACATAATCATCACAAACTGGGTCTTTAATATTGTGTTTAAAGTTTTGTGTTTATATTTGGCAATAATAACCATCAACCTTGTGGAACTGCATTATTGGTGCTAAAAGCATTAAAATGATCACTTATTTGAAGGTGTATAAAAAGCATGTGCACATGTTTTAAGCAAGTGTATCATATAGTCACACACAGACATCAAGATTTTGGATATGAATCACAACAACAGTGACAATCAAAACAAAAAAGCTTGGGAATTAAGGATGAGTTTTGTACTATGAAAGCTACCCATCATGCATTGCAGCATGAAGCTTTTTTTTTTAATTGTCACCATTGTTGTGAATCATATGCACAATCTTGATGTCTGTGTGTAACTATATGATACACTTGCTCAAAACATCATGTGCACATGCTTTATATACCTTCAAATAAGTGATCATTTTAATGCTTTTGGCACCAATAATGCAGTTCCACAAGGTTGGTGGTTATTAATGCCAAATATAAACACAAACTTTAAACACAATATTAGATGCTCATTTTATGATGATTATGTCATCATCAACATTGAGCTGATAACACCTCATACTTTTTCTAGGTTTTCTCTGCCACAACAATTGTGTTACACAAACACACTGTTACAGCAGCCAAAGAAAAGTTAAAGTAAAAGAAACGGGGACCAAGAGCCCAACTAAAGCAAACACTGATCACCACAATGGTGACACTTCAAATTAAACAAATATCAACATCTAAACCCCTGTTAATTCTCACTAAGATCATCTGACAGCAATAGTCAAAGTAATTATGTCTAAATGAGACCATAAATGATGTTGAAATATGTCCACAATGGCCACATCTGAACTAGTTATAACCTTGTACGAAGGTTCGATGAACGTCTATATCAGACGTGCAGAACACGTCAAAAAAGATGACACGTCGTAACAAAGACGATGAAAAGACGTCTTTTGGACATCATTTTGCTTAGTGGGTAGCTTTAATGTTTGTAACGATTGTAAAATTTGTTTTTGTTTTTGTTTACTTGCTTGGTGAAGAAGAGGACAGAAGTGTATCCAGCTCTATTTAATAGAATACTCTACATGTTCTGTAAAAAAAACAAAAAAAACAGGGCAGTATAATTGATAGGAAACAGTTTACAATTTAATAAAGTTAGTAAAAATGTATAGAGATATTAAGAAGAATAACAAATGTTCCTGTAGAGATTGTTGATAGTCTGTGTGATGATTCAGCTCAAGAAATGAGCTTTCAAAGTATATTTTGACAGATTTAAAAACAAAAATCCTGATCCTAAACACAAAGAAGCATTTCAGCATAAATGTGTTTAACAGGAGGATAAGGTGCTAAATATAACTTTTATTATGAGTAAATTACTTTTGAATCACTAATGACTATTATTTTTTTGTTACATTGAGCTATTTTTGCATGTTATTATAATATGTGGAAAATAGTTAGATTGCAATGTCATGTAGATTAAGACTGCACTAACGTTGTAGTTTTTACTTTTTACTTTTCTGTATTGTATAATTGTGCTACAGAATTTAACTCTGTGTTTCCACAATAAAGGTCTGAAATCAGTCTCTCCTCACTCTTTTGGCAAATGAGAGTAGGAGAAAACTAAAATGAGTCTCCGTACTGAGAGAGAAGATGAGGACACTGCCTCTGAAACGAGTTCTCCATCTCCTGGATCCAGCTGTGAGTCTGTGAAGAGTGATCATTCCATGAGGACAAATCCTCCTACATTCAGTGATACAACAGTGACCTCTGACCCCAGGTGAGACACTGGCCATTTCAGCATTAACAGATGCTTTTATACAAAGTGATTTACAGTGTATTCCAGAAGCCTGCAGTGGGTGAGTGCTGATACTGAACCTTCACAGAGAAACACAAAATCACTTTCCTTGCTTGCAGTTTTCAAGATGTGTGTAAAGACTTCTCTTGACTAAATCCTGTTAAACCACTAACTCTCTCTCTTTTGCTTTAAATGGCTTTGTATGAAAAGTAGGGCTGTGCGATGTATCGTTTTTAGCATCGATATTGCGATGTGCGCCAGATGCCGCCCGGTTCGTCAGATTAATTGATAAATTTAACCATCATAGAGTGACAGTTTATCATTTGCATGTGTTTTAAAGTCCAGTCAGTTTAAACATCAAGTGCAAGAAGACTGTAACTCGCGCACTGTTTTGTGTGCGCAGACAGAACCACGCAGACAACACGAGAAGTTAATGAACACCGAATTCCCTTCTCTTTCTTATCTCTTACCACGGAAAATTAAGTCAAAATGCCCGTCCTGACGAGTTTCCTGGTAAATGCAGTTGGTTATGAGTTGTAAACAGAGAAAGAAAACGGATGCAGAAAACATTACCGGTATTGGATACGTGCATTCGTCTTAAAGTGACAGCAGCCCAATATACCCGCAACTGTTTGTGTCACCAAAGTTAATCAAACAACAAAAGAGAGTTTGTAGCTTTAACAAATATAAACTGTATTAATTATATGAATCATATTCATTTTTACAGTGAAGACTATGCTGTTTTACATTTGATTATTCAATGTCTGTACCTGAATGCAGTTAATTTACCTGAAAAACATAAAGCACTGCTTATGTGACAGATGTTAATATTCATGAGTAAATATTCACAATGTGAATTAATGTATTTCACTAATGATCCTTCCTGTCAATTTTTATTTATTTACCTTATACTAATTTGTTTAAGAAAACGGTATCATTTGGTTTTGAACATCATTAGTACATAAAATGCATTTAACCCTCTGAGGTCTGAGCTGTTTTCTGGGCCTGGAGGTGTTCTGACATGCTCTGACATTTGTGCTTATTTCTGTTACTTGTGACATTTTCATGGCTAAAGTCTAATTACACTGTATTCAGCACAAACTCTGCTACAATAATATATCAGCAGCAAGTATATAAAAGTTTGTAGTTTTGAGATAATAATATTTATGCGTGGTTTGTGAAAAAACAAAAACAAAAAAAGTCACTGAAATAAGCTCATGAAACCCATACTGATTATTTCTTCATAAGACTTTTGAAAATTGTATGACGTAGCCTAGAATATTTGCTCCAAAACTATGTGAAAATCATCCTGACTGCTCATTCAGATAAGACAATATATTGATTTAAAATTTCTAAGACGTGTTTTGTGTGATAAAGCTTTATGCAAGAGGCATGGACATCTCATTAATATGTATGGATTTTCACACCTGAGAAAGACAAAGACACTCCCTAATGGCCCTATTAGGAGCTATCAGGCCCTGTCATTCTGAGCAACCTTGCACAAAGAATGAGGAGATTTAAAAAAGAATGGCTTTTTGGATTTATTTACAACACAACATAATCCAAAGATACAAAACAAATGACAAAAAAGCACTTATTGAAAACAATGATCCAAAGACAGAGGCCTTTGTGCCATTCCTAAAAACATTGTACATACCTTTCATTTCCAAGGTGTTTGATTTTCACTTTACCATGTTCATGTACAGAGACTCATGTGAATGTTGAAGTCAGCAGGACTCAGTTGCATCTGGTCCCTGAAAAAAAAAAAAGTGAACATACTGATATCAAGAGAAACATCTATAATGTAGACAGTAGCCTATCACATATTTTACCGGAGGCTGAAATATATTTGCACTAAATCACATTATATTTGTCTAAGCAGATATTCGCTAAAGCTACAAGATATTAAACAAGCTACATTACGCATAAGGAAGTATTTTAACATTATAATCTAGGGCTGTCCCCGACTATGAATTTTCATAGTCGAATCAGAATTGTCGAATCTTTCTATAGTCGACCGATAGTCGAATCATCTATGTGTGTGTGAATTGGTTGGGAGGGGCACGACACTATAGTCAGCAGGAGGGTCAAACTATTTTTATTTTATTTTACACACTGCAAACAGCAACAACTTTTAATAAAGCGACCAAAACTGCCTGCCAACTGACAGACGAACTTATTTAGGTTTAAACAAAGGGTAATGTGGTGGATAAACATTTGTAAAACGTTTTCTCATAATATTTTAAAGCCGCGATCGAAATACAGAACATCAGACAAATAAAAGAACATTTTGATAAATAAACCAAAAAAAAAACAACCTCTCTAGGATTTGCAATTCACATTTTGCAAAATTAAATTAAATCGGCAAAATTGCCTGTGCCAGCATGCTTTCAGTGCAGCGCAACATCGACACAACGAAAAAAAATAAAAAAGCATTAATTTACAGAATTAAATTAGAACAGATTATACATTTCTAATAATAAAAAATAAATAAAAACGAAATAAAGTCAGAATCAAGTCACAGGGAGCATAACAAATGTGTGCAAAATGCCAAAGTGCAGGGGAACATATATTTAAAAAAAAAAAAAACACAAACCACAGTTAAATTAGGTAACCCTGAGTGATCAATAAATAAAATAAAACTAAATAAATTATTAGAACAACGAAAGTTTAGCCAGAATTGTGAACGCTCTCTTTTTAACTGCCGAAACAACAATAAACGCAAACTGGCAGTTTTTTAGCTAAACATGTTCACAGCCAATTAAAATTAGAAACGGCTGAAATGTTTGAAAACAATTGTACCCTACCCGATCGAAAAAAATCCAGTCTTTCACTCTGCTTGTGTGCGTTTGAGTCTTTTCAAATTGTGTGCGAGGAAAACCAACTTGTCAACGTTGGCCGGCAGCAGTGCGCTCCTGGTTTTACTGATAATAAATCCAGCCTTGGAGAAAATTCTTTCTGATGGTGTGGAAGTAGATGGGATGCTGTGGAATCTCTTTGCGGCCATGGACAGCTTTGGGTATCTCTCCTCGTTCTTTTGCCACCATTCCAGTGGTCCTGTACTGCTTTTTGTAGTGTCCTTTAAATAAGCCTTCATCTCACTGTCCCCTGGCTGTTGCTCCTCTTCATCACTGGACAACAGCATCGACATCACTTGGTCTTTCTCTTTTTCTTGTCTTGAAGCTCCTCCACCAATTCACTGTCATCAACTACCTCCTGTACAGGCCTGGCAGCTAAACTCTCAGCCAGATTTTCCACCACAGTATACGCCTCATTCCTTTGCTCATCATCAGTGAAAAAAGAAAGCTTCTTAAAACGTGGGTCAAGAATTGCAGCTTTGATATAAATACTGCTCTCCAAAAGACGTCTTTAAGCTCCCATCGTCTGTCAATCTCCTCGGTCAGGGTAATCTTGAGGGTCTTAGTAACAGCGCTGTCATCTTCATGTACCACCAAGTGTCGTTTCTTAATGTTCATAAGCATCGGAACAGTGGCAGACAGAGATGTGTTCATATCTTGTGACAAAAGCTCTGTCAGTTTGATCATTGGCTTAAGAACATTGACTATGTCCTCTGCCATTCTCCACTGGGATGTTGTGAGCTCTAGATCACGGTCGGACCGTTTGCTGACACTTGAATCCGTCAGCACAGCTGAAACTGCACCCCTTTGTTCTAACAGGCGATCGAGCATAAGATAGACAGAATTCCATCGAGTGGCAACATCTTGTACAAGTTTATGCTCTGCAACATTCAGTTCTCTTTGTTTTTCTGCAAGTGCTGTGGTGGCCTTTGCGCTTTTTTTGAAGTGTGAAACAAGGCGCCTTGCAGCAGCAACAGTGCGACACACGGGATCTTTCTTTAATGCGCTGTTAATGCACAATTGCAGTGTATGCCCCGCACAACGGACTCCCTGTACAGTTCCCCACGATGGGTCTTGGGCCAGTTGATTTTCAGTGTTTGTGAAATATGTTCTGCTGTATGACTTTCCTCCATTTTTTTTGTTGTTAACACAAAATTTTCCAGTCGCCAGGCTTCAGTAATAAAGTGGGCTGTAACTGTAAGATATGCCTCCATTTGCAGCGAGGTCCAAATATCTGTGGTGAGGCTGACTGCTTTGCAATTGTTTATTAACATGTAAACCTCCGCGCGTATGGACACGTATTTCGCATCCACCGCATGCATAACCGTCTCTCTTTTGGGAACTGTGTATCCTGGCTCAAGTGTGCGCATTAATTCTTTAAAACCTTCACCATCCACAACATTCACTGGCCTCATGTCGAGCGCAATAAACTGCAATTTTGTTCTGATTTCTCTTTTCCTTTTCTCGGACAATGGCGGCCTCAAATCTAGCTTTCTTTGAGTTAGTTTTGGCGCAGCTCCGGTACTACTACTAGATGAACTGCCGTCGTCAGTCTGATACTGTGGGTGGATCTAAAAAAATGACGAACATATTTTAAGTCCCAACGTATGATATTGCTATTCGTAAATTAAAAGCGCCATTATATATGAAAGAGTGAACCGTCTTTTTTAGTAAGAAACTTACCCGTTTTAAGTGGAAAGCCATGTTTGTTGTTGATGAGTGGTACGACATGAGCTGTTGGCACAACTTGCATTTTACTTTTTTTGGATCATCTTTTACCATTTCAAAGTGCATCCACACTTTAGATTTTCTTAATCCAGACATTGTTAAGTAATCCCTGCCGTCAAGATGCTCCTCGTCTGTCATGGATCAGGGAAAGTGAAACTTAAATCTGTCACAGGGGTGTACAGATTTTTTTTACACACGTAAAAAATATTTATTGAACGCTTCTTTCTTTTCACGTTTGTTTTTACGTGTGCATTATCATAATTAAAGGCTGTATATAACTTAATATAACCGTACAAAACCAGTAGTTCTGTGTGCAAATTAGACATTGAGCACCCCCATATTGCCAAAATGGAATGATGCTCGTTTCACCCGCGAAGATTCGACTGTGAGATCGGTGGTCGAATCAGGCTCCGCATATCGATGCATCGAATCTTCGACTATTCGGGGTCACCCCTATTATAATCAGTGTCATAAGCTAATCAAAACTGAGTTTAAACTGGTCGTTTAACATGTCTTACCTTAAAAATCTTCTCATCTTCAAATTGCGTTCTTCTGAGGTAATCCAAGGTAAATCCAGCACAGTCTTCCAAACTCGATGAAAAGCAGAAGTTACCGAAGTCTCCAATTCTTTGTTTTGAGGTGATGAGGGCGTTTGCAGGTCTGCGTTTCTCCGCATGGATCATTTGCATGTCAATCGCTCGTGCGCGCGTGAGTGTGTTCAAATTAAATTTAATGAGGACGCGTTTGAGAAACTGTACATGCCGCTGCTTTCGTATGGATTACTTAAAAATAGGATATTTGTTTTTTATATAATTTACATACTTTAAAAATAGAGATTCCAAGCGTTGTATAGACATGTGTTTCAAGTCTGTGTGACAAACATTCGCTGAGTTACAGGTCATTTTCTGTCGCGTTTCAGAATGAGTTTCACATTGGCCCTCATTTATCAAAAGTGCGTACACCACATTTCCAGCGTACACCTGGCGTACACCCAAAACCACGGTGACTTTGAGATTTATCAATATGGACGTTGGCGTACGGCACGCTCAAATCCTACGCCAGCTCAGGAGGTGGTGTACGCACGTTTTGAGTTAGTGCGGAAATGCGCAGAAAAACAATTCCTAACACCACAGAACGCACTGACAAACTAAAAGATATGATATATTATGACCCACTGTAAAAAACAACAGCATAGTAATTATAAACGTCAGTGTTTATTTTTGTGCAACATGGACTTCAATGTTTAATTTGTGTGACTTTACCAAAGCATTTGATTTGTAGGCATATGTATTCCTTCAGTTGCGAGCCTGTACGCTTTACCAGACGTTTCAAGCCTTGTTTATACTTTCGCCTGGCTCCGCAGCGCGAGTCTCCGCAGACTGCGCGCGCACCTCCCCAAATACTCGACGCGCTCGCCGTTGTACTATTCTTTGAAACGATCGTTAGGCCAGGGTTAGGCCCGGCATGTGCGCACGGACTGCATTCAGTAATGAAAGGCTTTCAATGACCAAAAAGACTGACAAAATAATAAAAATGATATTCTTCTTCTTTTAAATAATAATAATAATAATAATACAAATAATAATAATAACGACATTCTTCTTCTAAATAACAATAAGCGTCATTAATAATAAAAATCATAATAAGAATAATAAGAATATTACAAATTGTCATGCAATTATTAATGTGAAAGAATGGTACTCCACATCACATCATCATCACTATTGTACACCCAAATACATGTGACGTGATACGAAATTAAATGCTAATTGTTTCAAAACACGTGCTGTAAAATAATGCATTGTGATAGGGCATTTGCTCATCCAAGTTTCTCTTCTTTGCCGTCTTCCGTGTGTCCATGGCGTAAAATGAGGGCGTGGGGGAAGCGGAGACTTGATTATATAGGGGCGTGTTATTCTAATGACGATCGTTTTCAGCCGCGGCATTTATCAAGGGCAGGTATTGCGTACACCTGGATTTCAAAGGTACGCACAGCTTCATAAATCAGGCGGTGAGAGGAGTGTAAGCATAATCTTACGCCAACATATACGCCCGTTTCTACGCAAGAATGATACATGAGGGCCATTGAGAGAGACGGCAGAACGCGCATCATGTTTATTTTCTTTGTTTTACGAAAAACACAACATTTTGTTTTTATTATGAGTGTACACAAATAAAAGAAGACATTTAACAGTTTTGAATGATGTACAACACAAGTATGTAAAATCAAAATCAACAGAGTATTTTGCACTGATATGAAAAAAAAACGAGCAGATCACGCCGGCGTGATTGCTGACCTCAGGGGGTTAAGTACATTAAATGCAGTAATATTATTGTAAAGACTGTTATAAATGTCTCAGGAAGTGTTTTATGAATGAATGGATAGGATTTAATAGTTTTATTACCGAGTACAGTGGTTTGGGGGCAGTCATGGCCTAGTGGTTAGGGAGTTGAACTGGTAACCCGAAGGTTGCTGGTTCGATTCCAGAACCGGTGGGAAATGACTGAGGTGCCCTTGAGCAAGGCACCTAACCCCTAATCGCTCCCCGGGCGCCACACAAAGGCTGCCCGCTGCTCTGGGTGTGTGTATCCACGTTTGCAGTGTGTGTGTGTTAACTACTCACTACTCTGCTCCTAATGTGTGTGCATTACCTTGGATGGGTTAAATGCAGAGGTCAAATTCCAAGTATGGGTTACCATACTTGGCCGTCGCGTTTCACTTTCACTTTCACTTGAGTATATGTGTGTGCGTCGACAGAACGTGGTGATTCTGGTCTTTGGTCTGTGCAGGTGATAAAATCACAGAGAAAACATTCTCATTCCTGTATTCCTTCATTCCTTCTTTTATGTACTTAATCAAACTTTCAGAACTTTATAGGCTTATATTGAAAGACCACCTCTAACTGCTTACATCTCCTCATCATGCTCAAAGCAGTCTGAGGACGCAGCGTGACCCGAACGCTAATGACGTCACGACAAATAGCCTACATCATAAAACTCCCTTTTCAAATGAACACTAATGATGTTCAAAACCAAATGACACCGTTTTCTTAAACAAATTAGTATAAGGTAAATAAATAAAAATTGACAGGAAGGATCATTAGTGAAACACATTAATTCACATTGTGAATATTTACTCATGAATATTAACATCTGTCACACTTATTCCATCTGTCTTTGTTCTATTGTATTCATCTATGCTTGTAAGTTTTTTTTTATTATTTTCGATGCAGATGCACTACCTTACAAAATTACCCAAATCATCCTAGAATGATTCATTCTTTACAAATAGAGCTATTCAAATCATCACATTAAATTATTTTCATATCGCAATATATATTGCAGAAAAACAAAATATCGCAATGTCCGTTTTTTTTTTTTCAATATTGTGCAGCCCTAATGAAAAGCATCTGCTAAACTAGATTAATAAAAAGTTTGTCAAGACAAACTTTGAAGGTGGCTTGAGAAAGCCAGACCAGAAAGTTTTTGAAGGTTTTCAGTCTGAAGTTGTTTGAAATTTAAAGTAATTTAAAGTTTGAATGTTTTGAAGGCAGTAGTCTTATCATGTTGCTAGCATGATTTAGCTTTTGATAGTTGCTAGCATGATTTAGCTTTTGATAGTATGATTTATCATGTTGCTAGCATGATTAAGGACTGTTAGTGTGTTATATCTTTTCTAATTGATCGGATTTATGGTGTGTGCACACCAAAGGCAAAGTGAATATTTTCATCGCGTTATTCGCTCTAGATTACTCACAGGATGTTTCTTGTTTTTTTGCTAATAAAAACATTGCATGGTGAGGAGTGTCTTCACGCACATCATCAACAACAACAACATTTCTTTCTGCCATTTTTCTGCCATCAACCATGTTGGAGATAACTACTAATGCTGCTTTGCACCTGTTGTGGAAGTCCCAAATATGCTGGAAAGCCAAACGCCAGTGTGTCTGGGTTCACAGCACCATCCGGAGGCGCCCACAACTTTCACCGTCTTCTCCAGGAACTGTGCCTGGATGACAGCCACTTTCAGTGCTACTTGAGGATGACAGATGCCCAGTGCCCGGACGTGTCAATAAGATCTTCACTTGAGCGAGAGCGCGTTGTGCGAATTTCCCACTCAAGTTGACATCTTTCAACTTGTGCAGAAGACGCTTTGCAATGACCTTGTATGTAATCTACATAGCCATTCTATATACTATTTCAAATCCATTGAAACTCATAAACTCATTTAATCTATCTATCTATCTATCTATCTATCTGAAACATTCTAACAATGTGATGACATACTAGCAACAGCATAGCAACACCCTAGCAACCACCTGAGTAACCTAGCAACCACACAGCATCACCCTGGCAACCACTCCAAATGCCTTTAACAACAGCATAGCAACACCCTAGCAAACACCCATAATACCCTTGCAACCGCATAGCTACCACCCAGAGTACCTTAGAAACTGCATAGCAACACCCTAGCAACCACCCTGAGTACCTTAGCAACACCATACAAATCACCCAGAATTCCCTAGCAACCACATAGCAACACCTTAGCTACCAGCCCAAGTGCCCTAGCAAACAAACAACAACACCTTAGAAACCACTCTAACCTCTCTATTTTTTATCTTTCTGTCTGTCTGTCTGTCTGCCTATCAAAATTTCTATCTTTAAAAATTAGTAAACTTTAAATTATTTCAAACTTAAAGGGATAGTTCAGGATTTTAGACATGAATCTCTATAGCTTCCCCATAAGCAGTGTGGTGCATTGACCATGACTTACCCCCGACAGCGTCCTGTGAGCCGAGCTCCGGTCCAGTTTTGGTCAAGATGAAATTAGTCCGGCAAGTTTGCTGGGGTCACGGCAATAAAGTTTTTTTCTTCTCAAATCAATATGTGTTCAAAAGAGTGATATATTTGCAGCACAAAACCGCTGTCTATGGAGAGGTCAGACCTCGTAATGGCTTGGCACTATTTTCTTCCCCGTCATATCACTGCGCGCTGCCGCTACCTACAGCCAGCTGGGAGCCGCGCACGTGTCACTTTGTTTACAGCTCGTAAAGAGAACGATAACATGTCTGACTACAGCAGCGACGATGACAACATTGACTTCGACACACAGCCAAAAGGATATGTTTACGAACCTTTACGAAGCAATGAGCCAAAGTCGCCTCAGAGCAACATCTGCCACAGGAAATCTTTGAAATGTGTGCGGAGAAAGCGCCACATCTTTGTTTGTACAGTCCGGATAGTCACAAGTCCGCACCATTTTCTACAAAGCTTGTACAAACTGATCGCTCTTGGTGAGTAGCTATGTTAGCTCGTTCGTGTAGCTGTTCTGAGCACGTAAGCACTGCTGTAAACACCGCCGAACAACTGAAAAAGTGGTGTGCGCCTGCGCAGCTCGCAGCTGGCTGTAGGTAGCGGCAGCGCGCAGTGATATGACAGGGGAGAAAATAGTGCCAAGACATTACGAGGTCTGACCTCTCCATAGACAACGTTTTAGTGACGCAAATATATCACTCTTTTGAACACATATTGATTTGAGAAGAAAAAAGCTTTATTGCCGTGACCCCAGCAAACTTGCCGGACTAATTTCATCTTGACCAAAACTGGACCGGAGCTCGGCTCACAGGACGCTGTCGGGGGTAAGTCATGGTCAATGCACCACACTGCTTATGGGGAAGCTATAGAGATTCATGTCTAAAATCCTGAACTATCCCTTTAACCTGTAAACCTTAACTAGCTTTCTCAATCCAACTTTATAGTTTGTTTATGAGCTTTAATCATCTAGTTTATAATTCAAATCTACAAAATGAACCAAATTTTTATAAATACATAGACAAAAATGACCAGATTTCCTCTGAATTATTAACTGGCTATTGTTACCAATCAAATGAAATCACTGTAAACAAAATTAATCTTAGTACTGGACTGAAGCTGCATGGAGTGACATTTAGGTGTGGTATTTATGAATTTGCACTGCAATTACAATTGCATAAATAATGTTATGAGATTAATGTTTTAAATATAAAACTATGAATATAGAAATATAAAATATGCGAAAAAATGAAATATTAGGCCTACTTTTAGATGGTGAACTAAAGCCGCCAGTAGGTGGCAGCAAGTTTTAATGATTGAGTCAATGAACTGAAGCATCGTGAAACACTCAATTAGGTAATAAGTCTACATAGAATTTACTACACAGGGCACAACAGAAAGGCATTGCACTTAAAACGATTCTTGTAATATTTTTGCAGGCATAGGAGAAAACTAAAAATGAGTCTCCATAATGAGAGAGAAGATGAGGACACTGCCTCTGAAATGAGTCCTCCATCTCCTGGATTAAGCTGTGTGTCTGTGAAGAGTGATCAATCCATGACGAAAACTCCTCCTAAATTCAGGTATGCAACAGTGACCTCTGACCCCAGGTGAGACACTGGCCATTTCAGCATTAACAGATGCTTTTATTCAAAGTGATTTACAGTGCATTCCAGAAGCCTGCAGTGGGTGAGTGCTGATACTGAACCTTCACAGAGAAGCACAAAATCACTTTCCTTGCTTGCAGTTTTCAAGATGAAGGCATTGCACTTAAAACGATTCTTGTAATATTTTTGCAGGCATGCGTGTTCAAATTAACGTTTTAAATAGTGTACCTGCCACACACACAACATTCCTTGTGGTACTTCCGTACTAACGATACTACCGTTTCAAAAATACAATGGCATCGCCAGTATTTTGAAGCTGTAGTATCGCCATTATACTGCAGTACTGGTATACCATGCAATCCTAATAGCTAGTGCTCTAACATTCTGTTTTATTTGTCGGTATCAGCAGGAGGAAGAGACAGAGATCAGAGTCTCCAGAACCCGGTGTGTCTCGGAAGAGTAACAGATCCATGACGCCACACCTTACTGTCAGTGGTGGACCAATGACTTCTGACCCTCCGTTAGTATGAACCTTTACTTGCTAATTTACTGCTGTGCATCTCAGATAAATAAGATAATTTAAAATAATAACAAAAAACTCAATTAAATAACACTAAATGTAATCCAAAAATGGATTATGCAACATATGTGTACTGAAGACCGTAGTATGCACAGATTGCTATTACGGTTCTAAATCACCTTAGAGGACTATTTACACAATTAATGTCCAGTAACTAGGAGAGGAGTAAAGAAGCCAAGGTCATGGGTCAAATTCACTCACTGTATTAATTGGTCAAATGAAAGAATGAATTATTTCTCACAAATGTCAAAAAAATGTAAAAATGACTCAAATAAAACAGCTTTTTTTTTTTTTCAAGCAGGGGAGAGTTACATAAGCCTATCAAATCTGTGCCGTCCTCTACGTCCCACTATCAGACTCACATCAGTCTCAAAAAAACTGAAGTAGTCCTGCAGACACACACACTGGAGACTGGAGACCTGCAAGGAGTCAAAGATCAGCACAAAACCAGAATGAAGAAAGTGTATGAGAGATTATTTGAGGGAATCAAACTCCAAGAGACTCGGACCCTCCTGAACAGGATCTACACACAGCTCTACATCATAGAGGGAGAGAGAGAAGGAGTGAATGAAGAACATGAGGTTTTACAGATGGAGAAAACAGCCAGGGCACAACACTCACAAGACACTCCAATCTACTGCAATGACATCTTTAAAACCTCACCTAAACCAGGATGTGAGGAGAAAGAGCAAATCAAGACTGTTCTTACTAAAGGCATTGCTGGAATCGGGAAAACCGTCTCTGTGCAGAAGTTCATTCTGGACTGGGCAGAGGGAAAAGCCAATCAGGATGTAGATTTCATGTTTGTGCTTCCATTTCGAGTGCTGAACTTGATCCGAGATCATCAGTACAGTCTTCACAAACTTCTGTTGGAATTTCATCCTGAACTTCAAGATCTGGACTCAAAGATTTATGAGGCGTGTAAAGTTGTGTTTATCTTTGATGGTCTGGATGAAAGCAGAATCACACTGATGTTTTCAGATGCTCAGAAAGTTTCTGATGTGACTGAGACTTCATCAGTGGGTGTGTTGATGTCAAACCTCATGAAAGGAGAGTTGCTTCCCTCTGCTCTCATCTGGATCACCTCCAGACCAGCAGCAGCCAATCAGATCTCTTCCAAATACATAAACCGTCTGACAGAAATTCAGGGATTCAGTGATAATCAGAAGGAGGAATATTTCAGGAAGAGAATCAGTGACGAGCATCAAGCCAGCAGAATCATCTCACACATCAGAAGAGCAAGAAGCCTCAACATCATGTGCCACATACCCGTCTTCTGCTGGATCTCATCCACTGTGCTTCAGAAGCTCCTGGAAGAAGATCTGAGTGCAGAAATCCCTCAAACTCTGACTGAAATGTACATCCACTTCCTGCTGATTCAGATCAACATTAGGAATCAGAAGTATGAAGAGAGAGATCCAGAGAAACTACTGCAGTCCAACAGAGAAATGATTGTGAAACTTGCTAAAGTGGCTTTCCATCAGCTGATGAAGGGTAATGTGATGTTCTATGAGGAGGACCTGATTGAAAGCGGCATAGACGTCATTGACGCCACAGTGTATTCTGGGATTTGCACTGATATCTTTAAGGAGGAATCTGTGATTCATCAGAGGAAAGTCTACAGTTTCATTCATCTGAGCATCCAGGAGTTTCTCGCTGCTTTCTATGTGTATTACTACCACATAAGCAGCAATACAGAAGTTTGTTTAGATTCACTGCATGATTTACAGAAAAGAGCAGTAGAAAAAGCCCTTGAGAGTGAGAATGGACACCTGGATTTGTTCCTCCGGTTCCTGCTGGGCGTCTCACTGGAGTCCAATCAGAGACTCTTACAAGATTTGCTGACACACACAGAGAACAACTCAGAGAGCATTAGGAGAACCACACAGTACATTAAAGAGAAGATCAAAGATGGACATGGACTCTCCACTGAAAGATCCATCAATCTGTTCCTCTGTCTGCTGGAAGTCAAAGATCAGACTCTGTCCAGAGAGATTCAGGAGTTTGTGAAATCAGACAAACACTCAGAGAAGAAACTCTCTCCTGCTCACTGCTCAACAATCGCCTACATGCTTCAGATGTCAGAGGAGGTGCTGGATGAGCTGGACCTCAAGACATACAACACATCAGATGAGGGTAGAAGAAGACTGATACCAGCTGTGATCAACTGCAGAAAAGCCCTGTAAGTGTTTAATCGGGTTACAATGAAGAGTCCTTTCTGAATGGAATTAAGAGTTTATATTGTCGTTGTGCTTTATACATATTTGATGTGATTTGCTATTTATTTTTATAATGTATTTTTACTAAAATGAAGCTGGTATTATTGAAATACCAATTGCATAATGATGTTAAGATTTTAATTTCAAATTTGTTTTACTCTCTTTCAGTCTTAATGGTTGTAATCTCACTGCTCAGGATTGTGAAATTATATCATCAGCTCTAAAATCCTCAAACTGTGTCCTGAGAGAGCTGGATCTGAGTAACAATGACCTGCAGGATTCAGGAGTGAAGCTGCTCTCTGATGGACTGAAGACCTGTCAGCTGGAGATACTGAGGTGTGTAAGAGTTGATATTTGATGTCTATGCAATACTCTTTAATTCAAGTTCAGAGTATTTGGTTCCAATCATGATTTTTCCAAGCACAGAAACTACTTAAAATGCACTTAAGTTTTCTGATTTTAACTTTTACATCAAATGGCCTAGACAGTTTTTTTTTTTTTTTTTTTTTTTTTTATCATATCAGCATAAAGCTGCGCATAAACAATGGCCATGTCTATATAATGTTTTTATGAATATTATTTTCATAAACTATGGATCCACTTCTAGGGAGCCCAAATTATGATGGTCTCTTATTTTAGTTAACATTGTGAAACAAGTCCATAAATTAACTTCCATGTTAGTTAAGATGAATAACTTTCACAAAAACTGTTGCTATAACAATCTAAAAGTTTGAAATAATAACAAACTATTTTGTAATAGCTAATATAAATCAGGGGTTCCTTGTTATTCAGTGATGAATTAACAGATGATTATGAGTAGTTTTCCTTATTCATGCAAATGTTGTTGTGCCTCTGTAGGTTGTCAGGCTGTATGGTGACAGAGGAAGGCTGTGGTTATGTGTCTTCAGCTCTGAGTTCAAACCCCTCATACCTGAGAGAGCTGGATCTGAGCTACAATCACCCAGGACAATCAGGAATCCAGCTGCTCAACAACAAACTGAAGGAACTGCTCAATGCAATGCCAAACTGCTCAATGCAGATACTCAAGTATGTGGAGCAGTAACACGGTTTCACACAATATCACTAATACTATTAATGTCAGTCGGGTGACGTGAGTTGAATAATAAGTAATGCATGTTTGCCAGAGCCTCTGATGTTTACATACGTTTCACATAAACACATGTAAACTAATGTGTGAATCGATTCGCAAAGTTTAGGGTTCATATTATCAGTACTTGCTGAATCTAAAAGAAGATAGGATTCATTCAGGTTGTTGATGAATTAGTGTAAGCAAGCATACCTATTGATTGGTGAGATCAAATCTTTGTGGATCATAAAGTCTGTTGAAGGACTTCCCTTTGCATATAAAAATACCACATAATTATTTCAATGAATGGCAATTTGGGAGGGGGGCGGGGGTCTAATTGCTATTTTTTGGATTAAAATTTAAAAAATATATTTAAAATGTGCTTTTTAAAAGATAAAGAACACCAAATTTGTTGTGCTGAAAAAATAATCTACTCAATAAAATTGTGGCAACATATTACAAGCAATATTATTAATTCAATTCAACAAATAAGAATTAAGTCTGAATTAATCAAATGAGCTTGTTAAAAGTCAACCATTTAAAATGACTAATTTAGACAAAAATATATGAATACCAGACAGATGTCAAAGATGAATTAAGAACTTTTTATTTTTTATTGCCCACTTTGGCACTTTGAGTTATTGATATAGTGTATGTGCTGAATAATGTCTGTCTGTTATTCAAAAAAAAAAAAAAACTATTTAATTACTTAAAATATATTATTTGAATTAATACACTCATATTATTAATACACTCATATTATTAACCCCCTGAGGTCTACGGTATCGCCGGCGATACCAGATCGCTTTTTTTTTATTAGTGTAAAAGAAACTCATAAATACTCTGTTGACTTTGATTTTCCATAGGAGTTTCATACATCAATCGATTCTGTTAAATGTGTATTATTTTTGTGTATACTCACAATAAAAACAAAGTGTTGTGCTTTTTGCCAAATAAAGAAAAATAAACACGAGTTCTGCCTTCTCTCTGCCAGTGAAGTCCATTCTGAAACGCGTCCGAAAATTAACAATAACTCAGCGAATACTCAGTCAAACAGACATACAGACACACAGGCATGAAGCTTGAATTCTCTTCTTTTAAATGAAGTCATTTATATAAAAAAACAATTATTCTCATCTTGTGAAATCTGTATTAAAAGAGAGCGATTCCAGTCGAGCTCATCTCATCTCATTACGTTATAATCGGCCCCGCCCACGGAGAGCGCGCGCTATTCAAACGCAAATGGCGGAGGCAATCCTGTGAACGCCCACATCAGCTCGAGAAAACACACAAGTTTATTTAGATCATTACCTGTTTACACCGTCTTGCAGCGCTGTGAGAAATAATACTAATGGAAAATGTCCCTCAGAAGTGCGGGTATATCGAGGAGCGAGCTGAGGAATACAAGTAAGTTTTTTCCTTCTCACGTGAATTTCTTCACGTGGGTTTCTGTTTATGAATGAATAAACGGCATGAATGCGCGCTGTTTACCACAGCTGGCAAAGACAGTTTAAATTTAAATCGCGTGTGTGAATGAATGATGATGTTTTAGCAAACTGTATTGCTATACTGAGATAAGTAAACATCGACTGAATGTTGAAATAAAATGTAGGCTATTTGTATAAGCAACGTATTAAACTGCAAATTAACAATATGCCCTAATATTTCATGAAAACAACGTTACAGTCAGACGAAATATGAAAGACAACATTTTGTTGACCAGATTTGGGTACAGTTTTTACTGTAGAATATACTGCCACATCAAATAAGCTTTTGTTTAGCCATTTCTATATATAAAATACTATTTTTGTCAAAAATAAAGTCATCAACTAAGATGTTAGCTGTTCCAATGTTGGTTATATTCAAACTAATGAATACATAGATAAAATGTAGGGCCTATAATCATTTTTTTTTTACAAAGAAAGAGTACACTTGAAATATTGTTGAAATTGTAATTATTGTTGTAATTGTAACCATTTTAATAAAATAGCAAAACATATTTACAAGATAGATGTAAGCAAAATCTTAAATGGTCAATATAAGTCTTCTTCTAAATATATCTTTTGTCCTTGCATTGTGGCTCAGTCAGTGTCACACCTAAGTGAATGGCTAATTATGCAGAGTGGGTGTATTCTAAGGTGTAAACCACTCCTCGTTCACGCCCCCTCGCATATTGGCTTTCCAAGCAAAACCTGTTTTACATCAATTTAAATCAATGTATGGTTTTATGTGAACGATAAAGCAAGACTATTTTCACATAATTTTGAAGAAAAAACTATAGGCGACGACATCCATAAGTCAAAAGTCTTATTGCCACATATTTAGTATGTGTTTTGTGGTCTTATTTCAAAAATTTTAATTTTTAGTTTTTTCGATAACCACGCATAAACATTATTCTCTCAAAAATGAAAACATGTACATACATGTGGCTCACATATTATTGTAGTCCTGTTTGTGCTATATAGAGTGAATTTACACCTTTGCCATTAATATGTTTATAAGCAACTGAAAAAAGCACAAATGTCAGAGCATGTCAGAACACCCCCAGGGCCCAAAAAAACGCTCAGACTCCAGAGGGTTAATAACATTACCTTAATTTTGTGTTATGTCAAAATCATTTCACACAGAAAATTCCCCAGTGCTAAATTAACACTGCACAGTGTTTATATGGGAACCACCAGCAGAGCCTTTAACCCTCTGGGGTCTGAGGTGTTTTCTGGGCCCTGGAGGTGTTCTGACATGCTCTGACATTTGTGTTTATTTCTGTTACTTGTGACATATTCATGGCTAAAGTCTAATTACACTGTATTCAGCACAATCTCTGCTACAATAATATATCAGCAGCATGTATGTAAAAGTTTGTAGTTTTGAGATAATGACATGCGTGGTTTGTGAAGAAAAAAAAAATGTCACTGAAATAAGGCCATAAAACCCATACTGATTATTTCTTCACAAGACTTTTGAAAATTGTATCACGTAGCCTAGAATATTTGCTCCAAAACTATGTGAAAATAATCCTGCATACTCATTCAGATAAGACAATATATTGATTTAAAATTTGCCAGACATGTTTTGTGTGAGAAAGCTTTATGCGAGTAGGCATGGACACATCATGAATATTAATGTCTTTCACACCTGAGGAAGACAAAGACCCTCCCCTAATGGCCCTATCAGGGGCTATCAGGCCCTATCATTCTGAGCAACCTTGCACAAAGAATGAGGAGAACTATTTACTATTTAGACCCTCCACTATTTACGTTTACCCAACCAAAATACAGTACACAGCATGAATTATAGCTTACAAATGCCTTTTCAGAATTTGCTACAGAATACAGAGGAACAAAATGTGCTTAAACTCAGCAACATTAGATATTAAAATATTACATAGTGATCTTAATCATCTAACTTTTTGTAGCTAATAACCTAATAAGAGAAAGTATGAGGCAAGTACAGTACACAGCATAAATCATTACACCCCATCTGAACATAACATATCTTTAAAAAAAAAAAAGTGTCCTAGATGTAAAGACAAATTTCTGAATTTGTTGGGTTTCAGAGGGGTGTAATGTAAAAAATTTTTTTTTTACAAAATACAAATACTCAATTCTGCACCATTAAAATGTGCAACACTCTTTGTTTTACCACTAATTTATATGTAATATCTAATGTACTTAGACCATGAATAATTTTCTTGACATTTCATGATTTTGGGCCATGTGAGTTCCCAAACATGATGAATGATAGCTACACCTTTTTGAATTGGCATTAGAGGCACAGGCCTTTGTCATTTTTAATACCTGGAACAGACTTGCACACTTGCTGTCCATGTACACATGCTTTCAAATGACCAGATATTCAAAAGTGCAGGTATTGTGACAGACCTAAAATATATGTGTCTGCCTTTGTGCATAAAGCATTTGCATAAAACATTTTTCCGACCTAACTTGAGCAAACATACTACTATGAGAGTGAAATTTATTTAAACACCTTATTTTGGTATTTAGTCACTTAGTTTTAGTTTGTAGAGCTTTGCAGCTATTAGACTTTATTACAATGTTGCTAGACCAGAATCCTGAATTTGGCTCCCTTTTTTTTTTTTTTTTTGATAATTTTGCTGTTTCTCGCAACTTATTAACTATCAAATATTAACTATTTGCACTTTACATTTGTTCCTTTTCAGTTTGGACCATGGAAAACCTTTTAGAATCACTCCAGGACCGAGAAAATGTAGGTATCTCTCTTTGGGTTACCAGTCTGACTCTCTAATCATTAGGCCCCAACCAATCTGTTAAACACAAACACATGGACGCATGCGCACACACACACAGCCCTAAAACTGTCCTTTATGTACTTCTAACCTCTACTCTTGTGTTCAGATGCCTGTGATCTCACACTGGATCCAAACACAGCACAAAATCATCTCATTCTGTCTGAGGACAACAGGAAAGTAACACATGTCAAAGAGAAGCAGTCATATCCTGATGATCCAGAGAGATTTGATTCCTGTGAGCAGCTTCTGTGTAAAGAGAGGCTGACTGGACGCTGTTACTGGGAGGTTGAACGGATTGGTTGGGCTAATATAGCAGTGTCATATAAACAAAATAAAGGCGGGAATAACTGTAGGTTTGGATACAATGACAAATCCTGGAGTCTGTACTGCTTTGACAACAGATTCACTGCCTGGCACGATAATATAAATACTGACATACCTGCCCCATCACCCTTGTCTAAAAGAGTAGGAGTGTATGTGGACGTGTCGGCCGGCACTCTGTCCTTCTACAGCGTCTCTGACACACACACACTCACACACTTACACACATTCAACACCACATTCACTGAACCCCTCTATGCTGGATTCAGGGTTTATGATGACTCAGTGTCTCTGTGTCAGATTTAACAGCCTCCTGTGAGAGTCAACTGAGACACCATAACCAAACTCCCTTTTTTATAGTTACAAACTTTTCCCACCCACCTTCCTTACATACAACCACTTACACATTTAACTGTTGCAAGGACAAATTCTTTAAGTTCTGAAGCGTATAATGCACTAACAAACACATCTCCATTTCCGGATTTGTATTCACGAACTTTGTTGAACTTTGTATTGAAGTCACATTGTTTCATGATTTACGTATGTCACATGTTTTACATTGTTTCATGATTTGCGTTTTACATTGTTATATGATTTACTAGTCACATGATTTTACTTCCTCTGGAAAAAACCCTAGCATAAGCACAGTAACTGATGTAACCAACGTTCCTATACCAAAGTTTGTGAGTGGTGTTGCGTTTTTGATTATATGAATATAGTTCGTCTTCAGTTTAGTTTTTACTAAGATTCTTTGATTGATATTGCTCTGCTGTATTTCTTAACTTGATAAGCTCGGATGAGGACAAGTTAACCATATATACTGCTTGAACTGCATATAAGGTAATTAGCCTTGTAAATCTATTCACAGGACTGCCCTGTAATAGGATAGAGCTGAAAGTATTATAACCTGTAACCTTTTTGATGATTTGCTACAAACCTTTTTTTGTATAACCAGTATTTTAATCTTTTGTATAAATACATTTTATTTTATAAAGACAAGTACTGTTTGTTTATACTTCAGCTCAACAAAGTCAGTTCTATAAGAGCATAATGAGTATATCTTATACTACTAATCGGCAAAGTATCCTTGGACAAGATTCTGCTGGAAGGTAAGCATAAATTTTGATCCATAGGCTTAACTTACAAATATGTATTGTTACACAATGGGGAGATATACTACTTCTAGATTTGCTGATATGTGTTAGACCAGCCAATGGAGTTAATCCTATAAATCTGACCTGACAGCGCAAGGCTATCTAACTAACTTTGGTTACTATGAAGCTAATCAGGAAATAAGATAATATCAGATCTCACTACACTGTCCAAGACTACATTTAATAAAATTAAAATTACATTACTTTTAGTTTGTCAGCCTTTAGCTAACCTACATGCTGCATACATCTACAAATGCAGCAGACAAATATCTGTGGTATTATTATGACGAGCTGTTCTGGTATCAGGTATCATCTGTTGTTATTGTGTGTGTCATTGTGTGAGTCAATGGAGACTTCAGCAAGTCAAAGGTGATGGTCTGTAGAAACACTTTGGGCTGTTCATTTGGTGTGATCTTATAAAAGCTACTGCAAATGTAATTTCAGAAAACTGTATATTATATAACAGTATGTTTATTATACAGATAAAATCACCTTAGTGATTGGTATTATCAATTTAAATGAGACAATCTTCAGCAGCCCTGAAATGATGCATTCAACACTCTTGTTGTACAGTTATTATTGGCTCAGTCTGCACTATTGTCTTTATATTTTGTTATTTTATATTTTATTTTGTCAACAAGTTATGTTACAGCTTACATTTTTCTGTTTACATTTATTTCTTTTTTTCCTGTGTTTTGAGTTTGTCAAAACATTTTGTCAGGTAACCTAAAAAAAACAAAAAAAAAACATGGTTTTAGGTCAAAATAAATTACAAATATTATTGAAAATGACTGAATAATTTTGACTTCACTATGTTGCAGAAGTGGAAGTAACTTTTAAGCATCAGATCAGGTGAAAAGTCCCTTTACTGTAACATCTGCACAGTGTAATACTGTTTCTGGTTTTGTTCAATAAATATTTGCACATGGTGAATCACATTATCTGTCTTTCATGATACATCTGTAAAGTTCAGATTGAGGACTGAGAGATTCAGACACTAAACATTGAGATGATGCAGTGATTAGTGTGTGTTTAAAGCAGACGTCACACACTCACACACTGTCTGCTCTCCTCTATTTCATGTGTCTTTCTGATTCTCAGTCTGTTTTGATTCTTCATTGGTTCCTCTCTCATGTCCTGAATGGATGTGTAGTTGGAGTCTCTGCTGCTGGACGGGGGTCAAAAGTCAATGAAGAAAGACAATTACGGACACTCAAGCTACAACATTGGGTATTTAAATGTTGTCTATTTTGTGATAAATTCATACGTTCTTTGTTATGTATAACATGTATAACATAAACAGGCTTATACAGGATATTTTACAACCATTATGAGTTTAAAACCATAGAAATAAACATTATTTTATTGTCAAAACAAATGAACTCAATTCAAGTGTGCATTATTATGACCGCCGCTAGCGTAGCTAGCCGGTCATATAGGGATTGTCAAAGTTTTTTTTTTTTTTTTTTTTCGTCACCTTACTGAATTTTTCGTCAACGATACCAGGGACACCGAAGCACCGGGGAACATGAAATTTGGTGGGCATGTAGCCCCACTAGACTTCTAAGGAAAAATTTCGTTTGGTCCCCGGGGGCCACTCCCCCCCCGCGCTGGGCCCCCCAAACCCCAAAAAATGCAGTTTTTCCTAAATAACTACCTGAACCGTGGCACCGAGGATGAAGACATTTTTATGGTATGTTGGTCTACTAGACTTTTACGGAAAAATTTCGTTTGGTCCCCGGGGGCCACTTCCCCCCCCGCGCTGGGGCCCCCTTAAATTTTTCGTCAACGATACCAGGGACACCGAAACACCGGGGAACATGAAATTTGGTGGGCATGTAGCCCCACTAGACTTCTAAGGAAAAATTTCGTTTGGTCCCCGGGGGCCACTCCCCCCCCGCGCTGGGCCCCCCAAACCCCAAAAAATGCAGTTTTTCCTAAATAACTACCTGAACCGTGGCACCGAGGATGAAGACATTTTTATGGTATGTTGGTCTACTAGACTTTTACGGAAAAATTTCGTTTGGTCCCCGGGGGCCACTTCCCCCCCCCCGCGCTGGGGCCCCCGTAAATTTTTCGTCAACCATACCAGGGACACCGAAACACCGGGGAACATGAAATTTGGTGGGCATGTAGCCCCACTAGACTTCTAAGGAAAAATTTCGTTTGGTCCCCGGGGGCCTCTCCCCCCCCCGCGCTGGGCCCCCCCAAACCCAAAAAAATGCAGTTTTTCCTAAATAACTACCTGAACCGTGGCACCGAGGATGAAGACATTTTTATGGTATGTTGGTCTACTAGACTTTTACGGAAAAATTTCATTTGGTCCCCGGGGGCCACTTCCCCCCCCGCGCTGGGGCCCCCGTAAATTTTTCGTCAACGATACCAGGGACACCGAAGCACCGGGGAACATGAAATTTGGTGGGCATGTAGCCCCACTAGACTTCTACGGAAAATTTAGTTTGGTCCCCGGGGGCCACTCCCCCCCCGCGCTGGGCCCCCCCAAACCCCAAAAAATTCAGTTTTTCCTAAATAACTACCTGAACCGTGGCACCGAGGATGAAGAAATTTTTATGGTATGTTGGTCTACTAGACTTTTACGGAAAAATTTCGTTTGGTCCCCGGGGGCCACTTCCCCCCCCCGCGCTGGGGCCCCCGTAAATTTTTCGTCAACGATACCAGGGACACAGAAGCACCGGGGAACATGAAATTTGGTGGCCATGTAGCCCCACTACACTTCTACGGAAAAATTTCGTTTGGTCCCCGGGGGCCACTCCCCCCCCGCGCTGGGCCCCCCCAAACCCAAAAAAATGCAGTTTTTCCTAAATAACTACCTGAACCGTGGCACCGAGGATGAAGACATTTTTATGGTATGTTGGTCTACTAGACTTTTACGGAAAAATTTCGTTTGGTCCCCGGGGGCCACTTCCCCCCCCTGCGCTGGGGCCCCCGTACATTTTTCGTCAACGATACCAGGGACACCGAAACACCGGGGAACATGAAATTTGGTGGGCATGTAGCCCCACTAGACTTCTACGGAAAAATTTCGTTTGGTCCCCGGGGGCCACATCCCCCCCCCCCCCCCCCCCCCCCGCGCTGGGCCCCCCCAAACCCAAAAAAATCCGTTTTTCCTAAATAACTACCTGAACCGTGGCACCGAGGATGAAGACATTTTTATGGTATGTTGCTCTTAAGGGCCCACATCAACCTAGCCCATAATCACTCATTTGTGATTTGCGCCCCTCCCATAAAAAATGAAAATGCAATATTATTCTGCTTTAATCGCCCCTATCTTCAGTGGAGATGTTCAGAACTGCACCATATTTCATGTGTATGATTAACTTGACAACCTCTGGGGGTATCCTCTGCTAAGTTTTGTAGAATTTCATCCATGGGGGGGTATAAAATAAATTCATTTATGTGCACATTTAGTGACTGTACACTCATCGGCCTGTAGATGGTGCTGTTGAGCGAAGGGTTGCTGGTTTAGGATGATACTGTCACACACACACATGCAGGAATACAAACAAACGCAAGCATGCACACACACTGACATCCACACGCACAGACACACACCCATACACACACATACAAATCCACATGCACAGACACACACACACAAACACACACGCGCACACATGTACGCACACATACATACACGCACAGACACACACACATACACAAACACACACACATACACACACACATACACACACACACACACACACACACACACACACACACACACACACACAGACATGCACATACTATTACTTTTTTTAGGTATATACATAAACACGCAATACAGCCAAATTACTCCAGCAAATTACATTACTGAGCGGCGGTCATATTTTGTACCGCGATGTGGTACATCTAGTTTATTCACAGCTGCTGAAATAGCCTTAACTAGTTTTACTTTCTCGCATAGCCAGACCTTTACCAGCCTTCATGGGCGATTCTAGACCCTTTACATATAACTTTGAGCAGGTATGGTCCCAGCTTAAGTAGTTTGACTGATCTAAAGCTGTTTATTTATGAAATAAACTTTATTTTTATCTGGATTATTTATACAGTTAAAGTGAAAGAAATTGCATTTTTAGGTATGTTTTGCAATATTTGTTAATTGTTATTAAGCAATAAGGCATAATCTGTTATTTTTTTATTACAAGTGAAGGATTACAAATTTTAAGAATCTATTTCAGATATGCTTCCTTACATAACATCACGGTAAAGAATACTGATTTTAGCATTTGAGGTTTTAATTTAGATTCCAATATAGACTGAGAAAGTTTAGCAGCGGTTATGGTGATTATATCACGAGATTCCTGATAAAAAATGATAAAACAGCGCTGTGTTACCCCATGATTCTGATGGGGATACCGGCTGTAGAGGTTAAGACAACAACTCCCATGATTCTGCCAAATCAAGGCGTCATCAAGCTACGCCTGTTTTGAATAAGCGACCTCTATTGGCGAAAAGTTACATAGTGTGGCTTTAGTAGTGTTACATTAATCTTTGCTATTAAAATGGATGAACGTATCCTTGGAAATTTTTGATTTCGCTAGTTTTTATCTGTTTTCCTGAACAAATCCAGCTAGTGCCACTCTAACCGGCTACCGCTAAGCTTGTTCATCCTCCCAGCCCTCCTCCACTCCGGCGGCGACACACCACAGACCCTGGTGCACCAGCGGTTGAAGGCTCGGGCTAGGCCTCGGGCGAAGACCTCTTAGGCCGGTGACACACTGGATGCGTGGCGTAAGCGTGGCGTTTCTGTTGCGTGTCAGCTGCGTGTCAGCTGCGTGGCGTTTCCCATGTCTTTGCACACCAGAAGCGTGTCTGACGCGGCGCTGCTGCTGCTAGGTGACATATGATAACCCTCATTGATGATATATTTGACATAGCCTATGGGGAGAGCTGTGGAAGGCCTATACTTCATGTTAAACATAAATATATAGCAGCAAAGACAACGTCGGCAGTGTTGACGGCAATATAGGCTACAGAATATTTCGTTCTGTAATGACAGGTGCAGTATTTGAAAATCAATAATATTTTTTGAAATTGCATTTATATTTGCATTTATGTCAAACCCTAGACACTTTCAAACATCAAAATGACATTTATTAATATGTATCCGTGTCAAAATGTCATATAAACATCTTTTCCTATTCAATTTTGCTTGGAAACGCTTCCAAGACGCTTGTGTCGCGTGAAAAATAGGCGTCGGTTCTATTTCTAGCATGCACGCGTTTTCCGCGCGGCTCCAGCCGCGCCTGAGACGCGCGTCTCACTGACCCCTCATTTACACTGAACACGTCTGCGGCGCATTACGGCTGCGACACGGCTACCGGAGCTGATCGCGCCCATTCTAGTCAATGCTTGTGTTTACACCGGCCGCGACGCGGCGCGTTTCAGAAGCTTCCCAGAAGCGGCTCTCCGCGCCGCTTCGCTAAATATAGGCGCCAGGGCCCGTATTCATAAAGAATCTTAATGCAAAGAGTAGCTCCTAGTGACAAAATTCTAAGAAAATTCTTAGAAATGTGGGCGTTTACTCTTAAAATTAAAGAAAAATTCCTAGTAAAGAAAAAAGTAATTCAGAAAGCATCTTAACCCTTAAAAGAGGTCTTAAGGTCAAAATTGTTAGGAGCACGGACGAGGACTTTTAAGAGGCTTAAGAGTTTCTTTAGCAGAGGAGAAAATGGCAGAAAGACGAAGAGGGAGAAGAAATGTGTTGCAGACAATGAATTAATGAGTTAATAAGACGCTATCGATTAGATCGTGCAGGGATCATGTTTGTGACAGATCTTATTAGAGACACGCTAATATCTCCGAAACAGCACAGAAATGCCATAGCGCCAGAAATGAAAGTAATCACTACATTACGATATTTGGCAACTGGGAAAATTCCATGTTTGATACATTAAAACCAACATTAAAACCAACATTCAAACCACCACTTAAATAGACATGCCAGCAATCAGTGTAATTGGAAAGAGTGGAACAATTTTTATCATTCTAAGCCAAGCAAATACCTTATAGGAAATGAACAGCATGGTAAATAAAATAAAAAGGATTTATATACACATATATAATGTGTATGTGTGTGTGTGAGAACGGTCAAATAGGAAAAATTACGCATGTAATTTCAAAGTGAAGGCTTAGAATAGACCCTATACTTAAAATCACTTTTTTTTTTTTTTTCTTGGACAACCAACCAATCACAGTCTTCAAAAGATTGTGTCATACATAGCAACGGGGTCAACCCCGCCTCCTTACTAAGATGAAAGTTTTTGGCTTTTCCTTACTCAGAGTTGCTCTCAGATCGGTCCCGAATCGCTTTTAAGCTAAGACTCCTACGTAAAAGTTTTTAAGCTAAATTAAGAGTTTTCTTAGAGGATTCTTAGAATCTTTATGAATACGGGCCCAGGTCTATTTTTGACGGACGCGCGTCCAAGTCGCACCGGGAATACAAAATAAAAGTAAAAAAAACATTGTCAAATTCAAAATAAACACCCTGTGCAAACTCCCAAACGTATTACACACCAATATCCTTGGTAGAAACCATAGACTGTATGGTAGAAACTCAAAAATCAAGAAAAACCACGTCGGACAGGCAAATCACGTGGTCTTGCGCATCCAGTCGCTCCGCTTCTGAAATGCTCCTGGTGTGAGTTGGCACCGCGTGGAGGACGGAATAAAACCTTGTCGCAGACGTAATGCACCGCACACGTGTGCTGTGTAAATGAGGGGTCAGGCAGTGTGCAAGCTCTAACCTGTTAACATGGGAGCCGAAATAAAAACGGACACGCCACGCATCCAGTGTGTCACCGGCCTTACCCTCCGCCACCTCCAGTCTTCCAGATGTTCACCAGGAACCACTTCGCCTCTCTTCACGGAACCAAATCCAATGCTGTGATCATCAGAGACATCATTGTCCGGCGCGTTCGGATCAGGTGCGGGGCCGTTTACACTCACCGTTTTCAACTAAAAACTGAAAACCTTTTAATTTGCACGACAACAGTGTTTTGGAGGCCTGAAAACGCAAACTTCTGAAAACAGGTTTCAAAGAGGACTTTTTTGAAAACGATACCATTATTGTCTCAGTGTAAAAAAACAAAAGCGAATTTGTGAAAACGGTGACATCATGTGCATCTACGTGTTCAGTCTATAGTCGCATAGTGTTTCTGTGCAAAGTGACATCGCCAACAACTAGTTGTTTTCGCAAATCCATGTGAACGGGGATCGTTTTGACAACATTGACATCTGTATGCAGAAAAACGCAAAGAAAAAAGTTTACAGTTTTAGTACATCATTGTCGTGTAAACACCCTAAAATGTGCAGTGCTGGGGTCCTCCAGGACCAGGTTAAGAACCACACTTCTAAATGAATTGCTAATATCATGGTGTTATGAACAGAAACTGCTCTTTGTAAATAACTGGAATCATTTCTGGGAGTGATCTTTCTTCTGTGCTGATGGTCTGCACTCCACTCTAACACTCTAACAACTTAAACTAAACTATGCCTATATGTAGTCCAATTTATACAATGTCTCTTTTTCCCAAATAGTTGAGCACAAATAATAAGTTTATTAAAGGAAAAATATCCCCGCTATCTCTTGAATTTATCTGCACTGTGTGCTATAGGTGTCTTGAGCTGATCTGGGCCCGTATTCATAAAGAATCTTAATGCAAAGAGTAGCTCCTAGTGACAAAATTCTAAGAAAATTCTTAGAAATGTGGGCGTTTACTCTTAAAATTAAAGAAAAAATCCTAGTAAAGAAAAAAGTAATTCAGAAAGCATCTTAACCCTTAAAAGAGGTCTTAAGCTCAAAATTGTTAGGAGCACGGACGAGGACTTTTAAGAGGCTTAAGAGTTTCTTTAGCAGAGGAGAAAATGACAGAAAGACGAAGAGGGAGAAGAAATGTGTTGCAGACAATGAATAACAGTGAGTTAATAAGACGCTATAGATTAGATCGTGCAGGGATCATGTTTGTGACTGATCTTATTGGAGACACGCTAACATCTCTGATACAGCACAGCGCCAGAAATGAAAGTAATCACTACATTACGATATTTGGCAACTGGGAAAATTCCATGTTTGATACATTAAAACCAACATTCAAACCACCACTTAAATAGACATGCCAGCAATCAGTGTAATTGGAAAGAGTGGAAATTTTTTTATCATTCTAAGCCAATCAAATACCTTATAGGAAATTAACAGCATGGTAAAAAAAAAAAAAAGGATTTATATACACATATAAAATGTGTGTGTGTGTGTGTGTGTGAGAACGGTCAAATAGGAAAAATTACGCATGTAATTTCAAAGGGAAGGCTTAGAATAGACCCTATACTTAAAATCACTTTTTTTTTTTCTTCTTCTTGGACAACCAACCAATCACAGTCTTCAAAAGATTGTGTCATACATAGCAACGGGGTCAACCCCGCCTCCTTACTAAGATGAAAGTTTTTGTCTTTTCCTTACTCAGAGTTGCTCTCAGATCGGTCCCGAATCGCTTTTAAGCTAAGACTCCTACGTAAAAGTTTTTAAGCTAAATTAAGAGTTTTCTTAGAGGATTCTTAGAATCTTTATGAATACGGGCCCTGATCTTTAAGAGTTTATTAGACTGTTATCAGAATAATGTGTTTGGCTCCTGTTTTTCTTATTAGTGTCTTGTTTGTGAAACCCTTACTCATTGGTTTTAAGGCTTAGTTCATCTACATGCTATCTAAATATTGATGAAATCTTTTAAGATACATGCATTTAAGGCCAATTCACACTGCACAAAAGACCCTGGCCAAAGCATCAGTTACCAGATTACAGTAATTAAATATATCAAATGAAAAATATAATTATATGTAAAAAAAAAAAAAGTAAAATGAAATGTTTTTCCACAGTTTCAAAATAGGTGTATCATGGCTCTATGTAGACGTTTACTAATAAAAATATTTACTAGCCTCACCCCTAAACCTAATTCTTACATAATTTTTTTTTTTTTTTTTTTGATGAGTATTGTGCATAATTTTGTATTCATGTGTAATTTATAAAATGTTACTAATACTTCTGGTAATGGGACTTGAATCTGTTTCTGAGGGGATCGTGAGCTCAGCGCCCCCTCTTGTGTTCAAAATAACTTTTTTGAACCCGTGATACTTCTCAAACTTTTCTACCAATGAAAGTTTGACATGTCATTAAATCAGGGAGTGTTTTGTTTGTTTAGTCTCTCAGCTTTTTCGCTGGTCAGTCAGTTGCTCTGCGGGAAATCTCGGTTTATGTTATTGCTTTTCCTCTACGCGTGGTATTTTTCTCTTTTTAAATGTCTCTGGAGGAAGAGCTGTCGTGTCCCGTGTGCACTGAGCTCTTCACTGACCCTGTGTTATTGAGCTGTGGTCACAGTTTCTGTCGTCAGTGCATTAATGATCACTGGACCTCGAGCAGATCCAGAAACTGTCCCGTCTGTCGACAGCTTTCACCTCAGCAACCGGTGTCCAATCTGAGCCTGAGGAACACCTGTGAGTCTTACCTGAGAGAGAACAACACGAGGAAGGAGAGGGAAAGAGAACATGTTTGTCAGATACACGGAGAGAAAATTGAGCTGTTCTGTCAAACGGACGAACAGGTTTTATGTTCAGAGTGTAAGAAACTTGAGCACGGATGGCACAAAATACATCCGCTACAACAGGCTGTACGACAACGAAAGGTGAGTGAACGCTGAATGTGAAATAAGCATTTCATTAGCATGCCATGGCGTTATTAAACGATCATTCTTTTTCTTTTTGGAATAACAAATTATATGTGTGTGTGAGAGAGAGAGAGAGAGAGAGAGAGAGAGAGAGAGAGTGTGTGTGTGTGTGTGTGTGTGTGTGTGTGTGTGTGTGTGTGAGAGAGAGAGAGAGAGACTGTGTGTGTGTGTGTGTGTGTGTGTGTGTGTGTGTGTGTGTGTGTGTGTGTGTGTGAGAGAGAGAGAGAGAGAGAGACTGTGTGTGTGTGTGTGAGAGAGAGAGAGAGAGAGAGAGAGAGAGAGAGAGAGAGAGAGAGACTGTGTGTGTGTGTGTGTGTGTGTGTGAGAGAGAGAGAGAGAGAGAGAGAGAGAGAGAGAGAGAGAGAGTGTGTGTGTGTGTGTGTGTGTGTGTGTGTGTGTGTGTGTGTGTGTGTGAGAGAGAGAGAGATAGTGTGTATGAGAGAGACTGTGTGTGTGTGTGTGTGTGTGTGTGTGTGTGTGTGTGTGTGAGAGAGAGAGAGAGAGAGAGAGAGAGAGAGAGAGAGAGAGAGTTTGTGTATATAATATACTGGTCCTAAAATTAACACTAACACAAATGCGAGTAAAAATCAGCATGGCTGGTAACATTGTTATGAATGAAAATGCGATGTTGTGAGTGTCATATTTTAGAGTCATGTGTGTCACCATGATGGCGTTTGCTTTGTAGGCCTGTTTGTATGAATGACACTGTGCTAAAAGTGTTAGTGTGAAAGCACTCCTGCTATCTGAATGTAACTCGCTCTGGATTGGTTTACTGCAGGATTCAGAGGGATTTGACACATTCACACCCTGTTGATGAGGCTCCACTGGGTGTCTATCACAGACACAGATGTAGGAAATAAGGTTTTCTTTAAATGAATGCTGCATGCTAATTCTTTGTTTTGTCTTTAAAGGAGAAGCTGAAAGCAGCTCTTCGTCCAGCCGAGAAGAGCTTGTGGTCATTGCAAAATGGTGCAGCACAAGATGCAAAGACCTCGGATTACAATCAGGTGACGAATTCCATTGACATTCTGTTGTTAGTAAACTAGCCAGATTCCAGTAGAGGACTAAACTGGTTCCAGTAGAAAAAAAAAAAAAACTGGGGAGAGTTGTAATCCAAACTTTTATTATTTTTTATGTAGTTTCATATTTCATATTAAATGCTCTGAACTGTACTTTTAAGACTTTGTAAACCTGGTTTGTCAACAAATATAGAACAAATACATAAAATAAGTCTAAAATGATTTGTGTATTAATGTTGTGTCAAATGGAGGTCTATAGACTGTCCCATTCGGTGCGGAAGTCCACATTAAAGTCATTTCCGTTTGTTTACGTATAGACCTGAAGCTTGTGCAGATGTTATATAACAAATTAAACAAGAGCATCTGCCAATTCAGATGATACACAGTCTAGCATTAGACATTCATTTACATAATCGCAAATGAAGTTTAAATCTAGATGTGGAAATCCCTTTTAGCACACAGACACGTACAACTTCTAATGTAGTTTCAGGAGGGTGGTGGTCAAGTTATCAAACGAGAACATTCAAATATTACATTAAAAATGAACACTTAAACCCCCCAGTCTCAAGTCCAGCAGACAGAGAGAAGAATCAGGGAGGAGTTTAAGAAAATCCACCGGTTCCTGAAAAAGGAGGAGGAGAGCAGGATAGCAGCTCTAAATGAAGAAGAGAAACAAAAGAGAGGAAAGCTGGAGAAGAGAAGGAAGGGGAGAATACATTCACTCTCAGACAGACTCCGAGAGGTGGAGGAGGGAATGAAGGATGATGACATCACTTTCCTTCAGGTGGGGGAGGGGATAAACTTCACACACTCACACGTTTTGTTATTTTATTACAGTCACTAATCTAGCTGTGCATTTTCACAGAATTATAACAGCCTAATGAGCAGGTATTTATTGGTTTCTAAGTAAAACAAATATAATAGAGTTTAGTTGAGTCTAGTCGTTACTCTGAGAGCTGTGTGTGTGTGTGTGTGTGTGTGTGTGTGTGTGTGTGTGTGTGTGTGTGTGTGTGTGTGTGTGTGTGTGTGTGTAGAGCTAAATACACGCTTCCAGATGCAGAACTGAGTTCAGAAGCTCTTGTTGATGTTCCTAAACATCTGGGCAACTTGAAGTACCAAGTGTGGGAGAAGATGAAGGACGTCTGCCCTTACTGTGAGTGCTAGACTTCTAGAAAAATAACTAATAGATATCACCATACTTTCTCAAATGATTAATCACTGTACATTAGACAAATATAACATTTCAGACTTGTAATACAAAACAATTTTGTAAATGAGGCAGTTTCATTTAATTAAATACACACTAGTTTGTATACATTTCCAGAATAGAAAACTGGACATTGGATGAAGCAGATTCAAAATTCATGTTTGTTTTCTTGACATACTAAAGTTAAAGGTTTTTACAGAGGGGATTTATAGGCCTATTTGTATGAATAAGTGTTAGTGTGAGTAAAAGTGTTAGTGTGAAAGCACCCCTACTATCTGAATGTAACTTGGTCCGGATTGGTTTACTGCAGGTCATGCCTCAGATTCAGAGGGATTTGACACATTCATACCCTGTTGATGAGCCATGCTGTCTATTATCACAGACAGAACCTGTAGATAAAGTGTTATGAATATGTGCATTTTTGAAGGTTTATTCCCTCAATAGTCTGAAAGAAGACAAAACAGCTATGAAATGTTGGAATGTTATGGAATGTTATGGAAGCAAAACTCCCACAAAATCTCCCAAACATCCCCAAATTGACAAGTGCAATAAAAACGATAGATTTGCCTGTAGTGTGTTTCCTTAAATTGACTGACAGATGATCTCTTCTTCTAATCTCTCCAGATCCCGTGATCCTGAACCCAAACGCTGCTCCACCAGACGTCTCTGTGTCCGATGATCTGACCTCTGTGACCTCATCATGTTTCCATCGGCAGGACAAGCACAAAGCTCTTCGTCTGCACAGGAACCGGATGGTGTTGGGAAGTGTGGGATATGGTGATGGCGTTCACACATGGGAAATCGAGGTGGGAAACAATCGCCACTGGACACTAGGAGTGTGTTTTGGATCGGAGGGAAAACCTCCTACACAACCTCTGACCCCTGAAAACGGCTTCTGGGGTCTCAGACGGGATGGATACTTGTACCATTTCCTGAACACAACACTAATCTTCAAGCTGGTGACGAATCCCCAAGTAGTGCGAGTGAGGCTAGAGGATTGTTATGACATGAAGGGAGGATGGTGGAGGAATGTGAGTTTTTATGACACTTCTAATGATTACCTTTTTGCCAACATTGGAGTGCCTGCTGGGAAGGATCTCTTTCCATTTGTGATCCCAGAAGAGCCTTCTGTCCCACTGCGTGTCGTCCCAGCTAAAGTTACTCTGACCATTGAACCGTTTGAACCGTTTGAACCATTTGAACCATTTGGACCATTTGAACCGGTTGAACCAAAGCTTTCCTTCAAGGAGAGACATCGAGTCTTGATCATCATCTGTTTTTGTGTCATTATGGCGATATTGGTGATTCTGTCATGGAATATCGATGACAAAGTGCATGAAAAGGAAAGCATTTAACAAGCTGTCCATTTACTGACATAATGGTCTGTTGCGATGCCCCAGACATTAGCAAACAAAAGGTTATGGACTGTCTTAATTGTCTAACTAAATCTTGGAGAAAGTCTGTGCTGCATTAATGTGGCGTAACCTGAAAAAGACCGGTGTCATCATTGCTAATATTTACACTTACTCACTACTTGCATCTTGATTTTAGTCTAATTTTATATGCACATTTATTTTATTCTTGCATCACCATGTCCCTTTAATCGCTGTACTTCACCAGGCTCCCAACAGGAGTGTGTGTGAGAGAGAGGAGGCACGAAGACGATCAGGGCTGGTGGTGTGTGACGACACACATCTGTGATGAATGAAGCCTCGTAACCGCCACTATTAAATACTGAGTGTATCCGGTCCTAATCCAACCGCTCTGTTGTGCGTTCCCCAAAAACATTTTTAGCAAACTATGGTTTCAAGTTCCATCGCCTGTTGGTTTGGCCAACAATATAATAATTGTTATAGTTATACTCATAAATATTGTTCTTGTTGTGAATGTGTCTAAATGCTGGGGACAGTGTAAACATCTGTGGTAGTTTCTGTTGAACCGTCTCTTATTATTATTATTATTATTAATATTAATATAGACATTTTCCACAGTAGTTGATCACTGATTTCAAACCAAATTACTTCTAAACTTTGAGATTAGGATTGATCCTTTATCCATCTCACAATATCCCACAGTTCTTCCCATTGCTCCTCAGCAGATATAACAGTCATGATGTTGAAAGCTGGTGCTGCATATCTTTGTGATGTATCATATCTCCACACCAGAACTGAACTGCTCGTGACTCATTATTATTCCCAGCAGTGCTCAGTATCCTGGATTGTGTGTCGAAATATCTTGTTTGGCCAGTTATGCAAAGTCTTAAAAGTACAGTTCAGAGCAGTTCATGATATTTGATTCTCTTTTGTTGTGTAGTCCAAGCTTTCATCTCTTTATGCTTTTGGTCATTAGTTGTTGATTTACATTGGTATTTTGTCTTTGACAATGGCTTGCTGGTTTTCTTCAATAAATCTCAGATTGAGGACTGAGAGATTCAGTGTGAAAGCAGACGTCACACACTCACACACTCTCTGCTCTCCTCTATTTCATGTCTTTCTGATTCTCAGTCTGTTTTCATTCTTCATCTTCATTGGTTCCTCTCTCATGTCCTGAATGGATCAAGACCTGGGGCCTCATGTACAAAGACTTGCGTTGAATTCATACTAAAACATTGCGTACGGACAAAGCTGTAAATGTGCGTACGCACAAAAAAAACCAGATGTATGAATCTCTGCGTACGAAGGATCCCACGCATATTCTCTTTGTACATCCCAGTTAACGTAAAATTGAGCGCACATGCACGAGCACAACGCCCCACCCAGTCTCCTCCCTTAATTAAATTAATTTAAATATGGTAATGAGTCCACTTTGGCAAAAGAAAACAGTAATAAAATGGCGGCAAGAAACGAAACTTTACAGAAAGTGAATTGGAGGAGGTGCTACTATCGGAGGTAGAAACGAAAAAAAAAAAAATTTATTTGGAACTTTGTCCTCCGGAATTAATAACAAAAGGAAAAAATATGAGTGGGAGAGTTTGGCTGATGCCGGTGGGATCTGAAAGTCGCACTGTAGAGTAGTACAGTTGAGACACTTTTTGCGTTTTGATTTTCCACACAAAAATAGACACTGAAAAGAAGTGAATTTCCACATGACATGCCACATGACATTTCATTAGCTTGTAGACTAAGATATTATCAATCAATAATTCCTACAAGTAGTTTATATTTTCCACAATTAGATCATAAAAATAAGGTGCTTTTTGTCTCAACTTTGTCTCAACTGTACCAATATGTGGTACAGTTGAGACAGTGCATGGTACAGTTGAGACACCCATTTTTAATGATGTAAAGGTAACTAACCATTCATTGTAAATAATAAAAAATAAAGACAAATAAAGAAAATAACAATTGGGCAACATTTTTTTTATTCATCCATTTATATTCATTCATTTTATTTAAATTAGCACTGGTTAAAATGTATAAAGCAGGAACAAGATATTAACAATATTTCTTAATAATACACAGTTTAAATATCACAAATATCTAATTTTATTTTAATTTGCGTCCTATGCTGGCTAATTACGACGTTTAACCTGTTATCATCACACTGAACAACTAAACAGTGTGTTTCCTAATAGAACTCTATCGGGGGTACAGTAGATATGTGTCTCAACAATCCCCCGCTGGCCACCTCGCACATTTCTCTAGATTTTGCAATTACCTTGCATGACACAGTACCATGAAATATGTCCGTTTTTAGGGCACAGAATAACGTTTGTGGTGATACCAGTTATGTTTAACAGTCATATAGGGATAAAAAGCTATTCATTGTGGAGAGTGCATGGTGAAGTGAACATCATATCTTAGGAAAAAAAAAAACTTTCCCCGATATCTTCGGATCGGAGATGCGTCCGTTGTTCAAATTTCCCACGATCAAAGAGGACTCTAATACGCTCGCACAGCAAAAATCACAACTTGTGCTTGCTGCGAACACAAGTTATTTAAGGTGTCTCAACTGTACACCGTCTACCCTAAATGACCATAAAAAGAAATGGTCTGATATAAAGGTGGACATTAAACCAAAGCTGTCATTGCCATAGACTAAGGGTTGTATCAGTTTGCATATGCTTTTATATGTTCTTACTTAATTGCATAATTGATAGAATATTCCCATAATGCTCGTGTGACAATATTATGTCAATTATTTTATAAATTGCAAATTAATAGCAATGCTTCCCACAGGTGGTGGTGCGATAGACTTGTAGAACGAAAATTCGTTGTGTAATGTTTGTAACTTCACTTCATTGCCTGTAAGAGTCGCCAACGGACAAAAACAATGAGAAATGTACGTACGCCAGACATGAAATTGGCGTGGATGAACGCACATTCTCGCGTTAATTTCACTGTTAGTACATACGACCGTGAGCGTGAAAGCTGGCGTACGCAAAGTTTTTGTGCGTACGCAAGATTGATACATGAGGCCCCTGTTGTTTAATATATAGGCTTGTTTGTTTGACTTGAATCACAGAATATGGTGCCAAGCACACCAGTTATTTCCCGTTTACCTAAATTTTGAACACATTTACATTGGTAAAACAGGTTTTTCTCTGCTCCATGTAATCATTTTTCACATGAACATTTCTAATGTTGATCAAATGGAGTGGTGACCACATAACATGTATGTCTAGTTTCCATATTGTGTTTAATTTTTATTAATAAAATAAATAAATAAATAAAACCCCAGCTTTAAATCACACCAGCCCCGAGGCTCACTGGGAATGTGATGACCGTCTGGGCCACTAGAGAGAGCGCACTTGTTTTTCATATGGGTGGAGTTTATGGGTCTAGTTTCCAGGTAACTAGAATCACAACTGACTGAGGAAGAAAAGAAGAGACGCAATTTTTAGGCTTTAAACCGGTCAACATTTGATAATTAAACAGCCACTTATTTCATGGTAAGTTCAGAAATTATTTATATAACCACGTAGTTATCCAAAAGAAATGCTATTTGTATTTTATCTTCATTACATGAAACTTCAATCCCAAAATAGCTCAATAGCTCTTTCAAAAACATCAGCGATTAAAGTGTTTACTTGAATTTTGATATGCATTTAGATTTACTCAGGTCAATAGCCTATACCTTTATTAAAAACAAATGCTGGTTTATATCCTGATATGTGTAGATCCTGGGTGAAAAAAGATCAAGATATTTCTCTACCAGGACACTAATGAACAGAAGTTATTTTCTAGTGTAATCAGACACAACATCAGTGATCATATGATTGTTGTTTCTGTTGCACAAAGAAACGAGGCACGCAATGGTTGTTACATAAATAACGAACGCTTTTACCAGTAATGCAGGTGTGATGCGTTCAGTGCAGAGCAAAAGCAGTGATGCATTTATACAATGTGTTTTTGCAGCGTTGAGCGACGCAATGGCCAATCAGAAGTGTCTTGTATTTGCATTTAGTCTTGCAGTGTAAATGCAGATGAATAGATTTGAAAAATATGTGAAGGCTACATGCATGAATACTAATAATAACAATATAAATAAATATTAGCATTAATTATTTCATTATGTATCAATTTTTTTTTTTTTATATGAATAAATAAAATAGGTAAATAGAAAGAACATGAAATGTACATGAATATAACAGAAATTCCTGTACACAAGTAACTCAAGATGTCTGAGATGGACGATATTACAGAGGTCATAAATAATGTAAATAAAACAGTCACACGCATACAGTATACATTGTGACTAGAAGCAGATTTGGGTTCGGGCCGAATTCCTCCCCCGGACAGCACGCCAAATACGCATAATCTTTAATCAGTTTAATATGATGTAAGTGTGAACTCGTGAAACGCAAAATTGAAAACTTTTTTGACTCACTCTTATGGAACAACATAATTGTATGCCTGTCTCTCTATTTAATTTTTGAACTATCTTTTTTAAAACTTTGTTTCTATGTAAAAGGGCAATCAAGTACAACACTTTTTTTTGAGAAAGGAGAGTAAGATATCAAATTGAGTCACCAGAGAAGATGAGGAAACTGCTTCTCAAATGAGTTCTTCATCTCCTGGATCAAGCTGTGAGCCTATTAAGAGTGATCAGTCCATGAGGAGTCGACCCTCTGGATCCAGTGATGCAACAGTGACCTCTGACCCCTGGTAAGACACCAGACATGTTATCATTTGACTGATGCCTTTTATGAGAATTAAGGTCAATGTATTCCTGAAGGCTGTGGTTGGTGAGTGAGTGAGACTCATGGTACCATCACAGAGACAAAAAATTACTTTCTCTATTTTATTTAAAACAAATACTTTATACGTTTACTGTTTATTCATTTAATTTCTAGCCTGCATTCCTCTGATCAATCTTGGAACGTCTGCGTTACAACACTTACGTTACTGCCAACTTAGGATGAAACACTTTGTTATATTCTTATTTCTGAATTGGTTTCATTAACAGGTAAAAGTGTAAAAATGGTTTTGAACCAACATCACATTGTATTATTGAATCAATGCCTTTACCATAGATTTTTTTTTTTTTTTTTTGAAATATAATAATTTTTTCAACATTAATTGCAGGTGCAAACATGATGATGATGATGATTCAATGCGGTATTTTCTATATTTCTATACTATATTTTCTGTACCGTACCGGTACAGAAAACCGGTACGTTTTTTTGTTTTTTTTCTGTACCGTAAAAAAAAAAAAAAAAAAAAAAAGAGATGTTTTTCCCTTTGAAACATCACTTATCAGGCTTACTGTATGCTACTCTGAATAATACCTGAACTTCGTATTTTGAGCACTTCTTGTGTTGTTGTTGTTTTTTGCCTCTTTATGATGACTCGCTTAAATTAGTCCTAATTTGTAAGTCGCTTTGGATAAAGGCGTCTGCTAAATGACTAAATGTAAATGTAAATCTAGTCTACCCATCACAGAAAACTTTCTGCTTTTGTCATTTTCTGATTTATAAGCTGTTTTCCTCAAGGGGGACAAGGATTTGGGAGATTGTCATCTTTTGTGGGTGTCAGGTGTGGAGTTTTGTTTGTCCACAGTTTCTGTTTTACCGTTGAAGTAAAATCTGCCACCTAAAAAAGTTTAAGAGATCATCCTGAGGACGTAGGTCAGATTTTCAAAACACCACACTGTAATGGAGTGGTGAAGGACTATAAAAAGCTAAAATTTACCTCACTGAACAATGTAAAACTTTCCTGACTGTCTTCACTCTGGGACTAGAGCCCTATTCAGACGGGACTAGTTTAACATGGAGAGGTGGGGTAAAGTAATAATTACCAGAGCTTCTCTGTGATTTTAGTCCCGTCCGAATGTGCATCTCTTTTACCTAAAAGGTCCGGAAAAATTACCTCAGGTAATGCTAATCCCGTTCGAATAGACCCGCTGTAAATATTTTGTCATTTCCTGGTTAAAAGTAGTTTTCCCGCAGTTTTTCAAGTATGGAGGCGCTTGAAAAGGCATTCAGTTGCGTTCTAGACGCTGGGACGAGTCTGTGGAAAAACTCAAGTGTTTTACACACACCATTCAGATCAGAGAGAAGATCGACAGCACTTGTTAGAGGCACGAAACATCTTTTAGCGTTAGGTAAGTGTTTAATACCAACACAATCCAATCTAAAGTTAATTAATACATCGTTCGACCGGACATAACTGTTTTATATATTTAAATAAAGGTTGTTTGCGCACATGATATCAGGAAGCAGCCAATATTAACCAACTGCAGAACCGCAGAACCATATGTCATAGTGTGAGGATGACAGCGCCAGCCTAACAGTCTGATGCCGGAAGTGGGCGGGGTAAAAGCATCTAAGGGGTGGAGATGGGTAGGTTTAGGGGTGGGTTTAGGGATCAGGGGGTGGAGATGGGTAGGTTTAGGGGTGGGTTTAGGGATCAGGGGGTGGAGATGGGTAGGTTTAGGGGTGGGTTTAGGGATCAGGGGGTGGAGATGGGTAGGTTTAGGTATGGTATATGTAAGGTGGATATGTATGGTATGCGGTTCCGGCATCATCAGACTGTTAGGCTGGCGCTGTCGTCCTCACACTGCTATGACATATGGTTCTGCGGTTCTGCAGTCAGACCTATCTCGAAGCAACACACATGACGACACGACAGGAGAGTGACGGCGATGTGCAAATCGAGTTACTCCTCCCACTTCTGCTAGTTTTACTGAGATATCTTATCCCGTGCGAATTGGCCATTAATATTACAGATGTCCTGTGGTAAAATTACATTACTCCATCTACCCTTGCAAAATTAATCCCGTCCGAATAGGGTTTAGGATATGTTGTCCTGAGACTGTGATGACGCTCTCCACCACTAGAGGGAGTTTATTTATCATACAGTGGAGTTGAGTAGAAGTGAAAGTAAAGGATGACAGAGACACCATTCCGAGGATTTAAACCACACACACACACACACTCTCTCTCTCTCTCTCTCTCTCTCTCTCTCTCTCTCTCTCTCTCTCTCTCTCTCTCACACGCACGCACGCACGCACACACACACACACACACACACACAGGTATCAGATTACAGTCCTGTTGACTCTTTGCGTCACTAGAGGGAGTGAGTTTGTTTTTCATATTAGTGGTGACAAAAATACACACCTTTACCAGGTAGAAACACACGGTAGAAACGAAATGAATAGAGTAGGAAGAGAAGAGACACCATTCCTGGCTTTAAACCTTTTAACTCTGGATGTTTAAACTGTCGCATATTTTGCGGTAAGTTCAGAACTCATTCTTCATGCAACCATGTAGTGATAATAAAATGAGCTGCTATTTATGTTTTTGCTCTTCTTTCGTGGAATTTAAAACACAAATCATTATATTTTGACCATAAATTATGTTTGGTATCCCGTGATCTTTGTTTTAGCCTAATAATAATAATAATAATAGGTTTAGTTTTATATAACAATAGTTATAATACTAATAGTTTGTTTTATATATTACTGTTGTTTAAGTGTTCAAGTTCGACACAGCACAACAACACTGCATTCAGATCGAAATAGCTGGACTGCAGTTGTGCTTTATTGTGTTTAAAGGGTTAGTTAATCCAAAAATGAAAAATTATGTCAGCAATTTCTACCCTCATATCGTTCCAAACCCGTAAAACCTGTTTCGTTCATTTTCAGAACACAAATGAAGATCTGATTAAATCTGAGAGCTTTTTGTCCTATTCATTCAGATCCAATGCGACTAAATATAAAGTACATGAATATAAATATTCACTTTAATAGTAGCAGATTAGGGTTCTTCAGAATGTAATTTCAACCAAATTTCTGTATAAAATATTAGTGTTGGCTATATATATTTTTTTGTATTAATTTACTTTTTTATAATTTATAATACATTTTTTGGAAGTAATTTACTTTTTATATTTTATAATTTATTTTTTTTTGAAGGGTTTTACATTTAAAAAGGACTGTAAGCTGGATACATAAATTATACACAATAACTGAATATTTCAAATGAATAAATAATAAACAACAACATAAAATAAAATAGTCCCTCTGTGATGTCTTTAGAATGGTTTCTCTCTGCAGATGATCGTTTTCTCATGTGAAATCCATGAGAAAAGTCTTTGTTTCTGTTTAAGTAAAATTAATTTTTATTATGGCCAAAATAATTAGTTATTAGTCACAGTTATGCTCAGTTTTGGTTTAGTTTTCTATCAGTCTGTTTAGTCACCTGTGTTCTTGTGTTCCTTTGTTTCCCTTTTCTTGCCATAATCAGTTTCAATGGATATGCATTTGTTAATCAGAGCTGTTCATCATTTAGTTCATCACCATGTGTATTTAAGTTCCTCATCTTCACTCATTCTTTGTCTGGTATTGTTGGTGTTTACTCTGCACTCTCGAGTTGTTCATTTCTGTTAATAAACCTTGTTACTATTTTGAAACTCTTAACCTGCCTTCATCTTCATCATCTTTAGACTTTAAACGTGACACTATTATGAACAGACAGTGCCTTTCTCAACAGTATAAGGAAAGTTAAAATCATAGGATATAGCTTTAATATTTATGTGACTCTGCATTTTTATGCATAAACCAAATATTTAGTAATTCTAACAACATGGATTGTAAGTAATTTTTTTGTTGTTTACTTGCTTGGTGAAGAAGAGAAGTGTATCCAGCTCTGTTTAATAAAAGACATGTTCTGTAAAAAAAACAGAAAAGAAAGAAAAAAAATTAGATTTACTTTTCACAGTATTTTTTTTCACAGATTTAAGAACCGTTTCAAAATAAATGTGTTTATCAGGAGGATATTATTATTATGAGAAAATCAGTTTTGACCATGATTTTCTTATATTACATTGAGCTGTCTTTGCATGTTATCATAATATGGGGATAAATAGTTAGATTGCAATGCCATGTAGATAAAGAATGTACTAACGTTGTCGTTTTTTACATTTTTACTTTGTTGTATTGAATAATTGGACTACAGAATATAACTCTGTGTTCCCACAATTAAGGTCTGAAATCAGTCTCTCCACACTCTTTTGGCAAATGAGAGTAGGAGAAAACTAAAATGAGTCTCCATGTCAAGAGAGAAGATGAGGACACTGCCTCTGAAACGAGTTCTCCATCTCCTGGATCCAGCTGTGTGTCTGTGAAGAGTGATCATTCCAAGACTAGAGATCCTCCTAAATTCAGTGATGCAACAGTGACCTCTGACCCAAGGTGAGACACTGGCCATTTTAGGACTGGCGGCTGCTTTTATTCAAAGTGATTTACAGTGTATTCCAGAAGCCTGCAGTGGGTGAGTGCTGATACTGAACCTTCACAGAGAAGCACAAAATCACTTTCCTGAAATTCCACTGTCACTGTCTTCCTAACTTTCCCAAACAGATTCGCTTGCAGTTTTCAAGATGTGTATGAAGACTTCTATTGACTAAATCCTGTTAAACCACTAACTCTCTCTCTTTCTAGTAATGAATGTGTAATTTGCTTTAAATGGTTTTGTATAAAAATATCTGTTAAATTAGATTAACTTCAGTTAATCTAGACCAGAATCTTTTAAAAGGTTTTTAAATGGTTTGAAGTAGTTTGAAGTTTAAAGTTTGAATGTTTTGAAGGCAATAGTCTATCATGATGCTAGCATGATTTAGCATGTAGCTAATATGATTTGAATGTTGCTGATATGATTTAAAGGGGTGGTATAATGCCCTTTTCACAATATGTAAATTAAGTCTTTGATGTCCCCAGAGTGTGTATGTGAAGTTTTATCTCAAAACACCCAACAGATATTTTTGTATAGCATGTTAAAAGTGTCACTTTTTGAGGGTGAGCAAAAACGCACCATTTTGTTTCTGTTCCTTTAAATGCAAATGAGCTGCTGCTCCCGGCGCAGAGGGCGTATCTTCAAGAGCTTGTGTCCTTTTACCATACACAGACATGCACTGAACATTTCAGAAAGCTTTTAGCCTTTTATGTTCAAACCGGAGTGAGACAATGATGGAGAGACTCAAGAATAAGTGAGAACATGTAGAAGCAACAGGACATTTCTGAATGGTTAGTTGGTGAATTTATGTACCTTATGTGGAGTTATCTTCTAGTCATTGATTAGCATATTCTGTCATGATAATCTATAAATCACGTTCCCGGGGGCGGGGTTTATGCAAATTCTAGGGTTGGCGATGTCACTAAACCTGGGAGGAATGTGGTGTAGTCTCTACCAGCCGTTTGTTGTCCTTAAAAAGCAATTTCTTTAAAAGCAAATATCTCCCTTTGCTTTGAACTTCCAGCGTTGTAACTTTGCAGATGTTGTTTATGCTCAAACAGCAACATTACACACTAACTAAAGTTAGAAAAGTGAAATCATAATCAACCACCCCTTTAACAAGTTGCTTGCTAGATTAGCATGTTGCTGCCATGATTTAGCATTTTGCTAGTATGATTTAACATGTTTCTAGCATGATTAAGTACATTGCTAGCATTAATTAACATGTTGTTAGCATGATTTAGCACATTGCTAACCCTAACCCTCAGACTAGACCTTCAGACGGTTCTAACTTAGTGTGCTATATTTTTTCTAATTGATCAGACTTATGTGTGTGCACACCAAAAGCAAAGTGAATATTCCCATTTCGTTATTCGTTGTATATTACTCGCAGGATGTTTCTTGTTTTTCGTGAATAAAAAAATTGCACGGTGAGGAGTGTCTTCATGCACATCATCAACAACATTTCTTTCTGACATTTTTTCCGTCATCAACCATGCTGGAGATAACTGCTAATGCTGCTTTGTACCTGTTGTGGAAGTCCCAAATATGATGGAAAGCTAAACGCTGATGTGTCTGGGTTCACAGAGGGTGACACAGGAATGGATTTTCAAACCTTTCCCATCCCACTCCCACAAAAAAAAATCCTGTCCCATCCCAATCCCACGAAAAAAACTGGGGGAAAATCCCGTTTTGAAAAAAAACATCTTCTCGTCTTCCCATTTTCTCCCAATCCCAGAAGAATGACTCCCATTCCCTCCCACTCCCGTGTTGTGTTTTTTTGGCTGGAACCTGTCAGTTACAGTAAAAAATACTGTACAGATCACAGCATCCCTTATGGAACAAAAATATATGGGAATATACTGCAAAATAAAAGGTAATATATTACATACGTTTCCATATATGGGAAACTAGTGCTTATATTTTTCAATATACTGTAATATATGCATTGACCATGTATGGCTATATATTAATGAATATAACATATTTAATTCTGAACACAAAAATAGCATTACATGTAATATTCACAGTTTTTGGAGCATTCACAAAGGAACATTCATTCAGTCAGTTTTTAATGCCTTATTCATTTTTAATTTAAAAGGTTGTCCGGTGTGTGTGAGTTTTTTTGGGGGCCCTTGTGCTGAAGAGTAAAGCCTGTGGTTCGGTTGACAATTGGCTGAACACCATTAAGACTATAATAAGACTATAAGTAATGACTGTGCTCTCCTCTAAAGTGAAAAGTCTCTTCGCTAAATACTTACACAATACTAAATACTATACTAATACTTGCTAAATAGTACATGCAGGTGTGCTTGTGTTATGAAAATATGATACAACTTATAATGTAAATAATTTAAAGAAATATAAGAAATATATTACATTATATATTTCTCTATAAATGTGTTTATGTTGCATGACTAAATATATCTGCAATATATTACATGTGCAGTACCATATCTGATTACATATATAGTATGAAGTATGATAGTGAATATAAAATTACATACATTATGATATATTAGTAAATATATATGTACTACTATATGAAACATATTTTTCAAATATATGAAAAGCAGCAATTCCTTATGTATTATTCAATATATTGTAATATATTAACACAATATATTATTCTGTATATTTTCAATATATTATAATATATTGTTAAACTGTTTAATATATTGATAATTCATAGGAAATATATTTTTGTTCTGTAAGGGATGCTCATCTTAGTTGAATAAAAATCCAAAATGTCGTTTATTTATGACACACACACACACACACACGCACACACACACACACACACACACACACACACACACACACACACACACACACACACACACACACACACACGCACAAGCACACATAAACCCAATTTTCACTGAGTTTCCATTAAGATGGAGTCCAGTGCCAGAAGTTGAGATGGGACTGGCCGGTCATCTTTGTAGGCTTGTTCATAAATTTCAGCACCAACTCGTGGCTCCATGACTCAGTTGTTACTGAGCTATCATTTTCCGACAGTAGTCGTTGCAGCGTGGCTTTCATGTCTGACTCCATTTTGATTATGATTTTCGCGGCTACAAAAGTTGATGGAGAAGCCTCCTACTTCACTTATTTTATTTTGTAGATCCAAACTTTCATAAATACATAGACAAAACAGACTAGATTTCTTCTGAATGAATAACTGGCTATTGTTACCAATCAAATGAAATCAGTGTAAACTAAATTCATCTTAGTACTGCACAGAAGCTGCATGAAGTGACATTTAGATGTGGTATTTATGCATTTGCACTGCAATAACAATTGCATACATAATGTTACGAGATGAATGTTTTAAATATAAAACTATGAATACAGAAATATGAAATGTTGGAAAAAAATAAATAATAGGCCTACTTTTAGATGGGAATCTAAAGCTGCCTGCAGGTGGCAGCAAGTTTTAATGATTGAGTCACTGAATCCTTCAACCGATTTATTCAAAACAGCTGAATCATTCAGGAACAAAGCAAATGACTGGTTTTATGAATGGCTTAGTGAATTAGTGATTCGCCCCCAGTTTAATTTTTATTTTTTATTCAGAAACAAAACAAAACCAGTACTCTTGCTATTTTTGCCCACTTGAAATTTCCAACCCTGACTGAGAGCAGTATATATATATATATACTGTATATACTGTATATATATATACAGGGTTGGGGAGTAACGGAATACATGTAACGGCGTTATGTAATCAGGATACAAAAATCCAGTAACTGTAGATTGTTACAGTTACGTCAAAAAACGTAGTAATCAGATTATAGTTACATTTTGAAAAAAGGGGGAATACTTTCAGGATTACAATGGTTTAATTTAAAACTTAATAAATCAGTATTTTGGCATAATAACACTATATAAAGCGCTGCTTGATTATACAGTAGTTCCTGGTTCTGTTGACAGTAATGACTCACGTGTGCCACCGCTGTTGCATGCGCAAATAACAGCTTTCTACAATCTCCTCAGACGCTGAATGAATCACTGCTACCAGTAGAAACGTTGCCCGCGGGACAAAAACGCTTTCAATTCATGGAAATTCCGCTGACATTAAGAAGAAAATGCAAACAACATGGTTGTACCAAAATGTCCTTTCTTAATCTCTTCTCACTTAACGGGATGTTCGCTGCCTAGGTAACATAGGGGAACTCCCACTGCCAACGCCCCAAGTTTAGTCAGGCAAATTAAGAAAGATCACGGCTTTAGTCAACATGTAGCCTAGGCCTATTTTAAAATAAACTAATATTTAGATTGTGTAGAAATTTAAAATCTTGTGTTTTTTGTTTTTTCCTTGTACATGTTAGTTAAAAATAAAACAAAAATAATCTGTAATACCATACAGTAGCCACTAGATGTCTGTATAGCCCTTTACATAAATATTCAGGGCTGTGTGTTCCCAAGTTGTGGAAATGAGACATGATTGCTTAGTTTTAATAGGTTTTTAGCTACAACATAGTTACTTACAGCTATATGACATTTTCTTAAATAGTTTATATTTTGCAAATATTTTACACCGGACCAAATTCTTAATAAATAAAAGGTTTTCCAAAAAAAAATATTTCTTCTTGCTTGACTTTATTTATATATGTGAAGTTGAAGTAATCCAAAAGTAATCCGATTACATTACTTTCATATTGTGGTACTTGGATTACGTTACTGAATACTTTTTTCATGAAGTAATTTGTAACTGTAACGGAATACATTTTTAAAGTAACCCTCCCAAGCCTGTATATATATATATATATTAGGGGTGTAACGATACGCGTATTCGTATTGAACCGTTCGGTACGAGGCTTTCGGTTCGGTTTTCGGTACGCATTTTCAAACCGAAGGGTTCGTTGGACCATTTTTCCTGCCGACCAAAATTTCTTTATTTCAAATGTAGGCACGTTGCGCGTGGCAAGCGCTCTCATAATGTAAGAGACGCTGGCGCGACCACAACATTGCCCAACATCAAATGGCAAACGTAATGCAAGCGGAACGAAACTGCTCGTTATTGTGTGGTTGAAGGACCATTTATCAGTTTGGACCAGTGCAGCGCGAGCCGATCGTGATCATGCGACACTGTTACTACACAGCGGTAATAAGCATTGAGTTCGCCACAGAAGTAATAACATCTCTGCGAGATCTAGTGAGAAATATTCACATTTCTCCGTTATTAACGGATTAAACAGCGCTGACGTGGAAACCTGGAAGAAACATTGTGCCATGAATGAACTATCCAGTGTCCACAGATCAGCAACATTCACCATGGATTTACTGTAGTAACACTAACTACAACCATGGAAGTTTGGCAGGAATAGTAGGCTATAATGCCTTCAAGTAACATTACGTCGGTTTTATTTTGACATTATGAATACAATTGCTGCCCTCAAATGTTAATATGAACTAAAATAAACCTTTGTTTATAACTACTACAAGTAGTTTTTTCCAAGGAGCTGCTTTGTTTTATATGCTCCTAAGAAGAGTCAACTATAGCTCTAGAATTGCTCAAAGTAAAAAAATATCATACTTTATGATGTTAGATTTAATTAAAAAAAGAATAAAAAAATTTAATCAAGGAAATTTCTTTCTTTTTGCTGTATCAAAAACGTACCGAACCGTACCGAACCGAACCGTGACACAAGTGTATCGTATAGAACCGAACCGTTACACCCCTAATATATATATATCAGAACATATCAATCATTATAATGTAATTTTAATATATATTTTAAAATATAATGATTAGTGCCTTACAGAGCATGTGAGCGGAGTGGAGCGGGAGCGAGCGGGGAGCGTGAGCGGGCGGATCTTGGACAGAGCGCAGAGCGGCAATTTCAAAAGGACGGAGCGTCGCCCTATTTCCCGCTCCAATTCCGCTCCGCTCACGCCACGCATCAGTCAAAAAATGCGCCATGAAGAATAAAAAACATATATAGGCATAGCCTAAGTCGCATATTTAGAAATAAAAAAAAAAAACAATGTTACAGATGGGACAGTTCTCCGTTACGGATGTGAGCGCTCTGACAGCGGCACTAAAAGACTGCTTTAAAACTTTCACTGAGACCTCAAACAGAAAGCACAAAGCCTGTCTTTAAATTTAATTTCGTTTTGTATTAATTGTATCTTAATTTTGATCAGTGTTTAATCAACCATTATTGTCTGGATTTAATAAATAAGTAAATATATTAGAAAATAGATAATCACGACACGAAGGCGCCGGCGGGTGAACCTGGAGTTTGTCTCATAAATGAACCGAAACTCAGCGTATAGCCTACTGACCTGAGACATAGGCTATATATAAAGCTTGAAATGTCTACTTTTAAACAGAACAATTCAAAACGAAAGAAAACAGACTGCTCTCTTATGTAATCCGTGTGTGCATTTCTCTCTGGGGCGTTCAATACTGCGAAGATCGCGAGTCATCTTTCCAGCCGACACAGACATAAAAAAAATAGTTTATTAGTAAACAATTAAAATGTCTCCTGCTATATTTTACATATACATAATCATTCATTTTGCCGGTTCGTTGTGACAGCTTTTAGGTGCGTTATTGGCAGTGCCACCCAGGCCTACATGTTACATGAACGCATCAGCACCGAAAACATGGAGATTTTTTTCTTTTGAGGGCATTTTGTTTGTGTTCAGACTTTCTCAGTTGTCTTTAGGCGAGATGTTAGAGGACGCTGCTAATAAAGTTGCTAGTATATGGCCTACACATATTGGATTCACGTTTATTATTATAGGCTATTTAAAAAAAATACCCCATTTTTTATGCCGTTCGTATCATTTTATTTTGTTGTATTTATCCGCCACACCTTGGCCGGTCCGTGAAAATATTGTCTGATATTAAACCGGTCCGTGACGCAAAAAAGGTTGGGGACCGCTACAAGTGATATACATGTAGATTTTTTTCCTTTTTTTGAGCGAGCGGGGGTGATTTGAGTGGAGCGCGAAGCAAACTGCGTTGAGCGCTGAGCGAAAATGAGCGGAGCGGCCTGATGTAGCTTTGAGCGGGGGAGCGGAGGGGTGAACAGTTCCGTGAGCGATGAGCGGAGATTCTCACCGCTCCACTCCGCTCATATGCTCTGGTGCCTTATTGAATGTTGATTAAGTGATGCTTGAGCTGCTTTAAATATATATATATATATATATATATATTTCAGACTGCTTCTTCTAATAAACTGCAGCGCAAGCAACTACGTGCAAGTGCAACTTTATATCATTGCTAAATTAACTGAAACTCAATAAGGCACTGATTCTACACATAATTTACTACACAGGGCACAACAGGCATCGCACAAAAAAACTAAACAAAAAACTCTTGTAATGTATTTGCAGGCATGCATGTTCAAATTAACAAAAAAAAAAAAATAACAAAAAAAAAAAAAATAATATATATATATATATATATATATATATAACCCAGCCAGAAGGTAATCTTTCTGGGCACAGTTATCGACTCTACAATGATGAGAGTGCGGCTCACACCAGAGTGCGCTCTCTCTATAAGGGGTCCTTCAGGGTAGGTGCGTGCATGCCCCTCAGGAAGTTTCAGAGGCTTCTCGGTCTCATGGCCGCTGCATTGTCAGTACTCCAGCTAGGGTCCGATCTTATCAGTCTACCTATAACTGCCCATTAGCACAATTGTCCTGGGACTTATGTTTTGAGTGAACCCAGCTCTTATACTCCAGGACATTATTCATGAAACCAGACTCACGTCTGGTTACTGTCACTATGTTGGGGTTTGTTATGGCTTGTTTCTGTGAGCCTCGGGGTGCTTCCCTAGGCTCCAGTTGTATGCAGCCAGTTGCTAATAGTGCGGCGTTTTACATTGCGTCCCCACTGCGTATTAGCTACGTAATACGAAGTGACCATTCTCGAAAGGGAACATACTCGGTTACTAACGTAACCTCGGTTCCCTGAGAGTAAGGGAATGAGTATTGCGTAGCCTGCCGTACTATTGCAATCTGTCAGGATTTGTCGCTTCAGTCGATTTAAACCTGCTATTTGGCCAGAATGGGCTTCCTTTATAGACTAAGGCCACGTCCATTTAAGCGCGCTCTGACGTGTTGGGCGCCAAGTCATCTGATTGGGTCACATGTCAGAGGCGCTTGGCCATAGGCACATGGGTCTTAGCTGGACAACCTCTTTGCATTCAATCACATTCCTAAGAATGTAATCCTTTACCACACAATACGACTTGTTATGTGCTGCTATCTTCTGGGCCTGCTAGTTTCTGCATGATAGATGATACTTAGCTTCCATTGCAAAAAGGTCCTTGTCCTGCACCTTGCGATAAAGAGCCTCTTTTTTAAATTCCTGTGCCCTAGGTTCAATAAATTTCCAGGCTGGTTCCTTGTGTTTCCAACTCTGAAACTTTGTAAGCTCTTCAGTCTTGCCCTTGAACTTGGATTTTTTTTGTCACCGAAAATGTACTGATTGGGAAACAAGAAGGAACACCTTCTTGGAGCTCCTTCAGATTGAATTGACAGAGATTTGACATGGCGCAGAGAGTCCTTTTTTAATGATGATGATTCACCAGATGTAGAAGCCTTTGACACTTGTAAACAATCTATTTTCCCTGTAAAGCTTTTATAGCAGTATTGGTGATATCAAATTGTATCCAAAGGCAAGTCCTCTAATGTTAATGGAATCTGTTCACAAATATCCATCATGCGGTATGGTGAACTGGCTGCTTCACAGAGTCTCATATCTCGGATACTGTGTAGATATGATAGCTTCTCGCTTTCCGAAAGCCTGTGATTTAAAGTAAAAACTGTTGAAAAATTACTTATGACTTAGTAATGACTACAAAGGTATATCTTAATTATAGTTTCAAATACTTACTGAAATTGTTCCAAAAGAGAGAGCAGTGGGAGATGGCGATCTGCAGGTACCAACCAACGGCCACCAACTGCCAACTGCAAAACCCCAACATTCCCAAACTGGCAGTTAGTCAACTTTTTGGACCTTTCTGGAATTTTTTCTGTGTTTTTTAAGTTAATTTGCTTTGTTTTGTTTACTTCAAAAGTAAAGCTATTTTCAATTTCTTCAGGTTCAGGATAGGTGCAGTAAAAGGTTAAAATAAACCCCATTTCAGGCTGCTATTAGTATAATAAAAACATTGTCAAATTAGTTTTTTTTTTTTTTTTTTTTTTTTTTGCTGCTGTTTTTGACCATAGATGGTCAAGATGTTGTCAAATATAACAAATAACAATTTCCCTGGGTCAGAATTGTATAGAAAAATGTGTCCATTTGTCTCTGTGAGTTGTTTACATCAAAAGTTATGCCACTTTATATCATATTTAGATTTTTTGGGTTTGATGCAAAGGGTTAAAAATAAAGCATTTTGAACATTATTTCAGCTTGGTACCCAATTTAATCTTAAAATAGACACTTGAATGATATAAAATAACAGGTTATGAAAAAAAAAATCTCCCTATGCGCTTGAGAAAACGAAAATATAGTTGATCCTCTACACATCTTTGGCCATTTTTTGCCATTAAATTCCTAGGGTCAGAATTGTATGGGAAAATGTGTTCATTTGTCTCTGTATGTTGTTTACTTCAAATGTTATGCCACTTTCTACATCATTTTTTTATTTTTCGGGTTCCGGTCGGGTGCAGCAAAGGGTTAAAAATGAAGCCTTTGGGACATTATTTCAGCTTGGTACCTGGCAGATTCTGAAAATAGACACTTTAAAGATTAAAAAAAAATCAGGTGGCATAAAAAAAGCTGTGGGGTGTGCGTGGACCCCTATTTCCATCTAGACTAATATATATATATATATATATATATATATATATATATATATATATATATATATATATATATATATGTCAGTATCAGCAGGAGGAATAGACAGAGATCAGAGTCTCCGGAACCCAGCGGTGTGTCTCTGAAGACTAACACATCCTTGATACAACCACTTGAATTCAGTGATGGACCAGTGATCTCTAACCCTCTGTTAGTATAAACATTAACTTGCTTATTTACTTTTGTGCATCTCAGACAAATAATATAATTTAAGAAACTCAATAAAATAACACCAAATGTAATCCAAAAATGGATTATACAACATATGCACTCGAAAAGGGACACCAAAGTCATATCCAGTAACTGATATATTGATGATATTTCTGATGCTCATTGTAATTACTGTAATTGTCATTTTTGCTGCTTTTTTATTTTTTCAGCAGGAGTAAGATACGTGATCCGAACAGATATGTGCCATTCTCTACATCTGAAGCAGTCCTGCAAAAACACTCACTGGAGACTGGAGACTTGCAGAGAGTCAAAGACCAGCACAAAACCAGCATGAAGAACAAGTATGAGAGATTATTTGAGGGACCCAAACACCAAGAGAATGAAACACTCCTGAACAGGATCTACACACAGCTCTACATCATAGAGGGAGAGAGAGAAGGAGTGAATGAAGAACATGAGGTTTTACAGATGGAGAAAACAGCCATAACACAACACTCACAAGACATTCCAATCTACTGCAATGAAATCTTTAAAGCCTCACCTGAACCAGTATGTGAGGAGAAAGACCAAATCAAGATTGTTCTTACTAAAGGCATCGCTGGAATCGGAAAAACCATCTCTGTGCAGAAGTTCATTCTGGACTGGGCCGAGGGAAAAGCCAATCAGGATGTAGATTTTGTGTTTGTGCTTCCATTTCGAGAGCTGAACTTGATCCAAGATCATCAGTACAGTCTTCATAGATTTATTGTAGACTTTCATCCTGAACTTCACAATCTGGACCCAAAGATTTATGAGGAGTGTAAAGTTGTGTTCATCTTTGATGGTTTGGATGAAAGCAGAATCACACTGATGTTTTCAGACACTCAGAAAGTTTCTGATGTGACTGAGACTTCATCAGTGGGTGAGTTGATGTCAAACCTCATTAAAGGAGAGCTGCTTCCCTTTGCTCTCATCTGGATCACCTCCAGACCAGCAGCAACCAATCAGATCCCCTCCGAATACATCCACCGTCTGACAGAGATTCAGGGGTTCAATGAGCCTCAGAAGGAGGAATATTTCAGGAAGAGAATCAGTAATGAGCAGCAAGCCAGCAGAATCATCTCACACATCAGAAGAGCAAGAAGCCTCCACATCATGTGCCACATACCCGTCTTCTGCTGGATCTCATCCATTGTGCTTCAAAAGCTCCTGAGAGAAGATCTGAGTACAGAAATCCCTCAAACTCTGACTGAAATGTACATCCACTTCCTGCTGATTCAAATCAACATGAGGAATCAGAAGTATGAAGAGAGAGATCCAGAGAAACTCCTGCAGTCCAACAGAGAAGTGATTGTGAAACTTGCTGAAGTGGCTTTCAATCAGCTGATGAAGGGCAATGTGATGTTCTATGAGGAGGACCTGAGAGAGAGCGGCATAGACGTCACTGACGCCTCAGTGCAATATGGGATTTGCACTGAGATCTTTAAGGAGGAATCTGTGATTCATCAGAGGAAAGTCTACAGCTTCGTTCACCTGAGCGTTCAAGAGTTTCTTGCTGCTTTTTATGCATTTTACTACCATGTGAGCATTACCATGGAGAGACTGAAGAATTTTGCCTCAGTACAAAATTTGCTTAAAGGAGCAGTAGATCAAGCTCTTGAGAGTGAGAACGGACAGCTGGATCTGTTCCTACGGTTCCTGCTGGGCGTCTCACTGGAGTCCAATCAGAGACTCTTAGAGGATCTACTGACACACACAGAGAACAGCTCAGAGAGCATCAGGAGAACCACACAGTACATTAAAGAGAAGATCAAATATGGACATGGACTCTCCGCTGAAAGATCCATCAATCTGTTCCTCTGTCTGCTGGAAGTCAAAGATCAGACTCTGTCCAGAGAGATTCAGGAGTTTGTGAAATCAGACAAAAACTCAGAGAAGAAACTCTCTCCTGCTCAGTGCTCAACAATCGCCTACATGCTTCAGATGTCAGAGGAGGTGCTGGATGAGCTGGACCTCAAAAAATACAACACATCAGATGAGGGTAGAAGACGACTGATACCAGCTGTGATCAACTGCACTAAAGCTCTGTGAGTGTTTAATCCATAAATTACAAAGAGATATCTTTAAATAGGATTATAGTTTCTGTTGTTGTGTCAAGTAAATATAATATATAATTTACATAATTTATAATTTACTCAGTTTTAGATTTCATTTTAATCTGAATGAATGTTTATGTTGGTGTTTTTGAAATGCCACTTATGGAAACAGGTTAAGGTTGTTGTTTTTTTCAGTCTTGCTAGCTGTAATCTCACTGCTCAGCAATGTGAAACTGTGTTACCGGCACTACAATCCTCAAACTGTGTCCTGAGAGAGCTGGATCTGAGTAACAATGACCTCCAGGATTCAGGAGTGAAGCTACTCTCTGATGGACTGAAGAGTCCAAACTGTCAGCTGGAGATACTGAGGTGTGTAACATTTGATAGTAGATATTTTGGATGCCCAGTACTTTTTATTCAAGCAAGGAATATTTTGTGTTAATTGTGATTTAAGCATAAAAATGGGTAAATTATCGCTGATCACTGATCGAGGATGGTCTGAACTTTCTGGGTGGTGATTTAAACTGTTTGTATAGAATTGTATGTTTGTTAAATTAATTGATAATTCCAGAACCTATTATGTCTTTCATCAGATCCTTTCCATTTTTATACTCAGATATGTCCCTTATCTCTTATTTAGTATATATCTCTGTGGGTTGTCTGACTGTTAATGTGTGTTTTTATCTGAATGTGTATGTATGTATGTAGTTGATCTGACTGTGTGTGTCTGTAGGCTGTCTGGCTGTATGGTGACAGAGGAAGGCTGTGGTTATATGTCTTCAGCTCTGAGTTCAAACCCCTCATACCTGAAAGAGCTGGATCTGAGCTACAATCATCCAGGACAATCAGGAGTCCAGCTGCTCAACGACAAACTGAAGGATCCAAACTGCTCATTGGAGAAACTTGAGTATGTATCAAGGAAGTTTCACGCAAGATTACTAATACTGCTAACTTCAGTTGGGTGAAATTAGTTGAACTACCAGCAATGATGATGTACTTTGCATAAGAAATCAAGAATTAATTTATCAAGAATTAACATAAAATTTGAATCCAATCTTGGTGTGATGACTTTGTCTTGAAAACAACACCAAAACTTACTGTTGCACTTGTGTGCAGTTCTTAAGGAAATTTCCAGCATCTTGAATTTGCCACAAGATTCCAAGATTAATGATGGTGACATCAGGGTTTCACTTTATTTTGATGGTCCCTGTATGAGCCATATTCATTTTGTATTATTTTATGTAATTTTGTCCTGTGCCACTAGGGGGCTTTGTGCTTTGTGGCTCAGCTGATCTCGGATCAGCCCGGGTAGGTCATTTAACTCAGAGGAAACCCAGACACAGGTGTTGCTGATTTGGGAAGCAAACAGTTTTCGACTGTGCCTTTGTGCCTTGCCTTTGTGGTGAACAATTCGGTTTGTTGTTTTTGTTATATGTATTATGAGTTAAGATATTGCCGCTATATGATATATGGAGGAAAATAAACTTGCTAGATAATACTTAACATTACTGAATTTTCCGTTTGTTTTGTGTGAGGTCATACGGGCACACGTCTAAAATTAATCCGCTGTATTAGCAACCAGTACTAGACTTTGTTTAGGACTTAGTCAGTACAGTCCCTTTAACACATTCTGTTGACTATAAGTAACGTTGCACCTGCATGTCTACTAACTCTCATTAGAGTGTTATTAGATTAGTAATAGACTGGTAGGGTTAGAATAAGTTAACATGTAGTTGCAAAGTTACTTATAGTCAGTATAATATGTGTTGGAGGACCATCACAATAAAGAGTTCGCAGATATTAAGCAGACAGTCTACTAATACTCTAATGAGAGTTAGTTGACATGTAGTTGCAAAGTTACTTATATTCAACAGAATGTTCAAAAGGGACCATCAAAATAAAGTGTTACCGAGATGGGATATCTGTGTGGATCATACTGTCAGACTCCTTTTTCATGCATGCAAAAAAAAGCAATGGATTATTACAGTATTCGCAAAAGGGATGTTTTGAAATCTAAAATTGATATTTTGACAAATGTATATATTGATAACAAATATTAATTCAAATTAATATATTTGGTTTAGAGTGCGGATCGGGCCGCATTTTTCTGTCCAAGCCCGGCCCGCGTCCGGCAGAGCAGTAACCGAACCCTACCCGAGCCCGACAGGCATTAAGATATTTATGTCCGAGCCCGACCTGAGACCGACACAGTTAAAATCTCCTTTTTTTCTCAGACTAATGACACATGTACGTTTGTTTGAGTGGAAAGCCCGCCTTTATTAAGCAACTGTTTGAAGGCATTCGTAAATGTCAACAGATGAGCGCATCAGCGCACACGTGGTAACAAGCGCACGTTTACACAGGCCCGCACATTATGCACGTGTTTCGTTGTCACAGCTACATAAACCAATTTCCGCACACAGGAAGATGGGTTAGGGTAATATTTTAAAATTATTTTAATCACAAAAACAAACCTTTGCATCAAGTGAAACAGGCCCATTGGATACCTACATAATAAGCTGTTTTAAATTTAAAATGTTCAATGCCTTATCGCGCTTATGTGACCGAGCCTGACCTGAACCCGAACATCATTTCTAAATATCTGTCCGAACCCAGCCCGGCCCATCGGGTATCCGTCGGGTACCGGTATCCATCCTCTAATTTGGTTACCCTTTATTTAGACTACCTATAAGTAACTTTTCAACTACATGTCAATTAACTCTCATTAGAGTATTAGTAGACTGTAGTAGACTGTCAGTAGACTGTTAGATTATGGTTAGGTGTTAAGGTTCGGGTTAGGAGAATAAGATGACTGATAGTTGCCAAGTTACTTATAGTCAGTAGAATGTCTGTTGGGGGACCAACACAATACAGATTTATCAGATATTAAGCAGACAGTCTACTAATACTTTAATGACAGTTAGTTGACATGTAGCTGCAAAGTTACTTATAGTTAGAAGAATGAGTAAAGTGGACTATCAAAATAAAGTGTTACCATATATTTATTTTGTATTTCAATGCCACTCATTGTGGAATAATCTACCTCAGGCAAACAGTAGGTGTCAGCAGAGAGAGAGTAATGAACAAGAGAAGAAGCCTTCAGGCAGCGTTGCACAGTTCTCTTTCAAGCATACGTTTCGGTGTCTCACTATGGGATACGCCCCTTCCGCGGATTCCACAGAAGTCCTATTACATTACGCCAGCCCCAATTGGCTGGCAGACATGACGTAGTGTCTGGGAGTGGCTACCCCACCCCTCAGTATAAGAGGAGCAGCACTGCGTCATTACGACATTCAAAAACCTCTTCTCGCTTCACACCAGAAGCCTACAAACTTTCTACGAACCTCCGGACGAATTACTGGCCACCACGCCGTTTTTCGCCTGGCTCCTTCGATTAGCATTCCAGCCGATTGCAAGGATTGTTCGACACTACGATGGCTGCAGCAATGCAGACTGTCCCGGCTAGTGAGGGAGATTCTGTGCGACTCTGTTCATGCGGGAACAAAATTTCATGCAAAGACACACACCAGGTCTGCTCTGCATGTCTCGGGCTGAAACATGCTCAATTGGCTATCGAGAATCCCGGTTCTTGTGAACACTGCGCACGCTTCACCATGAAGAGCCTTCGTCGCAGACTAGCACGCCAAGCTAGCCTGTCTGGCATGGATCCCCTCATGACACCTAGCCCCGCGCCAGCTGCCACCCCGCAGGTATCCAACCCTGTAGGGCTGCCCACCATGGCAGCTCTATCCTGGAGTGAGCAGCTCGACGCGTGCATGCCTCTACCCACCGAACCCAGTCTGAGCTCGGACGAGGAAGAGGACGCGATTAATTATGAGGGAGAGGAGCAATCGGACTTCCTTCTTTCCGAAGAGGAAGATTTCGAGGACTCACCATTCCTCCCCTCCGCACAACCGGCACAGCTCCTCGCTGCGGCGGGATCCACGGAAGAGGCAGGCGGGCCACCACCCTCCCCGCTCGTTAGTGTTGATCTGCAAGATGTGTGCAAACGCGCTGCAGGGAAACTAAATATTCCGTGGCCTACCGTGGTAGCAGAGACTGCAAAATCTCGCTATGAGGGGAAGAGGCTGCCGAGTGCAAAACGAGCAGCACGACAGCTCCTTCCTGTTTTCCCAGAGCTCCTGGAGGAGCTCGCGGTTACGTGGAAGGACAAGCCATTTACCAGCAAGATGCCGGTACAGGGTGGAGGGGATGGAAAAGGAAGGCCTTCTCCGAATGCCCCCCATGGAGCCACTGGTGGCCGCGCACTTGCAACCGAAGCGCACGGCGGCTGCAAATCCGACCTTGCCATCTAAAGCTGACCGTTTCCAGTCCAGCATGACGGAACGCGCTTATAAAGCAGTTGCGCTCTCTGCCAGGGCTATGAACGCGATCTCTCTGCTGACCGCATACCAAGCGGAGCTGCAGGACGAAGTGTCTACCACACCAGGTCAGACACACTGGGAAGAGATCTGCGTTGTCACTGATCTCTCTCTACGTCTTCAGAGATGCACGGTTCAGGCTGCTGGGAAAGCCATGGCCACAATGGTTATCCAAGAGAGAGGGCGATGGCTTAATCTGGCTAATCTCTCTGACAGGGAAAAAGAAGCCATCCTGGATGCACCGGTAGTTCCAGAGGGCATTTTTGGCTCAGCTCTGACACAGATGCAAAAAAGATGCGAAGAGAAAAAGAGGGACGACGAGGCTTTGCAACTCTGTATGCCGAGAAAGACACAGACTGCACCCCCTCCGCCACCCCGGCAGACCTTCGCGCAGGTTACGGCCCGCCCACCTCCCAGCTTTCGCATTCCGAAACGGCAGAGACCTATCGTGAGTGCAGCGGGTCCGAGTGGAGTGCAAGAGCAAAGATCTGGCTGGCATAGGAAGAACTATCCGCCTGCAGCAGCTCAGACGGTCCAGCCAGCCCCTCAGCCTCATCCCCAGCCCCATCTTCAGGGAGCGAGGAGGAAGAAGAAGGCAGTTTGACACGGTCTGCCCCAGTTTGGGAGTCAACAGCCCCCCAGTTTGCTAATTCCCGACCCTCAGTCGTTCAGCGTTCAACACACGACGAGTTCCTCGGTGCACAGATGTTCTGTGGGGAAAACAGCGCCCGGTTGGGCCGGGGGAAACAGAGCGGTGAAAAGGAAAAGACACGGTGCAGAGGTGCACACCCACCCACTAGTCACAAGCACTTTTCATGTTCAAAACTCAATAAAGTTTTCACTGTACCCCCAAAGAATGTTGCAAAATACATTTCCCCAAAAAATTTTGCAAAACATGTTCACAGAACACATTATAACATCATCTCGGGGAGCGTTCGAGCCCTTAGAGGTGATGAGCCACACAGACTCTGTCCAAACTCTAAGTGTACACGCATGCGCAGTACAGACCACAAACTCGTTCGTGACTCAGCCACACGATGGCGCCAGAACGCTACAAATAGACTACTGGCGAGAGTGCACACAGTCCCGCTGGGTATTAAAGACAATACAATTCGGGTACAGGCTGCAGTTTGCAAAATCCCCCCCGCACTTCAAAGGGATAATTCATTCTCAGGTGCGGGGAGAATTAAAGCACGTTCTTCAGGACGAAATAAACTCCCAGTTGAAGAAAAGGGCGATACGAGTGGTCCCACCCGAGGAAAGCCGCAGTGGGTTTTACTCGAGATACTTCCTAGTCCCAAAGAAAGGAACTCGTGCTCTTCGTCCCATATTAGATCTACGTGCGCTGAACAAATACCTAAGGAAGTACAAGTTCAGAATGCTCACTCATGCCACACTCCTAAATTTGGTGCGCCCGGGCGATTGGTTCACATCAATCGACCTGAAAGACGCATATTTTCACATAAACATATACCCACCCCACAGGAAATTCCTGAGGTTTGCTTTCCTGGGAGTAACATACGAGTACCTGGTTTTACCATTCGGCATGTCTCTCAGCCCGAGAGTATTTATAAAATGTACGGAAGCGGCCCTGACCCCGCTCAGGGAAAGGGGCATTCGTCTCGCTACCTACATAGACGATTGGTTGGTGACAGCTCAGTCAGAGCAAGAAGCGAAAAATCACACAACTATGCTTCTGGAACACATTCAGAAACTGGGTTTAAAGTTAAACACCGAAAAGAGTGTTTTGACTCCCGCACAGTCTATAACATATCTGGGGCTGTTACTGGACTCTGTGACATTCAGAGCGCGACTGTCAGAGGACAGGGTGGGAAAATTCACCCTATGCCTGGCCGAGTTTCAGAGGGGGAAAACTGTTTCCTTCCGCACATGCCTCAGATTATTGGGTCTGATGGCCTCAGCCCTAATGGTTATTCCCTTAGGCAGACTATTTATGAGGGAATTTCAGCGCTGGGTAGCATCTCTGAGACTGGACCCATTAAGACACTCCCGAAGGAGAGTGAGAGTGACGTCAGAGGCAGTCTTTGCACTGCGCCAGTGGAGATACCCAACCTTCTTGGTTCAGGGGGTTCCTATGGGCGTGGTTCAAACCAGAAAAGTCATAACGACGGACGCGTCTTTGTCCGGTTGGGGGGGCATTCACGAGGGCAGGATAGTGAATGGAAGATGGGGTCATCACCTGACCGATCTTCACATAAACTATCTGGAAATGCTGGCTGTGTTTCTAACGTTGAAGCATTTTCTTACTTTTCTGAAAGGACATCATGTTCTTGTGAGAACGGACAACACCACAGTTGTGGCATATATAAATCGGCAGGGAGGCTTAAGATCACTTCCCTTACACACGCTGGCACGCAAACTGATTTTGTGGAGCCATGCCAATCTTTTATCCCTGAGAGCGACGCACGTACAGGGCGTTATGAACCAGGGTGCGGATCTGCTATCCAGGGGAAATCCACTCTACGGAGAGTGGAAATTGAACAAGGAAGTGGTCGAACAGATTTGGGAAATATACGGCAGAGCGACAGTGGACCTGTTTGCGTCCCACGACAATGCTCAGTGTCCTCTGTTTTTCTCCCTGAAAGATCAGAGCGCGCCTCTGGGGATAGATGCGCTGGCACACGACTGGCCCCGCACTCTTCTGTATGCGTTCCCACCGATAGCACTAATATCCCCAAAACTCTACAGAGTGAGGGAGGAGGGACTAAAGCTGATATTAATAGCTCCGAGGTGGCCAGGGAAATACTGGCTGGCGGAGATCATACGTATGCTATACAAAGACCCGTGGTCTCTCCCGTTACGCAGAGATCTACTGTCACAGGCGGGGGGGGGGATCCTTCATCCCCATCCAGAACGCTTGGCACTATGGGCCTGGCCTGTGAGTGGTTAAATTTGAATACAACCGGTCTGTCTGACAATGTCATCAGAACTATACAGAATGCTAGAGCTTCGTCGACTAGGTCTCTCTACGACTGCAAATGGGCCGTGTTAGAATGAGATTCCCTTTCAGTGCTCAGTGGCGATAGTTCTATCATTTCTACAGGATTTGATAGACCAAGGAAAAGCGTTTTCAACCGTTAAGGTGTATCTGGCCGCTATTTCTGCTTGTCACATAGGTTTTGATAGCAAAACCGTTGGGCAGCATCCTTTAGTGTGCAGGTTCATGAAGGGCGCGCGTCGCGTTCTGCCAGTTTCAAAACCGCTTTCCCCTTCATGGGATTTAGCACTGGTACTTGATGCGCTCTCAATATCCCCGTTTGAGCCACTGGACAAGATTGATTTTAAAATAATGTCGTTTAAGACGGCGCTGCTGTTAGCTTTGGCTTCAGCGAAACGCGTGAGTGAGATTCATGCGCTTTCGGTGCATTCAGCATGTATGCAGTTCATGCCCGGGGATGCATGGATCGTTTTGAAGCCTAATCCTGCATTTATGCCCAAGGTAGTTAATTCTGTCACTCCTTTTGAGCTAAAAGCGTTCTATCCACCACCTTTTGCTTCACCGAGACAGCAAAAGCTAAATGAGTTGTGCCCTGTGCGTGCTTTACGCATCTATATGGAAAGAACCAGAGGGTTCAGGGAGAGTGATCAGCTGTTCGTATCTTGGATGAAGCCAAGAATGGGGAAGCCGATTACTAAGCAGCGCTTGTCGCACTGGATAGTGGAGGCGATTTCATTGGCGTATTCCAGTAAGGGCCATGCGCCCCCGACTGGTTTACGTGCGCACTCAACACAAGGAATGTCAACTTCGTGGGCTTTCTTTAAAGGAGTCACGATACAGGATATTTGTAAAGCGGCGAGTTGGTCCTCACCGCATACGTTTGCAAGGTTCTATAAACTGGATGTTACTGCTCAAACTTTGGCACATGCAGTTTTGAGCGTTGGAGTTGAGTCATGAATTGGGACTCATTCAGCCCTATAGGTGGTGCTGTGGTTGGCAGGAGACTTCGAGGCAGGCTATCTGGCATTACGGGAGTTAGTATATCCCATAGTGAGACACCGAAACGTATGCTTGAAAGAGAACAATAGGTTACTTGCGTAACCTCGGTTCTCTGATAGCATTAAGTGAGGTGTCTCACCAGATCACCCTCCTTGCTGTGTTGAAGCGAGGAAGAGGTGTGCTTGTTTTGAATGTCGTAATGACGCAGTGCTGCTCCTCTTATACTGAGGGGTGGGGTAGCCACTCCCAGACACTACGTCATGTCTGCCAGCCAATTGGGGCTGGCGTAATGTAATAGGACTTCTGTGGAATCCGCGGAAGGGGCGTATCCCATAGTGAGACACCTCACTTAATGCTATCAGAGAACCGGGGTTATGCAAGTAATCTATTGTTTTGGGCAATTTAAAAAAAATGGAGTCACAGGAAAAAATACAGTTATTTACAGAGACAGTACTTATATAATGCATCAAGGTCACCGAAAAGTTTAACTGTAGACAACAACAAACAAAAAAACATCCTTTTACTAATGTGTGTTGATCCTTTGAATGAATACCTGGAAACCTCAGGACCGCTAAAAAAGAGAAAGTGAAGGAGAGATGGAATGAGAGGCACGTTTCATTTCACTTCACAACCTAGAAGTTACGTGCGTTTCTCCCACATAGGGAATTGTAAGGAAGGTATTTTATATTAAAGGTTTACCGGGTTTTGAGTCGACATTGGGCTGGACATTTTTCTAGGACCTGGCAACCTTTCCTTCTGATCACTTGAAACTAGACATATTTCTGCACATTTAAAGTATCATTGTTTGCTTTTGTACACTTGCATAAAGTATGTTCCTGGAATAAAACTAACCCTTGGTAGAATCAAATGTGCTCTTGTGAGAGTTAAACCTATTTAACTCTCTATAGTTGTATAGATAAAGCTTAGATAAAGCTTAGTTGCTGCTGACTGATATTTTTTGCATTTTCTCGCACACTTTTAATGAAACATTTGTGGTTTATATTTGTCTCTCTCAAGTGTGGACCATGGAGACCCCTTTAGAATCACACCAGGAATGAGAAAATGTAGGTCTCTCTCTCTATCTCTCTCTCTCTCTCTCTCTCTCTCTCTCACTCACTCACACACACACAAACATTTACTTAACTATCTAAATAGGCACATCGCATAAACTTCAATTGTATTTACAAACCTCCTTCATGTTGTTCTCATGTCTCTTCTTGTGTTCAGATGCCTGTGATCTCACACTGGATCCAAACACAGCACATGTTAACCTCTCTCTGTCTGAGGACAACAGAAAAGCAACACATGTTAAGGAGGAGCAGTCCTATCCTGATCGTCCAGAGAGATTTGATGACTTTGAGCAGGTTCTGTGTGGAGAGAGTCTGACTGGACGCTGTTACTGGGAGGCTGAATGGACTGGAGTTAAGGCAGATATAGCAGTGACGTATAAAGAACTCAGCAGGAAAAGAGGGAATGACTCTTGGTTTGGATGCAGTGACAAATCCTGGAGTCTGTACTGTTCAGATAATGGATTCACTTCCTGGCACAACAATGTGAACAATAATGTACCTGTACCATCACCCTTTTCTAACAGAGTAGGAGTGTATGTGGACGTGTCGGCCGGCACTCTGTCCTTCTACAGCGTCTCTGACACACACACACTCACACACTTACACACATTTAACGCCACATTCACTGAACCCATATATGCTGGATTTGGTGTGTTTGAGTCCTCACTGTCACTGTGTCAGATTTAACAACCTGCTGTGAGAAACACCTAAGACACACAGACTTGTTACTTGTAAATTAGTTTTTCGGGCATCTACTTGCTTGTGTATGTCTAATGCAATTATATTTCAATTGATGCATCATTGCAAGATGCATGTAAAACACACACACACACACACACAAACACACACACACACACACACACACACACACACACACACACACACACACACACACACACACACACACACACACACACACACACACACACACACGCACACACACATTTGTGTGTCTATGTGCGTACATCCAAGGACTTTGTGTTTGCAAAGACAGATACACAAATTTCTGTTTTGATGAAGATACATTGCTGACTACTGGGATGTCGACATTAAATGATTGCTAGAGCTAGTTAGAGTAAAGCTTGAGTATATTCATGAGATTGAGTTTTTTTCAGGATAAAGCTACTGTAGATGTCGTCACTGTTTCAGAGGATCCACAATCTCAGCTTTATCCTTCTGTATTGTTACGAACTCTTACTGTTAGGTCAGTGTGTTTTCTCTCTGTGTAATTAGATGATGATGATAATTATTTATATTATCATAACTGTAATGAGAAAATGTTCGGCAGCACTAATTTATACATTCAAGAATTGTGTTGTTCAGTCATGTTTTGCTCACTCTGTTTACCACTATTCTCTTTTTTTTATTCTTATATAACTACATTTCTGAGCAGTTCATATGTTTGATTTTGTTTGTTTTTTTTGCCACCTTGACACATTCTTACATTTGAAAACATTAATGTTTATATTTGTGTTCCTGTATTTGGGATTTGTCAAAATATTTTGCCAGGTAAGCTAAATATGAATAAGCTAAATACAAGTTGAAATAAATGTCAAAATATAAATGAATATGACTGAATCAAGCTGACTTCATTAGGTTGTATTAGTGATAGTAACAGGGGAAAATGTCTCTTTATTGTAACATCTGCACAGTGTAACACTGGGTTACTGGTTTTCTTCATTAAATATTTGCACATAATGACTTACATGGACTGTGTGTCATGTTACATCTGTAAAGTCCAGATTGAGGACTGATAGATTCAGACACTAACAATGTGTTTAACTTTATAAATAGTTGTCCTTGGGGCTATAGTGATTGCCGTCACAGATGAAGCAGTCTGCTGAGCAGCAACCTCAGTATATCTCCAATATAGCCTGCAGGGAAGTCTTTAAATAAGTCCCCACAACAAAGGCAACTGGTCTGTTTATATGGCACTCATCTCCTTGTAGTCACTGGGGAAAGCACTCCAGTTGACAACACCAATCACAGTCTACTAGTGCGCATGCATATATGACGTCACCAAAACACACCACCGCGAATGTGTAACAGCGTCCAGTATGTGTTGGATCTGATCCAGCTATGTCATCGTGCTACAAGCTGCAGCGAGGACCTCTTGGATAAACTAGCAAAAAAAAAAAAAAAAAAAAAGCACTAGACAAGAGAGAGGTGGATGTTAGAGTACCTATGGGGAAAAAATAGGCTAAATCGATTTTTTTAAGAAAAATGTAATTAATAAGTGGCAAATTAGATGGGACAGTAGTAACACAGGAAGATGGTGTTATAGTATTACACAGACAGTAGCGAGAATAAATGCTCCTAAGGAGTTAATCGCCATTAAAACAAGAAGAAGAAGAAGATCTGATCAAGAAGAAGAAGAAGAACCTGGGAATTTGATGATGCTCTGCGCCACTAGAGGGAGCGCGATTTTCACATGTGGGTGGAGTTAAAAACGAAAGTGAAAGAGAGAAACTACTACGCCATTCGGAAGCATTTGAATTTGTTAACACCGGATTTATGTTTTAAACACCGTTTTATGTAAACGGCTGCATATTTTTTTGTGGTAAGTTCAGAACTTATTCTTCATGTAACCATCTAGTCAAAGTGAGCTGCTATTTGGTTTTGAGTTTCTTATCTTTCGACGGTTTAAACAAACAGCTTTGAACAATATAACGCAGACATCGACGAATAATAGGCTATTTATTGAGACTTGTTATGATCTTTTATCTTAACGAATGTGGCATTAATGTACGTACAGTAATTAGCAACAAAATTTGTGAACAGTATTGACGATCGTTGATTCTGTTAGTTGATTCATCGTTGTAATGACAAAATACATCGACACAGTAGCAAACAAAACACTGATGTATTCTAAACGTATAGCCTACACTGTAGGCCTACAGCAATAAAGTTAAAGTTGCTATAATAGTGCTTAAACTGCTAAAATATTAAAACTGTTGTACATTTTATTGAATTCAGATTTATATCTGAGGCTACATGAATGTACCTGAATAAAACGAAAATATCTGAACATCAGCAAATGTTATGAAATTGATGTTTGAACTGAAAAATTAACTGAAAAATATTAGAGACGTCACAAGAGTGTAAATGAAAGTGAAACCAGCCATCAAACAAACCCTGATCAGAAGCATAGCAAAGCTGCTTGCAAGTTGCAACTGCAGTTCTGTTTACTTTGAAAAATATCAGTTATTTAGACACCAGTTTTATTAATTTCACTAATTTTTTTCAGTGCACTTATTCTGTATTGTATTTCATTTCTGCATGTATTCCGCTATTTGTATTGCTCTGGACTTAAACTGGAATACCCTAATTGAACAATAGTATATGTGTAGGTCATGCAGTTACAGTGGATTAAGGGTATATTTTAATGTATCTGTACTTCAGTGTACAGGGGGTTAAAGCATTTTTATCATTGAACTGGATCAATGAACTACAAAACTACTGTACTGTAAGGTCTGAAATCAGTCTCTCAACACAGTAATGTGAGTAGGGGAACACTGCCTCTAAAATGAGTTCTTCACCTGCTGGATCAAGCAACAATCAACCCACGAAGAATCGTCCCTCTGCGTCCAGTGATGCGACAATGACCTCTGACCTCAGGTAACACATTAGCTATTTTTGCACACGTCATATGTTTTTAATCCACATTGACTGATAGTGCATTCCTGAAGCCTGCATTTTTAAAATAACTAATGATAAATAATTGTTCAAATTTGATGAGAATATACCACAAATATAGCAAAAAAAAAAAAAAAAAATTACTTTCAGAAAGATGATCAAAATCATTGACTGCCGCTTGTGCTTTTAAAGTGGCAGATGATGAATAAACAAACATTTACAGTCTGATAATGTTGTTATCATAATTGTTCTTCTTGTTAAAGGTGCTCTAAGCGATGTCACACATTTTTTAGGCCAAAACATTTTTTGTCACATGCAGCAAACATCTCCTCACTATCCGCTAGCTGCCTGTCCCCTGAACACACTGTAAAAAATGCGGTCTCTGCAGACACCACAGGCTCCACAAACGGCAAGAAAAACAAACTGGGCTCACCCGCACCACGAAACATAACAAACTGTTCCAGACAATAACCGACAAGAAAAATTTGGGGGGTTAGTGCTCGGATGAGGAGGAGGGAGGGTCGAGCTAGCCACCGTTTTGTTTGACAATACTTTAAACGTCAACAAGAAGTGACGTCACCCAACATCACTTAGAGCACCTTTAAAGTCGGCATGAAACGGAAGTTGAGATTGTCATTTTTTCCTTGTTGTGACGTATATCCGCGTGAAACGGCTTCTGAAATTAGAAAAAAAATGTAGGGCGGGGCTTGATTTCGTCCTTCGGGAATTGATTGGATCGTTGGAGGTTGGGCGTTGCAAACAAAATGGAGGCAGATTTGAATGCCAGTTTACATTCAGTTGTGTAGGATTTCTCTCCACCGGACTCCCCACCGTTACCCTCCCATGAAGGATTTTTTATTGAGGAGCCCGGCGACGAGAACGAGCAGCTAAATTTGCAGGCAGGAATCAGCCCATATTTATATGAGCCTCCCGCGAACCAAGATGAGTCAAGTCAAGTTATCAGTCAAGTTCACCATCGAGAGCATCTCGACGTGTCCGATAAGTAAATAACTAGATTTAGATAAGATAGATAGCCTACCATTCGGACACTTCGAGATGCTCTCGAGGGTGAACTTGACTGATAACTTGACTTGACTCAAAAAAACGAGACAGACACCGATAGCCGCACCCTCATCGACTCTGGCCGCACCCTTTCGCCATGGCACGTGACCGAAAGAGAAGAGAGGTCGTTTCGAGGGGGGAGGGAAGGGTAATGTATTTGATTAAAGATTATAAGGGTAAATGAATTTAAAAAAAAATAATGAAATGCACAGATAAATCATTTATAATAAACACTACAATATTACATATAAAAAGAAGATTTGTCAAATTTGATTTCATGCCGACTTTAAATAGCCTTAAATTTATACTTTACCCAAAAATGAAAATAGTCATTTTTCTCTCCCTTCAGGCTGCTCCAAACCTGTAAGACTTTTGTTCATATTCGAATAACAAATTAAGATAATTTTTAACGAAACCTGAGAGACTTCACCCTTCTGCTGAAACTCCTTGGCATCAAAAATGTGAAGATCCAAATGGCTCATAAATGTATTGTAAAACGAATCCATATGAATCAAGTGGTTTAGTCTTGTGAAGAGATACAATCACTTTGTATGATGAAAATATTTAATTTAGCCTTTAGGAAGACCCTTAACGGATCTTTAAAATGTTGGTGGCATGGACTTTCAGCGGAAGGACAGCAATCTTTCAGATTTCATTAAAAATATCTTAACTTGTGTTTCAAAGATAAATGAAATTCTTACATGTTTAGAACAACAGTATATATATATTTTTGAACAAACCGTTTAATTATTGTCTAAAATCCTGTTTTTTTTTCTGCATCAGCAGGAGGACGAGACAGAGACCAGAGTCTCCAGAACCCAGCGGTGTGTCTGTGAAGAGTAGCAGATCCATGGAGCAACCCCCTAGATTGAGTGATGAACCAGTGTGTTCTGATCCTCTGTTAGTATAATTATTTACTTGCTAATTTACTGTACTGCATCTGAGATTAATAATTATATAATAAACTAAATGAAATAGCACTAAATGTACTCCAAAATATGTAGGCCTAACATACTGTATGCATTTCACAGGGAAGCAACTTGAAGAGGGGTGCCAAACTTATTTATAATCTATATTTTTTTATGGTTGTTAGTCCTTGTATTACTGCCACAGTCCTTTTTGCCAATCAAAATCCATTGGTTTTAAAGAGCTTGTGCATTTAAAGCATTAGATGATGAAACTTTAGCAAGCGTTGGAAATAAACAAAACATTATAGTCTTTTGATGAAGATGCTAATGTAGTTATCATTATAGTTGTGGCCCTAAAATGTACAGTTCCCCCCAAAAATAAAATTAAGTCATTTACTCCCCTCAGTTTGCTACAAAACTGTAAGACTTTTGTTCATCTTTGAAACACAAATTAAGAAACTTTTAATTAGGGCTGGGTGATATGGCCATAAACCCTTATCATGATAAAAAATTTCAGATCGGTCGATATCGATAATTATCACGAAAAATGTCAAATCCTTATTTTTTTCAAGTTTAAAGGCAATTTTTTTATCCTAAGTGAAAGTTGTAGAAACCAGATTGTTAATTGTGAATTTCACCTACTCTTTATTGACGGAACATGACAAACACTCAAAACATTTTTGAATTCTTTACACTTTTCCAGTCCTTTTTCCTTAAAGCAGGGTTATGCATTTTCGGGAATTTCTTCGCTGTATTCTCGCATTTTGCTCGCAGGTTTCTCTATAGAGCTCCCCCTACAGCTTCGGAATAGATATTTGACAACACTGCCGAAAAACTCGTTTGCGACTCTCAGATACCAAAGGCTAGTAGATCAACGACATCAAAGCAGATGGGACATGGGTTCGAATAGCGTGAGGGAGCGCAATAATGACAGAATTTTTGCAGATTTTTTTGCCGTAAAGCAATTTGTTACATCGCGAGACCTGATATCACGCGATACTTCCTGACGCTGGGCCCGCCGGCCCAAAGTTGCAAGGGTGGTTTTTCGGCTCACAGGCGCTTGGGGGGTGCGAGACGACCACCATTCAACCAGAAAAAAGTCATATAACTATTCCAATGACTCCGAAGCTGTTCAGTTAAGGTAAAAAAGTTACTTTTTTTTTTTTTTTCTAAATGTGCTAATGTGTGATATTGTTTCTAGTCATGAAACAGGTTTGAGTTGCCTTATTTTAATGTCATAATTTTGATAATCTGCTGCACAGTTTGCAGTGCAGGCTGGAATATTAATCATTTTACAGGTTTTGTCTCTTGGGAATGCACATTTGACAGTGAGTTGAAAGTAGTAGTAGCTTAAGTGAAGATGCAGATATAAATTTATGTTTGTTACGTCCCTAAAGTGGCTAAGGGCATGAGGGAACACAACATAAAATAAATGTATTAATATCTGGATTGTTTAATATCTGGTAAGGTGATTAAGGCTCTGGTGCAAAAGAAAAGGAATATATTTATTCACAACAAAGTGCTCAAAAGAGAGAGACTAAAAGAAAAACCCACAAATTCCGTACACAGGGAGTAGGGGCTAAATCAAAAAAAGAAATAAAACAAAACCTGCATTCTAAATACATCCCCTTCCCAATAAACTACTAATACGATGTTTAAAAGAAAAGAAAAAAAAGATGTAACAAACAAAATAAAGTCTACTTAAGAAACTACTTAACTACTTAAGAAAACTCAAAACATACAATAGTGGCACCCGCTCCTTACCTAGTGTCTTAACAATGCGCATCCCTAGATGTTACGAAATGGAAGTCTTCCCTGGTCACTACTACCTGGTCAGCTGTAAGACAATATGAAAAAAAAAAACACATAAAGACTCAAAGATCTCACATGAGTTTCGTTCCGCTTTTGATGCATAAACATTATCGAACATTTATCAAACTCTTGATATCATTTTATCAAGGAAATTTATATCGCAATCATTTTGTTATCATTTTATTACCCAGCCTACTTTTAATGGAACTTGGGAGATTTCTGTCCCTTCTGCTGAAAGTTCATGCCAACAAAATATTGAAGATCCAAAATGGTCATAATGGCATCATAAAACAAATCCATATGAATCGAGTGATTTAATCCAAGTTTTGTGAAGAGATACGGTAACTTTATATGATGAACAAATTTAATTTAGCCTTTAGTGAGACGATATGAAAAAGACCCTTCTGCTTCTTGAGACCCTTTCAGCAGAAGGGTCTCACTAAAACTTAAAGTTAAAGTAAGTTTTAGTGAGACCCTATTGGATCTTTAAAAAAAATTGGTGGTATGGACTTTGAATGGAATTTCTCAGTTTTATTAAAAATATCTTGATTTGTGTTTTAAAGATAATAAAAGTAATACATTTTTGGAATGACAGAATATTTATTTTTGAACTAACCCATTTAAATATTGTCTAAAATGCTGTTTTGTTTGTCTTTTGTCAGAATCAGCAGGAGGAAGAGTCAGAGTTCTGAGTATCCAGAACCCAGTGGTGTGTCTGTGAAGAGTAGCAGATCCATGGAGCAACCCCCTAGATTGAGTGATGAACCAGTGTGTTCTGATCCTCTGTTAGTATAAACATTTACTCGCTAATTTACTATACTGCATATCAGATTAACAATGATTTAATAAACTAAATGAAAGAGCACTAAATGTACTCCAAAATATGTAACATATACACTGTACAGGGGAGCTACTTGATGAGGGGTGTAAAACTTATTTCTAATAACCAATATATTTCTGATTTCGTCAGCTGTCCTTGTATCACTGCCATATTCCTTTTTGCTGCTATGTTATTTTCTATTTCAGCAAGGGAAAGGTACATGAGCTGATCAGATCTGTACCTTCATCTACATCCCACTATGACACCCACATCAGGCAGTACAAAACTGAAGCAGTCCTGCAGACACACACACTGGAGTCTGGAGACCTGCAGAGTCAAAGACCAGCTCAAAACCAGCATGAAGAACAAGTATGAGAGATTATTTGAGGGAAACAAACTCCAAGAGAATGAAACCCTCCTGAACAGGATCTACACACAGCTCTACATCATAAAGGGAGAGAGAGAAGGAGTGAATGAAGAACATGAGATTTTACATATGGAGAAAACGGCCAGAACACAACACTCACAAGACACTCCAATCGATTGCAATGACATCTTTAAAGCCTCACCTGAACCAGGATGTGAGGAGAAAGAGCAAATCAAGACTGTTCTTACTAAAGGCATCGCTGGAATCGGGAAAACCGTCTCTGTGCAGAAGTTCATTCTGGACTGGGCCGAGGGAAAAGCCAATCAGGATGTAGATTTCATGTTTGTGCTTCCATTTCGAGAGCTGAACTTGATCCGAGATCATCAGTACAGTCTTCACAGACTTCTGCTGGACTTTCACCCTGAACTTCAAGATCTGGACTCAAAGATTTATGAGGAGTATAAAGTTGTGTTCATCTTTGATGGTCTGGATGAAAGCAGAATCACACTGTTGTTTTCAGATGCTCAGAAAGTTTCTGATGTGACTGAGACTTCATCAGTGGGTGTGTTGATGTCAAACCTCATTAAAGGAGAGCTTCTTCCCTCTGCTCTCATCTGGATCACCTCCAGACCAGCAGCAGCCAATCAGATCCCCTCCAAATACATCAACCGTCTGACAGAGATTCAGGGATTCAATGAGTATCAGAAGGAGGAATATTTCAGGAAGAGAATCAGTGATGAGCATCAAGCCAGCAGAATCATCTCACACATCAGAAGAGCAAGAAGCCTTCATATCATGTGCCACATACCCATCTTCTGCTGGATCTCATCCACTGTGCTTCAAAAGCTCCTGAATGAAGATCTGAGTACAGAAATCCCTCAAACTCTGACTGAAATGTACATTCACTTCCTACTGATTCAGATCAACATGAGGAATAAGAAGTATGAAGAGAAAAATCCAGAGAAACTCCTGCAGTCCAACAGAGAAGTGATTGTGAAACTTGCTGAAGTGGCTTTCAAACAGCTGATGAAGGGCAATGTGATGTTCTATGAGGAGGACCTGATTGAGAGCGGCATAGACGTCACTGACGCCTCAGTGTATTCTGGGATTTGCACTGAGATCTTTAAAGAGGAATATGTGATTCATCAGAGGAAAGTCTACAGTTTCATTCATCTGAGCGTTCAGGAGTTTCTCGCAGCTTTCTATTTGTTTTACCTTTATGTAATGAAAAATGTCGACACATCCAAGTTTTTGGATGTAGTTCATTGTCTGCATAGGGAAACAGTAGATAAAGCCCTTAAGAGTGAGAATGGACACCTGGATCTGTGTCTGCGGTTCCTGCTGGGCGTCTCACTGGAGTCCAATCAGAGACTCTTACAAGATCTACTGACACACACAGAGAACAGCTCAGAGAGCATCAGTAGAACCACACAGTATATTAAAGAGAAGATCAAATATGGACATGGACTCTCCACTGAAAGATCCATCAATCTGTTCCTCTGTCTGCTGGAAGTCAAAGATCAGACTCTGTCCAGAGAGATTCAGGAGTTTGTGAAATCAGACAAACACTTAGAGAAGAAACTCTCTCCTGCTCACTGCTCAACAATCGCCTACATGCTTCAGATGTCAGAGGAGGTGCTGGATGAGCTGGACCTCAAAAAATACAACACATCAGATGAGGGTAGAAGAAGACTGATACCAGCTGTGATCAACTGCACAAAAGCTCTGTGAGTGTTTAATTTCTGTACATTTACAATTAACACATTTTTCTGAACTGAAGTTACCTTCTTTTATTACATATTTTGTCCCATAGTCTTGCCGGCTGTAATCTCTTAGAGCAGTGCTGTGAGAGTCTGGCATTAGCTCTGCAATCTTCAAACTGTGTCTTGAGAGAGCTGGATCTGAGCAACAATGACCTGCAGGATTCGGGATTGAAGCTGCTCTCTAATGGACTGAAGAGCCCAAACTGTCAGCTGGAGATATTAAGGTTTGTTGTAGTAATATTTCTCCATGTCTAATCTCTGATGGTTTTCTAATGGAGGTGTTTACTAATAAAGCTCTACATGTCTAATATCTGTTGGAATCTAAAACAGATGCTTAGTCTACTTTCCATTTCCTTTTAAAGCAGGGAGAGCCAAATCTGCTCTTGGAGATAGACCTTCCTGCCAGCTTCAGTTCCAACCCTGCTTCAATATACCTGCCTGTCATCCTTGATTAGCTTGTTCAGGTGTGATTGATTTGTGGTTGGGCTGAACTCTGCAGGATGTCAGCTTTCTAGGAGCAGGATTTAAAATCACTATAATCACAATATATAGCAGTTTACTTTTAAGTTCCTCATGATCAGCTTGGATGTTAACTGCTCTACCTCATAGTTGGCTGCTGTTAACACCTAATTGTTTGCAGAAATATTTCCAAACACAAAAAGTGCACTGTGATCCTTTGTTGAAGACTTCCATAATGGTGATGCATAAATTGGGGTTGTTAAAAATACAGCCCACAGGCCATGAGGAATCTAATCCAAACCAAACAAAGTATGGCATTATATAAAGAGTTATATATGACAAATATATGATAAAATTCATTCAAAAGTCATTATGTTGGTAAAACATGCTATTTTTATTTTATTTTTAACATATGCATAACTTAAATCAGTAGAACCAGTATGTAGAAAGCAAGAACAATAGGCAATGTGCTGTGAACTGTTCTTGATTCAGCTTTTAGATTTAAAATGCTTTCTGTAAGCAAGTAACTCTGATTGGTGCATCTCACTTCAAGGCTACTGTCGGCATTTCCTTTAATGCTTCAATAGATGCTTCAATAGAATTAGGCTTAAAACACTTTTACCATGAAACTTTTCAACAAAATGTATACACACCTATCAGACTTTTCAGATGTGATGCTTTTTGTTAAAGGTATGAGTAAGTGATTCTCAAAGTATTGATGAAATTACAATATTACTTTTTGAGAAATGCTTCCTGACAAAAATGACCAGTATTTAAATATATTAAAGCAACACTAAGTAAAAATTTTTTTTACCTTAAAATAATGTTTCCAAAATCGTATCAGAAGTTCATCAAGTCGTAACAGGGTGATAGGCACTTCTGGATTCACTTTGCAGCCCTATATCTGCTATAACCACACTATGCAAGTTTGCCAAACCGGGTCGCGTTTCTGTAGTTCGAATGAGACATAAGAAAACTACAAATTTGACTTGCTTTACATCAAGCGTTACAATAGTCATTATAGTCTGACAATAGACAATAGTCGCATGTCGCAATACATCATACTTTCATAAAATCATGCAACATACTCTACCTTGTCTGTGGACATCGTTCATTCCAAAGCCGGTGCTAAAGTAGATAAACAGCGAGCGTGTGTGCGACAGTAGGCTGTGGACAGGGCTGTACTGGCCATCGGGCATACCGGGCACTTTCCCGGTGGGCCGACGTGCTTTTTGGGCCGATACATTTCATACTCATACATAATTTTTTTAATTTTTTTAATTTTTTTACGGCCCATAAAATGTGTACATCGGCGGCCCATTCGTTTTGTTTTGTTTTGCTTAATTGGCGGCGCTAGGTTTGTGCCGGTGTAATGCATTGGTCAAAAAAAGTCAGCTTTAGTTTTTTTTTTCTGACAGACCAGCCCATGAAACACGTAGATCAGCGGCCCATTGGTTCTTTTCTTGATTGACACTGGGCTGGCCCAATCACAACTTTAAACGAGTGAGCGAGCGTGCAGCAGTGTCAGTGTGTATCTGTCAAAATAGTCAGCGAGATGGAGAAGAAACGCAAGGAATGTGCAGAGAAATAGTGTGAAAAAATAGAAACAGGCCCTTAAAGCAGACGCTGTAAACTGTGACAAAATATATGTTTTCTGCCCTTCATCAGCTCCTGTGGCAGATGATGATAGTGAGGAGGATCAGGAGAGAGATGAGTGAGTGTAGAGCCTGCGGTAAGCAGAACTACTTTCAAAACACTTAAGCTATGTCATGAGTGTAGGAACCCATAACCCAGTTACAAATTATTTCCACATCTGCATAGTTGACGATTACCGCAATTCACTAGAAATTTAATGAGAGGCGTTTGTAAACCATGTTTTCCGCCAAAATAAAAGCTTGATGCAGTTTGCCTCAAAATAAAAGATCATGTGCTTATCTCTTTCAAGTATAGAAATTGGTACAAAACTAATTATGAAAGTTTCCTTTATTTTTTAGTGCATTTGTTTTACAAAATATGGCTATTACTGTCATAGGATTAATATTATAACTATTATTATGTAGTGTAATGTAAATAAACACTGTTACTAAAAAAGGTTTGAATTTTTCTTTGTTTAATTTGCACACTGAATATGGGTTGGGGCTTTTAATTTTGAACTCTCAAAGTGCACCAGATTGATTAATTTAACATTAAAATGCACAACATTGTCTGGGCTAGTCTGGGCTAAAATGCCCGAGCCGATTTTTTGTCCCAGTCCAGCCCTGGCTGTGGACGGTGAAATTATTTAAGACAGCATTAATGGACAATTACACTTCCAACCTGTAGGGCGACGGAAGAGGAAAAGTTCCTTAGTGTTGCTTTAATAGAAAATACCGATCAATGTTTACATCTCTTAAAGGTGCTCTAAGCGATCCCGAGAGTCGTAACTTCTTGTTGACATTCGAATTGTCGTCAAACAAAACGGAGGCATAAAGGAGAGTCAAAGTAGTCACAAACAAAGTTAAGTTTTACTGATACTTCATTCAATGTGTAATGTCGCCAAGTTAGATAAAGGATTTTATATATTGCAGAACAGAATGCAGAAAAAGAGAAACATTATCTTAAAATCGTTTCGCCACCTGAGGTTACTATAGCTCCCATACAAGGACGCAATAATAGCAAGATAACGTTAGCTTCGCGTTTCCCAGTGAGCATAAACAACGGCGGCGGCGTAAACAAATTTAGTCAAAGTTGTCAATTGCCTATAAATGAACATTCAAATTCATAACAAACCGTGGGTGAAAACAATCATTCACACAAATTGTCGCCCTACTGTGAATTTGCTTTATCATTTACAATAGAGATTGATCACTAGCTGAAACATATATGTTGTATTCACCAAAGCTAACGCTGACTGCATAGTTCTAGCTAATTACATTCTTGTGTTGGTTTGGCGAACATGAACGTCAGTTTAGAAAGAAAGATGGATTTACCTGTTCTGCAAAAACAGAGCAACTGAATGTCGGATTGGAAGCCCTTCTGCCGGCGGAGTTCTCGCCACCTTCAAAAGGTTTTTCCGATGTAAATTCGGTACTTCGCGCGTTCCTTATCCTTGTCCCTCTTCTTTGCAATTTGTTCATCGGAACGTCGTCTCTTTGGTCGTGTGTCGGCCATAATTCAAACTTCCCTCTTCATGCTTCTCTCTCCTCCACACACCCCCTTCATGTGCACGCGCACTAACCCCCAAACCCCACCCTCAAATACTTCTTGTCGGTGATTGGCTGGAGCACTGTTTGTTGTGTTTTGTGTTGCGGGTGAGCCCAGTTTGTTTTTGTTGCCGTTTGTGGAGCCTGTGGTGTCTACAGAGACCGCGTTTTTTTACAGTGTGTTCAGGGGACAGGCAGCTAGCGGATAGTGAGGAGATGTTTGCTGTATGTGACAAAAAATGTTTTGGCCTAAAAAACGCGTGGCATCGCTTAGAGCACCTTTAACGCTCAGACTTGTATCATCATTATATATCATCATATTGCCCAACCATAAAACTTATATGATTTTTATATGGTAACTTTAATATATTTTAAAGCAATAAGGCTTTATTGACACAACAGTGTGACTTTTTGTAAAACTGCTTTGAAATGTGTATTGTGAAAAACACAAATAAATTTGACTTCATTAAATTTGACCAGAACACATCCATGGCCACCCTGAAAGCACAGCAAATATGCTTTTAGGGAAGTGATCACAATGTGCCAGTGTTTATACCTGGCTTTAGGGAAGTGATCACAATGTGCCAGTGTGTATACCTGGCTTTTAATATGGTCAAGATCTGAACAGAAAATACACTAATGTCAGGTGTAAAGAGAGCCTTGGGGTGACTTTACTGCACAGTTTGGTAATACATTGGTGAAGTTTACATTTACTAATTTACTTTTATATAAAGTGATTTACAAATGAGGAATACAACATAACTTTCATGTTTTTCTAACCTGTATGACTTTCTTGCTTCCGTGCATAACAAAAGGATAAAAACTGCAAAATGTTTAAGCTGCTCTTTTCTATGTGACCAGTGGCTAAAAAAAAAAAATAAACACACACACACACACACACACACACACACACACACACACACACACACACACACACACACACACACACACACACACACACACACACACACACACACACACACACACACACTTCTGTCTCTGTAGGTTGTCAGGCTGTATGGTGACAGAGGAAGGCTGTGGTTATGTGTCTTCAGCTCTGAGTTCAAACCCCTCTCATCTGAGAGAGCTGGATCTGAGCTACAATCACCCAGGACAATCAGGAGTCCAGCTATCTGACAAACTGAAGGATCCAAACTACAAAAAACTGCAGATACTCAAGTATGTGGGGCAGTGTGTGATGAGGTCATCTAATATTTTGTTAAGAAATTGTTTTTATATTCTTGTGTATCATTCATTTTTTAACCTTGCTTATTCTGACTAAATGTAGCAGAATCCATAAACATCACTTAAGAAAAAGATAACATATCAACATTGCTCAAATCAAGACATTAAATATTAATATATTAAGAAATATTTTTGAAATGGGGCATTTTACATTGAAAGGCAGACTACTAAGATTTAAACCTGAGCCTAATGATCAGAGTGATTTAAATGTTTAAATCACATTTTGCACATTACTCTTACCACTTTGTTGTGGTCTATCAGGTTCAAATGCAGTATTTAATCATCTTTCCTTAAACCCTGGTGATGCTGTATCTATTTTACACAACAGTTAAACTATTTCATTGGAAATTAGTTATCAGTTATTTGATTTTTATTTTATGTTTTTGTCTCTGTTCAGTTTGGAACATGGAGGAAATTTCAGGATCACACCAGGACTGCGAAAATGTGAGTCCTCAAATATACATACACCTATGCACATTTAATGCCATAGCTCTTCTGATCTGTCTTTCTGTGTTCAGATGCTTGTGATCTCACTCTGGATCCAAACACAGCACACACTCGTCTCTCTCTGTCTGACGGGAACAAAACAACAAAATGTGAGCGAGAGCATCAGACGTATCCTGATCATCCAGAGAGATTTGAGAACTGTGAGCAGGTTCTGTGTAAAGAGAGTCTGACTGGACGCCATTACTGGGAGATTAAATGGACAGGATGGGGTCATGTAGCAGTGGCATATAAAGGAATCAGCAGGAAAGGAGGGAGTGACTGTCGGTTTGGACTCAATGACAAGTCCTGGAATATTTACTGTTGTGATACAATTTACTCTGCTTGGCATGATAATAAGAGCACAAACATTCCTCGCCCTTCATCCTCTAATAGAGTAGGTGTCTATCTGAACTGGTCTGCCGGCACTCTGTCCTTCTACAGCGTCTCTGACACACACACACTCACACACTTATACACATTTAACACCACATTCACTGAACCCCTCCATGCTGGATTTTTGGTTTATCGTGATTCTTCAGTGTCTCTGTGTCAGATTTAACAAACTCATGTAAGGAACCTTAAATACATAAATGGAAGGCCATTTCCTCAGAGCAAAAAATGAAAAACTAATTGTGACTTTAAATATTAGAACTGTGACTATTTCATGCAATTTCAAGTTTAAGACCTTGTGTGCCAGAGGAACAAGCGTGCAGACATTTAGAATTTTGTCTATGAACTTAATTTTATGCACTAGCTTGCTATATTTCTATAGCATCGCTGTCAAAGAGTAATTATCTGCTGAAGTGAACTTTCTTATTGTAGAGGTAACGAAAGTTATAATGAGCATTGTAATGTTTGAAGCAGATGTCATAAATATCAGTAGATGGGGAAGTTTTTAAAATGAGCGTTTCATTCATAAATCCATAGGATCTTACCTTACCTGGCGCACTATAGAGTCCTGCACACTCACAAATCCTTACATATAACAACAAAATATAAACGCAATGTAAATAAGAGATTCATTGTGGAGTGTAGACAGCTTCATAGATTATAACGGGAGTTTTTGTAAGAGTGTCAAATACTTAAAGGGTTCATTGAATGTCCATTTTCCACAAGTTGTTATGATTCTTTAGGGTCTTCATGTAAAGTTTGTAACATACTTTGGCTAAAATTCCTCAATGGTTGTGTAAAACAACACCCTTTTACCTGTTATAACAGTTATCGCGGGTAAGAATTTTGCATTTATTTCAATTTATGCTCCTCCTCATTTTGACCCCAATTTTTTTTCTGCCCTCACTACAACATTACTGCGCATTCAAGATTGTTTTCTTATCATATGTGCAGATATGAACGCGGTAGTTGATGTCTCTCTTGATCGTTCTTGTGCGCAGAATTATTCAGCGTCATCTTTATCATCTATTGAACTATGTAAATTTATGTCTGATCTTAGTTTAATTGATGTATACCGCATTTTTTATCCTACAAAAAGACAGTACACCTTCTACTCGGCCAGACATAAAAGTTATTCTAGATTGGATTATATACTTATATCTCATGCTGCACCCTCAGTAATAAACAGTGTCAATATAAAGTCATGCCCTTTATCTGATCATAATGTGGTCTCAGCTAAAATTTCTCTTGTGTCTGCACCTACGTTGGCGTTTTAATACCACACTACTACAAAATAAAGATTTCTGTGCAATGCTCAAGAAAGAGTTGAGATGGTTTATAGAGATAAATACTGGTTCGGTGGATGATCCCCGCTTTCTCTGGGATGCTATTAAGGGTTGCATATGGTCGTCTTCTATTTCTTTTGCATCCCAATTAAATAAATTGAGATTGAAGGAAATAGGCACTCTCGAAACAAAACTAAATAGGCTGGAGAATTGTCAGCAAATTTGTCACACTGAGGATGTTCAGAAAGAAATAAAAGTGATGCATACAGAACTTAATTCACGGTTACGGCATAGAGCGGAGTTTATAATGCACAAAGTTAGAAGAACTTATTATTTCAATGGTGCTAAGCCAAGTCACCTTTTAGCTCTTTGATTAAAGAATGGTGAAAAGTATTCAAATATTATGGCAATTCAATCTTCTAATGGTCTGATAAGTGAATCCAAAGGTATAAATCAAGAGTTTAAAGATTTCTATCAGAGTTTATATAGGCCGGATTTGGTTTTCAGTCAGACTTTGTGCGACAACTTTTTTCAAGATTTGACTCTTACATGTCTCTCTGAAGCAGAGGCCGCATCTTTGGACTCTCCTATCTCATTGGATGAGTTAAAAGATGCTCTTGTACATATGAAGAGGGATAAGTCCCCGGGATGGGATGGTATCCCACCTGAACTATACCTCTCTTTCTGGGATGAGCTGGGACAGCCTTTGTTGAATATGATTCTTTATTCTATTCAAGTGGGTTCATTTAATAATAGTGCGAATATGGCCATTATTACCAAAGCCTAATAAAGATTTGACTCAGTGCGGGAATTATAGACCTTTGTCTCTTTTAAATTGTGATGTGAAACTGTTCGGCAAAGTTTTGTCCTCCCGTTTAGATTTGCTCATGACTAAATTGGTGCATAGCGATCAGACTGGTTTCATTAAATCTCGCCTTGCGGCCGATAATGTTCGCCGGTTATTGCATATTATACACGTAACCAGTGGTATGGACATATCGTGCGCAACTTTGTCTGTGGATGCTGAGAAAGCCTTTGACCGGCTTGAATGGCGTTACCTTTGGTCAGTTTTGGAGCGCCTTGGTTTAGGCAGAAATTATATTAATATGATTAAAGTATTACATGCCAACCCTTCTGCTGTGGTGGGGGCATCACCTCTCCAAAGTTTTCTATATTACGTGGGACTCGTCAAGGATGCCCTCTCTCACCACTCTTGTTTGCACTCTCTCTTGAGCCTCTTGCACAGAAAATTCGTCAGCATTCCTTGGTTAGCCCTATAATTTTTAGTAACACTTCTCATAGAATTTCGTTATATGCAGATGACATTCTTTTATATGTCTATTCTATTCATCATATTTTGTCAGTATTTAACAGTTTTAGCCAATTTTCTGGGTATAAGATTAATTGGAACAAATCTTCATTGATGCATTTAAATAATTCATCCTCTAATTCTGTTTTACCATAATTTATTCCAATAGTAACCAGATATTTGGGTGTGGACATATATCCATCCCTGCACACAATAGATCTAAAAAATGTCCAGGGTATATGTAGAGATGGACCTGACTCGTTGGTCATCGCTTCCACTATCTTTACAAGCTCGAATTTCTATCATCAAAATGGATATTTTGCCTTGCATTACTTTTTTTCCTGCTATGATACCTCTGTCACCACCCTTAGATTTCTGGTCTAAATTGCAAAAATTTGTTTCTAAGTTCATATGGAATGGCAAGGCCCCCCAAATAAAGTATTTAACACTTCAGCGTTGCAAGGATGCCGGCGGACTTGCATTACCGGACTTTAGGCTTTATCATTGGGCTTTTACATTACGTCCTCTTACAGTATGGTTGAATCCTGGCTCTGTTGTATCTTGGCAACCAATTGAATTTAATCTAGCTTTACCTTATAGACTACAGGATTTGATTTATTGCAACATTCCGTTAAAGAGCGCGAAGCAGCATTTTGGCCCAATAATAGCTTATCTTCTTTCTACCTGGTGGGCAGCTTCAAAGTTCACCCGCGACGACCATAAATGGCATTCAAATAAACCATAAATGGTTCTAGTATTCACTGTCTTACTTTGCATAAGTTGCTTACTTCATATGGAAACACAAGGGGGTCATTGTACTTGTTGTTTCTGGAGGCTTCTTATAAAAGGTTACCTGTGGTGGACATTTGGCACAGGGATATTTCTGGGACGGATTTAGGGGACTCAATATGGGCTAACCTCAAACATGTCTCTAAAAATCCTAATCATCAATTGATTAATTTCAAGGTGATTCATAGGATGTATCTCACTCCCAGGAAACGTCACTTAATGAAGCTTTCCACCTCTCCTAAATGTGACTTGTGCTCTACTGGGTGCATAGGAACATATATGCACATGTTTTGGGATTTCCCTGAAGTCAATGAGTTTTGGAGACGGGTTACCACCACGCTGAAGGACATTTTGGAGTTGGAGATATCATGCTGTCCAAGACTCTTGCTTCTAAGTGATGACTCCTCTTATACTCTCTCTCTGACTCAGAAAAAGTAATTTTTTTGTGGTCTTACTGCTGCTAAGAAAATGCTTGCCTTGCGCTGGAAACCTCCACACTCTCTAGCGTGGACTCACTGGATGCATTCCTTCTTGGACATTGCGAACATGGAGCTCTCAGTGGCAAGATTACATGGAGCTTCTCAGAGGACTATTTCAGCATGGTTGCATGCCATTTCCAAAATTAAGGAGCGTCTTTAAGACCTTTATCTCATGTTCTAATTTTTATTTATTATGTTTGGATTTTGATCTGCACTTTTTCTTAGACTATGTATACTCTGAATGTATCTTTGGGAGAGGGGGGTGGGGGGGATATGGTCGCCTTGGGAATGTGGGAGGGGGGAAAAGAAAAGAGAAGTGTTCAGAATGATGTGCATTTTTACTTTTTGTTTCTGTAAAATAATATTCTGTAACTCAATAAAAATTTGATCACAAAAAAAGAAAATCCAAACGGCTTGATTATTGAGAGTGTTTAGACTTTTTGAGGATTAAAAAAAGGAGTGAGATGTAAATCCAGATTTTGAGGTATAGAGTTATCTAGAGTCTATGATATCTAGAGTCACAATTATGTATCAATTACCTTTTTTATTTTTTGAATAGTTTTAAACACAATTCTGTTTTGCATCTATAGAATACAGGGATTTACTAGTAAGTATGCAAATGTAGAGATCTGTAATTGCAATACTTGTAGTGGGGCAGCCGTGGCTTAATGGTTCCCATATTTAGCCTTCAAGTCACGTTCACTTTCACTTCATTATCATAAAAATGAGTAACGCATTACATTAAGAAATTGTCTGTAATTTCGCTTATATGAGTTAAAAAAAAAGAAAATGAGTTACTGATCCTTCAGACTATATGAAGATGCACACAGTATTTATAATGAGCAATTCTGATCTCACAGATTAATGCTTCTTAAACTTTCCAATAGACAGTAGAGACAATGTTAATTCATATGAGGTAGTCAAGGTGTTTTATATTGTATTTATTATTTAAGTGTTTAATGAAAATTTCATAACCTTTGAAATCTTTTGCCGTCCCATTTTTTTGTCAGCCCTCTTGAAGGTTTTGAAGGGTCTGACTGCAGGTCACATGTATAGGGTTTTGTCTGTTATTGTATGTGAATCTGTATAGACTTCATTGGGTCAAAGATGATGGTCTGTAGAAACACTCTGGTTCTTCATTTGGTGTGATCTTATAAAAGCTACTGTAGATTTTTTTTCTTTCTTTTTTTGCAGCACTAAACTTATGCATTCTAGAGTGTTTTGTTATAATGTTTGGCTCACTCTGTGTCAGTGGCGGAACTAGAGTTTTATACATGGGGTGGCCAGGGGGTGGCCACTGCTACTTTCGGGGGTACACAGTACACACACACACACACACACAGTGGAAAAGCTTGTGGAAGGAATTGGGTCACTCTGTTTGTGTCTATAAGTGTTGAACATCCAAAATATTTGCAGAAAACAAAGCTGAAGCACCAAGGAGATAAGATACCGCATGTGTCTGTTATGAACTGCTGCGTTTATTTACAAAAAAACTCATATTTACATTTATTTTTTATTTTTTATTAGATATAGCAGGCATCAAGCAGAAAATGTAAACAATGTCCCAAAATGTAAACAATTTTATTGCCCATCAATATAAAATCTTATCCTAGGAAGATTTAATACAACATAATTCTTTCTTTATAATAATTCTTTCTAAATATAATTATTTAATTTTTAATTATTTTTTTGTTTTCATTTTTGGGTGAACTATCCTTTTAATCTGGCAAAATCATCTCAACTTAAATTCCTGAATTGGGTATGTGATTGACTGCCTGTGTCTGGTAGATGCTCTGACCTGTTGCTGGTTCTGAAGTCTGACCACACTGACTCTGACTAGCCAGTGGTGATGCAAGGGCTGGGGTCTGTTTGCACCTGATCTGCCTGTTAGTCCAGTCATTTTAAGCCAAAATGGGGGTCAACCTTGAACAAATTGCAACACAAGCAAACTCAACTGATTTTGTATCCTCAATATGTCCTGAGTAAGGAAAAAAAAGTCCAGAAGAATCCCATTAGGGGAAAGTTTCGAAAAAGACCCAAGCCTATTCATTCTTCTTCTCACGTGAATGGGTAAACATTTTAACCTTTAGATATCACCATGAAAATTACTGAGTTGATTACTTACATCAAGACAAACAAAATGTATTCCAAGTTTTTTTTTTATTGTTTGTTAAGATGGACAAACGGTGCATAATCTAATTATGTATGTGCTAATTTGCATAAATACCACAACAGATCTAAACATTGGGTATAGCCAGGTGAAAATGTCTAGTTGAATCTTGTTGACACATAACAGTAAAATACTTAATGTTAAGGTCTGAATGGAAGACATCACGGCTACCCATGAGCATTAATACATAGAGGCAGGAAGAAGTACTTTAGAAACCAGCCTTTATTAATGTTTAAGAGATGGGGTTTGGGGCTGGGTCCGTGGGACTGTTCCTGGGGGACGAGTCTGAGGGAAGAACAGGAAACAAGGGTAAGGAGAATGCAGAAGACAAAAGGCAGGTAAAATAAAAAGTGAATCCCCAGAAACAGTTTTCGAAACTTTCCCCTAATGGGATTCTTCGGGACTTTTTTTTCCTTACTCAGGACATAATGAGGATACAAAATTATTTGAGTTTGCTTCTGTTGCATTTTGATCAATCTTTTTTCATAAAATGAGTTTATTTAATAAAGTGTACTGCATGTGGATCCTGCTTCCTCCTATGTTTCAACCGCATTGTTACAATATTTGACTTAAATTATGCATAAAAAAAAAAAAAAAAAAAGTAACCTATTAACAAAACGAAAGAAAAAACTGTGACAGTGTGCTGTTGAGTTTGGTTCATTTTTGTGAGGCGCGGAGCTCCACAAACAAGTTGATGGAAAGGAAACCGAGACAACAGAAAGCACATCCTGTTTGTTTTCTGTATTTTTTTTTAAAAGCACTATGATCTCTTTTATTGTGAGTGTACACAAATAAAAGTGAACACAGTTTTGTAGTTTTGAATGCTGTCCTACTCTTATCTTTATGACCAAAATTACATTTTGAGCATGTTTTTGTTTTGTCTGTTTGATTGTGCTGGCGCCTCATGCGCACACAACATATTACAGCATTGCAAACTTGACATCGCAGCCTGTTCATTACCAAAATAAAATAGTCAACCTAATACATAAAAATTACACTGCTCAGTTTAAATAGTCAGTAGTACAATTCGTGCAATTCAGCGTAAGTGAAGTACAAAGCCTGTAATAAGTAATAGTTAAGCATCCAAATACACAGAGAATTTGGAGAATTTGGAAACATTTGAATTCGAATGAGAGAGTAATGCTACGTGAGAGAGTAATGTTACGTAATGAGAGAGTAATGCTACGTAATGCTACGTTTCAGTTTCGCTTTTTTGTTTATAGTTACACTTTTTTTTTTCATTGTTGTTCTATTCTCAATACCATTTCATTAAATTTAAAGATTTTATTGTGGAGTGAAGCGAACTAAATTAGCCTTTAGCTATGTTTGTAGTGTTTATAATGTTTGTAGTAGGCCTTCAATATAAAATTTTGCTTTATTTACCGGTATTATGCAATAAATATATAATGCAACAAAATGCCACTTATACATGACTTACCTCTTTTTTTTTATCTCTCTCTCTCTCAAAAACAAATGTGTAGTGTATTTTTTAAGCAGCAAATTAACGGTTAACTTTTAAATTAGCATCTCTGTATATATAGCTAGATCAAATTATATCAGAATCAACTTGCGTTGCGATTGCGTCAAGGTTCAGCCAAGTGCACTTGCATCATCCAGAAATGATGAATTAAGAAAAAAAAATATTAAGAAAAATGCTGAGCTGAATTGTTTGCCATCTAGTGATTTAAAGGAGCTGTATGTAAGAAATGTATTTCAATTAATCATAAAATGGCCCTGATATGTCACTAGACATTAAGATATCATGTTCATTTCAAATACTTAGGCTATATCACTGACAACAGTAATCCGGCCAGGATATTGTCATTTAAAAGTGAAGTTGCAGCCCTCAACTGATGTTGATGTTGTCATCTTGTGTTTTATAATTCGTTACATTTATATAGCGCTTTTTCTGAGACCTCAAAGCGCTTTACATAGATGGGGGAATCTCCTCAACCACCACCAATGTGCAGCATCCACTTGGATGATGCGACGGCAGCCATATTGCGCCAGAACGCCCACCACACACCAGCTTACTGGTGGAGAGGAGACAGTGATGAAGCCAATCAGTATATGGGGATGATTAGGAGGCCATGATGGACAGAGGCCAAGGGGCAAATTTGGCCAGGATGCCGGGGTTACACCCCTACTCTTTTTCGAAGGACATCCTGGGATTTTTTTAATGACCACAGAGAGTCAGGACCTCGGTTTTACGTCTCATCCGAAGGACGGATGTGTTTTGGCCTGAAGCGCCACCCTCCACCTATCTACCAATCACGAAGTCAGTAGTGTTTCGGCATCCGGGTTGCCAGCTCTGCTCTAGTTACCACAGCTACGTAGCAGCCTACGCTCCTGCTGGATCCTGCAGCCTATCTGGCAACCTCGAGTCAGGGGGGAGGGGGAGGGGATACACCGCTCTACAGTAATTTGAAAGTGATTGCAGTACCAGTTTTGGCCACAATCTTACATACGGCTCCTTTAAAGGAGAACAAAGTCAAATGTGTCTTTAAGTCAGAAGTTCAGAACACCTTAGCGACTTCCTAGTAATAATAATAATAATAATAATAATTCATTACATTTATATAGCGCTTTTCTCGGCACTCAAAGCGCTTTACATAGAAGGGGGGAATCTCCTCAACCACCACCAATGTGCAGCATCCACTTGGATGATGCGACGGCAGCCATATTGCGCCAGAACGCCCACCACACACCAGCTTACTGGTGGAGAGGAGACAGTGATGAAGCCAATCAGTATTATGGGGATGATTAGGAGGCCATGATGGACAGAGGCCACTGGGCAAATTTGGCCAGGATGACGGGGTTACACCCCTACTCTTTCGAAAGACATCCTGGGATTTTTAATGACCACAGAGAGTCAGGACCTCGGTTTTACGTCTCATCCGAAGGATTATTTCTTGTATTATTTCAGTTCTGAATGAAATGTTGTAGAATATGAAGCCAGAGAAGCTGTTTGGGTCTCTAATTAATTATCCTGATCATGTGACCAATAAGAAATTCACAGTTTGGAAGAGGATGTTGATGGTCGTCACCTACTACAGTGAGTCACATTTTTGTGTGTCTAAGAATAAAACATACGTTTATTATTAACATGGATTAATATCTGTCTTGCTTTCTAGTGTCGGTCACTTTGGATCTCAGCACTGCATCATCTTCCCTGTGCATTTCTCCTGGTTTCATTCAGGTCCTGTATCTAGAGCCTTTTCTACCCGCCAGGGGCGGAGTGGCAATCGGGAGAGTCGGGACTTTTCCCGGTGGGCCGGTAGTGTTTTGAGGCCGCGAGCAGAGCCGATCCTGACCTCCCTGGGGCCCTAAGCAAAATTCTGTTTAGGGGCCCTCATACCTGACCCGTGAGCCATGAACCATTTTCCACACAGTCACACCTGACACCCCAGTGTTCCCACTACAATCCCTCCTTTAACTAGTTGTAGCGAAAATGTAATTCCTGATATCAGAAGACATTGTTACTAGTAAAAAGTTCATTCTTAATATCAAGAATTCACATTTTAAATAGTACAAATTGAATTATTGATATCAAAAATGCATAATTATCCTGTGAATGAATAAAAGCTAAAATGGCGCCATAGCATGTCACTGTGTTTTAAATGATAAAAGTAATTCTTGATACTCTTGATTCTTGATGGTTATTATTTACTGAGGGATGTGCATCCATATTGACCAGAATCTCCAGCCAATCAACATTTTAAATTCAATGGAACCTATCAATAGTCAATGTCAATACATTGCTTTCCATATTGCATTTGGGCAGAGTTGTAACTAAACCTTGACTGAGCGACTAGATAATCATCGTCTTGTTTTAAAACTATAATGAGGAGTGCCATCACGCCCGTATTGTACTGGTCCTGACTCACAACAGATGTTTCTGCTGGAAAGTGCGCGTTTCATTTCATGCACGTGCATATGATATGATCGCATGTTAACGCGCGACGCGGTTATCTTTTCCGAGCTGCAGTTTATAAACAAACACCGTTGTCCTTTGTCGTTTGTTAAACATAATAAATCAACTCACATCAACTTAACTTTAGCCTACTGTTCTTTGCTGACATCAAACTTTGAGAGGAGAGTCACAAGTCTGCCTGATAACTGTTGCCGCAATTAACTCTTATGGTGTTGTTTTCTCTCTCTTTTCGTGACCAGAAGGATAGTTCCGCTTCATTTTCTCATCGATATTGTAAACATTGATTGACGCGCTTTGACACGAGGGGGAGGCGGGGCCTTGAGTAATTTGCGGGGCCCTACGCACCTTGCGTAGTGTGCGTATAGGGCTGATCGGCTCTGGCCGCGAGGGTCTGATAATAGTTATACATTGCAAGTTCTTAGCAACACCATTGGGTCAAACTGTGCAGCCTCTCTGCTCAACCCGTACGGCGGGCCGCATCAGCCTCTTATTTCAATAGAAACACAGGCTAATCAGAAAGCACTAACGAAGGGCAGGTCCAACCATGTCTAGGATTTTCAAAAATATAGGGGGATCAGTGACCTGTCGGCCTATGACGTAATCGAACACCTTTTTTTTTCCCTCGTAACGTTTTGGAAGTCTAATGTTAACAGACAGTGTATGAGTGAATGCTGTTTACACCTGGCCACTTAATGCGTTTTCTGTGATCGGATAGCTATCCGATCGTGAAAAGACCAGATGTAAATGCCCTCCAAAACGCATTCGAGACGGATTTGAATCCGAATCCGATCGCAGCTGAGCATCTACTCATCAAGTCAATGTGCAAACTTAGTGAATCAAAGTGAAAGTAAGTCACAGACGCTTAACACAATCATCTTAATTAAAAGTAAAGAACTGAAATGATCTTACCAGGACTTTTGCCGCTCTCACTTATTGCGGTCTTTGATTTAGAATTTTTAGCTGATGATCAATAAAATGCAGTTCATAGGCTATCTGTTGCTTTCGGTGACGTGCACTCCATTAAATCGCACGGGAATTGAAGATCGGATTTATATCCGTTTTGCAAAAACACATTTATGTGACCAGGTGTAAATGGAATCGTTTTGATAAATCAGATAGCTCTCCGATCTGAGAACACGCATTAAGTGGCCAGGTGTAAACAGCCCCAAATGATGGAAAGACAAAAAAGAAAAGGGAAAGGTGGTGCTGAGAAGGTCAGACTCAATTGGCCGAAAAATTATGGAGGAGGAGGCAGCAAAATGCTCCAAAATAACGGACATGTTCCGGGCATCAACGAGCAAAGTGTCACAGCTTAGCACAGATGGGAAATAGCACCAGCTACCAGCCAGCCAAAAGCTTGTGAAATTTGAAAGTAGCTCTGTGGTAAATATGAGACAAAAATTAATGGTTTACTATTGAGCGGCTCTCTTTTTCTGTTATTATTGTATGTTGTTGTTGTTGACTTCAAGATCTTTTAAATAATAATAATTACACTTGGCATTTCACGTTGTGCAGTCCTTTTATTGTAATTTTAGATTTCAGAATTTGCTTAAATTTACCCAGAGGTCTACGAAATTTCCCGGTAGATTTTTTGGTCCCACTCCGCCCCTGCTATACCCGTCATACAAGAATGCTTTGACATTTACACATGCGCTCTAGGCTCAGAGCAATTGTGCCTTATAATTGAGCTGTTTCATCTTTTTGTCTCTTTATCTGGAACAACCGTTCATGTTATGAAAGAGTCACTGGAGGTCCACCCCATGGCAGAGCTCACAAAATTCCTAACATACTTCTCAATAGGGTGGTCACCTTGGCTGAGACGGAAGAGACGGATTGCTGGGTCCATATTTTGGTCGAGTATTCTGTTATGAAAGATTCACTGGAGGCAAGCTGGTTGAGAACCCAAACACAACTTAAATAACAAAACAATTCAAAAACAAGATCAAACATAAAACAAAAGTTAGGGATGGCTGACGCGAAACTGACGTTCCGAAGCTTTTCCAGATCCCGAAACGCAGATGTTTCGAAACACTGATCCGAAGCATGATTCAAAACACCCATGACTACGGCTAAATGAAGCTTCGGAGTTTCACAAGTGTTTCGACAGGTGGCATGGTCCGCCGAATCAGTGTTTGATTGACAGGGTCGGGGACAGACCACACAATCGCACATCTGTATAAGAGTGAAGTCAACGCATCTTGACCTCGTGGGTTTTTGTGAGAGGAGTTTGTCAAAGGCTGGAGAAATTATCTGTAAAAAAAGAAGTAGGCTAAGTCATTCCACTGCAGAGAAATTAATGTTTAAAAATCTATTAAAAAGTGAGACATTGTGGCTTGATTTCTTTTATTAATATAAATTTTTCATGACCAAAATAACATTATGCACAGTGAGGAGCCTACAGGTTACAAGCTTCACATATTAGAAAAATACAATAATAAAAAAACACACATTTGTTAATGGCTCGTTGTCAAGGATGTTTCAGATCAACACCTGCAAGTGACCACTAGGTGTCACCGTTGAGACGGGTGTCGGATTGATTCGAAGCCTCGACACAATATGCACATTTGCTTCAACTGTTTCATTGTTTCATGAAGCCTCGATCTGCCCACCACTAACAAAAGCACGGTGTGGCATTAAACTAGAAAACAAGAAACTGGATCTGGGAAATAGAACAAACAATACTTGACAAGGACACAGAGTAAACATGAGGGCTTAAATACATAGACTAATTACAAGACAAGGAACACCTGTGAACAATGATCAGACGATTAACCAATGACAAGACACATGGCAGGATCACATGACAAACAGGGAATCACATGACAAGACACAGAAACATGACAATGACAAGAAAACCCAAACCATGACAGTTTATGTTGCTTCCCCTTCACACAGTATCAATCTGTGATTGGATTTCCCCCTAGAAATAAAAGTGAAAGAAAAGAAAAGTTATTCTGTTTTAAGGCTTTAAACCTGTTACACTGGATTTTTAAACGGCTGTAGATTCTGTGGTAAGTTCAGAACTTATTCTTCATGTAAACATGTTGTCATATAAATGAGCTGCTGTTTGATTTTTTGCTTTTCTTCACATGGGTTTTTTAAATATGGATCATTATATTTCGACAGTGAAAAGATCTGACCAAAGGCAAAAACATGGATGACTAAAGTAAAATTACTTTTGATATTTCCTCAGATCATTATATATAATAATATAAAAAACAATTAAAAAAAATATGTATAATTTTTTATATTCAAATATTTATAGATCATGACATCAAGTTAAACTTTGAGTTGAACTTTAGCTTAAGCTTTCTTAATGTTTAGAAAAGTTCTAAATGGTACAGATTACAGTTATTTTTTTTAACAATAGCAGAACTATTGGTGTTAAATGGAACCCTTTATAAGGTTACATAAAGAACCATGATTTGTAATGTCTGTGTAGTACTTTAAACAATGCCATAATAAAATAATTAATATGTTTTTTTAATGTCTCAGTCTACCTGGATTTATAATATGTAGCCTCAGTAGGGGTTTACATAATTTTTTTAAATTTTTTTTATGAATACATACTGTTGGATATTGAAAATGAATAAAAACCCAAAATAGATGTAAATCATGTTAAAAACATGCCAATTTTCAATTAAATATCTGCGCAATCCTCTATTATGTTTTCAATACCCATTTTTATGTGTCAATTTTTGTGTGACAGTATCAGTTCCTCTACAAATCATGTGATTTTGGCATTTTGTCGTGTCAGTTCCTCTTTGCAGATGCGGTTTGTGCATGTGGTTGTCTGTATAAGCAGAAATACACAGTTGAGGTCAAAGTCACAATGTCTTCCATTTTAAAGTAGCCTACCTATGGGGAAAAAATAAGCTAAATTGATTTTTTTTATATAAAAATTTAATGAATAAGTGGCAAATTAGATGGGACAGTAGTAACACAGGAATATGGTGTTATAGTATTACACAGACAGTAGTGAGAATAAATGCTCCTAAGGAGTTAATCGCCATTAAAACAATAATAATAAGAAGAAGAACCTGAGAATTTGATGATGCTCTGATAGAACATGTCATGGTACACTACAAGAAAAATGAGGGGAAAAGGTGGGAAATGATCCAAAACCTTAGAATGAAAAGAATACATTTTGATTTAATAGAAATTCTTAGAACAATTCCAAGAGATAAGTGCTATGGAATCGTTTTTCATTATCTTAGAATAATCTATATAATTGAGAGGATTTGAGTCTTAATTTATTTTATTTATTTATTTATTTTTTAATTTTTTTTGTTGATTGTGTTTTGTTTTGTTGATTTTGTTTTGTTGATTCGGTATTGTTTTATTTTGTTTGGAATAAAATTAGTAGTCATTCAGATCCACACTCCATACCAGTTGGTGGCGGTAATGCACCATTTAATTTTGTGCCAACCGCCAAATAAACTCCAGAAAGAAGAAGAAGAAGAAGAAGAAGAAGAAGAAGATGATGATGCTCTGCGCCACTAGAGGGAGCGCGATGTGTTTGGAGTTAAAAACGAAAGTGAAAGAGAGAAACTACTACGCCATTCGGAAGCTTTTGAATCTGTTAACACCGGAGTTTTGTTTTAAACACCGTTTTATGTAAACGGCTGCATATTTTGTGGTAAGTTCAGAACTTATTCTTCATGTAACCATCTAGTCAAAGTGAGCTAGCTGCTATTTGGTTTTGAGTTTCTTATCTTTCGACGGTTTAAACAAACAGCTCTGAACAAAATGGCGCAGACATCGACGATGAATCTAGGCTATTTATTGAGACTTAGCATAACGAATGTGGCATTAATGTACGTACAGTAATTAGCAACAACATTTGTGAACAGTATTGACGATCGTTGATTCTGTTAGTTGATTCATCGTTGTAATGACTAAAATACATCGATACAGTAGCCAACAAAACACTGATGTATACTAAACGTATAGCCTGCAGCATACAAGTTTCTATAATAGTGCTGAAACTGCTATATTAAAACTGTTGTACATTTTATTCAGAATTAAATCTGAGGCTACATGAATGTACCCGAATAAAACGAAAATAACTGAACATCAGCAAATGTTATGAAATTGATGTTTGAACTGAAAAATTAACTGAAAAATATTAGAGACGTCACAAGATTGAAAATGAAACCAAACCAACCATCAAACAAACCCTGATCAGAAGCATTGCAAAGCTTCTTGTAACTGCAGTTCAGTTTACTTTGAAAAATATCAGTTATTTAGACAGTTTTATTAATTGCAGTCTTTTTTTTCAGTGCACTTATGCTGTATTGTATTTAATTTCTGCATTTATTCTACTATTTGTATTGCTCTGGACTTAAGGTGTAATACACCAATTGAACAATAGTAGTCTATATGTGTAGGTCATGCAGTTACAGTGGATTAAGGGTATATTTTAATGTATGTACTTCAGTGTACAGGGGGTTAAAGCATTTTTTATCATTGAACTGGATCATTGAACTACAAAACTGTACTGTACTGTAAGGTCTGAAATCAGTCTCTCAACACAGTAATGTGAGTAGGAGAACACTGCCTCTAAAATGAGTTCTTCACCTGCTGGATCAAGCGACAATCAACCCACGAAGAATCGTCCCTCTGCTTCCAGTGATGCGACAATGACCTCTGACCTCAGGTAACACATTAGCCTTTTTGCACATGTCAGATGTTTTTAATCCACATTGACTGATAGTGCATTCCTGAAGCCTGCATTTTAATAATAACTAATGATAAATAATTGTTCGAATTTGATGAGAATAGTGAAGTCCACACCACAAATATAGCAAGATTTTTTTATTTTTTTTTATTGAAATAACTTTCAGAAAGATGATCAACAATAAAATCATTGACTGCCGCTTGTGCATTTAAAGTGGCAGATGATGAATAAACAAACATTTACAGTATGATAATGTTGTTATCATAATTGTTCTTCTTGTTAAAGGTGCTCTAAGCGATGTCATGCGTTTTTTAGGCCAATTTTTTTTTGTCACATACAGCAAACATCTCCTCACTATCCGCTAGCTGCCTGTCCCCTGAACACACCATCAAAAAACGCAATCTCTGTAGACAGCCCAGGCTCCACAAACAACAAGAAAAACAAACTGGGCTCACCCGCACCACGAAACATAACAAACAATAACCGACAAGAAAAATGTGGGGTGTGGTTTGGGGGGTTAGTGCTCGGATGAGGAGGAGGGAGGGTCTAGCTAGCCTCCATTTTGTTTGACAATACTTTAAACGTCAACAAGAAGTGACGTCACCCAACATTACTTAGAGCAGTGGTTCCCAACCTTTTTTTGTCTGAGACCCCCTTTTTTCCAAGAAAATATTTTAGGGCCCCCCTTCACATTTAATGATATTTTCACTCTTGTAAGCTTGCAGCAAGGATGACAAAATATGTTGTTTTCAAACAAACGGTATGTTAACTATAAACAGATATGTTTATGCACAAATAATAGCCTATAATATTGAAAATACAATAACAAAAACATTAGTAGGCCCTTTGTAATTTAAAAATGTAAGCCTAGGAGTAGCCTATAAATTTGCCCTATTTTAAATGCAATAACAAAAATATCAGTATTCACACTTGTGTGTAGGTAAAAAAAAGAATGAATATAGGCTATTACTAAATGACTTCTGTCTGGGGCCTCAATACTTGCATGTTATTTGTGAGGCTTTATCAATGTGAGGCTTTATTTTTTAGGCTTTTGGCGCTATAGCGAGCGATAACAAACATGCGTTTATTAACAGAATAATGCGTCTTTCGGAAGAACATTGTAGCCGGAACTACTTCTCTCTCTGTGTGCGTCTATGACGAGTCACGCAGGTACTGGGCTACTCCGCAGTGGCAGCGATCCGAACCAGGGTAAAATAGTCCCAATGTAATCACTTATTATAGGTGTACCATAGTGAGTCAGGATAATACAAAAACACGGTTTGGAAAATGGATTCATGATGAACTCGCTCATTATATAAATTTTGAACAGAAAAAAGTTAAGGACTTTTATTTAATACAAATTGCTCAAAACTTTTCAAAATATGACGCAACCCCCCACAGAGCTCGCTGAGGCCCCCTTGTGGGCCGCGACCCCCCTGTTGGGAACCGATGACTTAGAGCACCTTTAAATAGCCTTAAATTTATACTTTACCCAAAAATGAAAATTGTCATTTTTCTCTCCCTTCAGGCTGCTCCAAACCTGTAAGACTTTTGTTCATATTCGAATAACAAATTGAGATAATTTTTTATGAAACCTGAGAGACTTGTGCCCTTCTGCTGAAACTCCACGGCATCAAAAATGTGAAGATCCAAATGGCTCATAAATGTATTGTAAAACGAAAATATTGATGAAAATATTTAATTTAGCCTTTAGGAAGACCCTTAACGGATCTTTACAATTTTGGTTGCATGGACTCTCAGCAAAAGGACAGCAAACTTTCAGATTTCATTACAAATATCTTAACTTGTGTTTCAAAGATGAATGAAATTCCTACATGTTTAGAACGACAGAATATATATTTTTGAACTAACCCGTTTAATTATTGTCTAAAATTCTGTTTGTTTTTTCTGCATCAGCAGGAGGAAGAGACAGAGACCAGAGTCTCCAGAACCCAGTGGTGTGTCTGTGAAGAGTAGCATATCCATGGAGCAACCCCCAACATTGAGTAATGAACCAGTGTCTTCTGATACTCTGTTAGTATAAACATTTACTCGCTAATTTACTCTACTGCATCTCAGATTAATAATTATATAATAGGCCAAATGTAATATGAAAATATTAATATGTAATATGAATTAATAGTAATATGAAATCGCACTAAATGTACTCCAAAATATGTAGGCCTAACATATGCATTGCACAGGGGAGCAACTTGAAGAGGGGTGCCAAACTTATTTATAATCTATATTTTTTATGGTTGTTAGTCCTTGTATCACTGCCACAGTCCTTTTTGCCAATCAAAATCCATTGGTTTTAAAGAGCTTGTGCATCTAAAGCAGTAGATGACGAAACTTTAGCAAGCGTTGGAAATAAACAAAACATTATAGTCTTTTGATGGAGATGCTGCTAATGTAGTTATCATTATAGTCATTGTAAATGGTCTTAAAATGTACAGTTCCACCCAAAAATAAAATTAAGTCATTTACCTTACCTAGTGTCTTAACAACGCGCTTCCCTAGATGTTACGAAATGGAAGTCACGTGACATACTTCCCTGGTCACTACTCCCTGGTCAACTGTAAGACAATATGAAAAAAACAAAACATAAAGACTCAAAGTTTCAACTTAATACAAAAACAACAAACCACCAGGAGAAAACAAACTGTTAACTAGAAATTTGAAGAGGGTAAACCAAGAATAAAACAAAACAAATACGAGACACACCAACAACCCAGCGTGACAAAGCAAAAGAATCAGCTCCCTCCTTCTCTCTCTCTCTCTCTCTCTCTCTCGCACTTCTGGTCTGCGTCAGACTTTTATAGTAGGGACGCCCATTCAGGTGTAAATGTCGCAATGATGATTGACGACCTTAAAACAACAACAACAGAACACTATATCCTCTGAGCACGTAACAATGTTCATTAACAAAAACAGACACATCTGTAAAAATTGTTACAACCTCATTTTTATATGGTAAAAATATAAATATTCTGACTATTTGAGTTTTATTAAAATTAACCATTGGTCATCCATAATATCATATATTTAGTTAACACAGTTAAAACCACGCATGCAACACCTCATTACCATGGTAGAATGTAATTATATGGTTTCTATGGTATTTTATATGAAAAATAGTAGCCTAAATACATTTAGGGCCCTATCTTGCACCCAGCGCAATTGACTTTGTACACCGACGCATGTATCATTCCTATTTTGCACCCGCGCACAGCGGACTTTTACTTCCACAGACGCACGTCGGTAAACTAGGAAATACACTTGCGCTCCCGGGGGCGGTTCAGCGTAAAGAGGAGGCATGTTCCGGCTCAAACGTTCCTTGATGCTATTTTGCAGGTTTAGAAAACAATTCCGAAACTGACCAGGAAAAACCTAGTCTAAAGTCAGTGGCGCGTTGCGCATGTTATTCAGATGCTATTTTAAGGGCACATGCTTGGGACGCTGCGCTGCCATTTGGACTTTGAGCAGAGCGGATAAATGGTCCATGTGGTACGTTGATCAGATGAGTTTCGTTACGCTTTTAGCGCACAAACATTATCAAACATTAACATTTAGCAAACTCTTGATATCGTTTTATCAAGGAAAATTATATTGCAATAATTTTGTTTTCATTTTATCACCCAGCTTACTTTTAATGAAACCTGGGAGATTTCTGTCCCTTCTGCTGAAAGTTCATGCCAACAAAATATTGAAGATCAAAAATGGTCATAATGGCACCATAAAACAAATCCATATGAATAGAGTGATTTAATCCAAGTTTTGTGAAGAGATACAATCACTTTATATGATGAACAAATTTAATTTAGCATTTAGTGAGACCCTTATTGGATCTTTAAAAAAATTGATGGTTATGGACTTTGAATGGAATTTCTCAGTTTTATTAAAAATATATTGATTTGTGTTTTAAAGATAAATGAAAGTTATACATTTTTGGAATGACAGAATATTTATTTTTTGCACTAACCCATTTAAATATTGTCTAAAATGCTGTTTTGTTTGTCTTTTGTCAGAATCAGCAGGAAGAAGAGTCAGAGTTCTGAGTCTCCAGAACCCAGTGGTGTGTCTGTGAAGAGTAGCAGATCCATGAAGCAAACCCCTAGATTGAGTCATGAACCAGTGTGTTCTGATTCTCTGTTAGTATAAACATTTACTCGCTAATTTACTGTACTGCATATCAGATTAATAATGATTTAATAAACTAAATGAAAGAGCACTAAATGTACTCCAAAATATGTAACATATACACTGTACAGGGGAGCTACTTGATGAGGGGTGTAAAACTTATTTCTAATAACCAATATATCCTACTATCACACTCACATCAGGCAGGACAAAACTATAGCAGTCCTGCAGACACACGCACTGGAGACTGGAGACCTGCAGAGAGTCAAAGACCAGCACAAAACCAGCATGAAGAACAAGTATGAGAGATTATTTGAGGGAAACAAACTCCAAGAGAACGAAACGCTCCTGAACAGGATCTACACACAGCTCTACATCATAAAGGGAGAGAGTGAAGGAGTGAATGAAGAACATGAGGTTTTACAGATGGAGAAAACAGCCAGAACACAACACTCACAAGACACTCCAATCTTCTGCAATGACATCTTTAAAGCCTCACCTAAACCAGGACGTGAGGAGAAAGACCAAATCAAGACTGTTCTTACTAAAGGCATCGCTGGAATCGGAAAAACCGTGTCTGTGCAGAAGTTCATTCTGGACTGGGTCGAGGGAAAAGCCAATCAGCATGTAGATTTCATGTTTGTGCTTCCATTTCGAGAGCTAAACTTGATCCGAGATGATCAGTACAGTCTTCACAGACTTCTGCTGGACTTTCATCCTGAACTTAAAGATCTGGACTCAAAGATTTATGAGGAGTGTAAAGTTGTGTTCATCTTTGATGGTCTAGATGAAAGCAGAATCACACTGATGTTTTCAGACACTCAGAAAGTTTTTGATGTGACTGAGACTTCATCAGTGGGTGTGTTGATGTCAAACCTCATTAACCCTCTGGAGTCTGAGCGTTTTTTTGGGCCCTGGGGGTGTTCTGACATGCCCTGACATTTGTGCTTTTTTCAGTTGCTTATAAACATATTAATGGCAAAGGTGTAAATTCACTCTATATAGCACAAACAGGACTACAATAATATGTGAGCCACATGTATGTACATGTTTTCATTTTTGAGAGAATAATGTTTATGCGTGGTTATCGAAAAAACTAAAAATTAAAAATTTTGAAATAAGACCACAAAACACATACTAAATATGTGGCAATAAGACTTTTGACTTATGGATGTCGTCGCCTATAGTTTTTTCTTCAAAATTATGTGAAAATAGTCTTGCTTTATCGTTCACATAAAACCATACATTGATTTAAATTGATGTAAAACAGGTTTTGCTTGGAAAGCCAATATGCGAGGGGGCGTGAACGAGGAGTGGTTTACACCTTAGAATACACCCACTCTGCATAATGATGAGCCATTCACTCAGGTGTGACACTGACTGAGCCACAATGAAAGGACAAAAGATATATTTAGAAGAAGACTTATATTGACCATTTAAGATTTTGCTTACATCTATCTTGTAAATATGTTTTGCTATTTTATTAAAATGGTTACAATTACAACAATAATTACAATTTCAACAATATTTCAAGTGTACTCTTTCTTTGTAAAAAAAAAATGATTATAGGCCCTACATTTTATCTATGTATTCATTAGTTTGAATATAACCAACATTGGAACAGCTAACATCTTAGTTGATGACTTTATTTTTGACAAAAATCGTATTTTATATATAGAAATGGCTAAACAAAAGCTTATTTGATGTGGCAGTATATTCTACAGTAAAAACTGTACCCAAATCTACTAAACAAAATGTTGTCTTTCATATTTCGTCTGACTGTAACGTTGTTTTCATGAAATATTAGGGCATATTGTTAATTTGCAGTTTAATACGTTGCTTATACAAATAGCCTACATTTTATTTCAACATTCAGTCGATGTTTACTTATCTCAGTATAGCAATACAGTTTGCTAAAACATCATCATTCATTCACACACGCGATTTAAATTTAAACTGTCTTTGCCAGCTGTGGTAAACAGCGCGCATCTCTGCCGTTTATTCATTCATAAACAGAAACCCACGTGAAGAAATTCACGTGAGAAGGAAAAAACTTACTTGTATTCCTCAGCTCGCTCCTCGATATACCCGCACTTCTGAGGGACATTTTCGATTATTATTATTCCTCACAGCGCTGCAAGACGGTGTAAACAATGATCTAAATAAACGTGTGTGTTTTCTCGAGCTGATGGGGGCGTTCACTGGATTGCCTCAGCCATTTGCGTTTGAATAGCGCGCGCTCTCCGTGGGCGGGGCCGATTATAACGTAATGAGATGAGATGAGCTCGACTGGAATCGCTCTCTTTTAATACAGATTTCACAAGATGAGAATAATTGTTTTTTTATATAAATGACTTCATTTAAAAGAAGAGAATTCAAGCTTCATGCCTGTCTGTCTGTATGTCTGTTTGACTGAGTATTCGCTGAGTTATTGTTAATTTTCGGACGCGTTTCAGAATGGACTTCACTGGCAGAGAGAAGGCAGAACTCGCTTCGTGTTTATTTTTCTTTATTTGGCAAAAAGCACAACACTTTGTTTTTATTGTGAGTATACACAAAAATAATACACATTTAACAGAATCGATTGATGTATGAAACTCCTATGGAAAATCAAAGTCAACAGAGTATTTATGAGTTTCTTTTACACTAATAAAAAAAAAGCGAGCTGGTATCGCCGGCGATACAGCCGACCTCAGGGGGTTAAAGGAGAGCTGCTTCCCTCTGCTCTCATCTGGATCACCTCCAGACCAGCAGCAGCCAATCAGATCCCCTCCAAATACATAAACCGTCTGACTGAGATTCAGGGGTTCAATGAGCCTCAGAAGGAGGAATACTTCAGGAAGAGAATCAGTGACGAGCATCAAGCCAGCAGAATCATCTCACACATCAGAAGAGCAAGAAGCCTCCACATCATGTGCCACATACCCATATTCTGCTGGATCTCGTCCACTGTGCTTCAAAAACTGCTGAAAAAAGATCTGAGTGAAGAAATCCCTCAAACTCTGACTGAAATGTACATCCACTTCCTGCTGATTCAGATCAACATGAGAAATCAGAAGTATGAAGAGAGAGATCCAGAGAAACTCCTGCAGTCCAACAGAGAAATGATTGTGAAACTTGCTGAAGTGGCTTTCCATCAGCTGATGAAGGGCAATGTGATGTTCTATGAGGAGGACCTGAGAGAGAGCGGCATAGACGTCACTGACGCCTCAGTGTATTCTGGGATTTGCACTGAAATCTTTAAGGAGGAATCTGTGATTCATCAGAGGAAAATCTACAGCTTCATTCATCTGAGCGTTCAGGAGTTTCTCGCTGCTTTCTATGTGTATTACTACCATGTAAGCAGTAATACAGAAGTGTGTTTAGATTCACTGCATAATTTACAGAAAAGAGCTGTAGATAAAGCCCTTGAGAGTGAGAATGGACAGTTGGATCTGTTCCTGCGGTTCCTGCTGGGCATCTCACTGGAGTCCAATCAGAGACTCTTACAGGATCTACTGACACACACAGAGAACAGCTCAGAGAGCATCAGGAGAACCACACAGTACATTAAAGAGAAGATCAAAGTTGGACATGGACTCTCTGCTGAAAGATCCGTCAATCTGTTCCTCTGTCTGCTGGAAGTCAAAGATCAGACTCTGTCCAGAGAGATTCAGGAGTTTGTGAAATCAGACAAACACTCAGAGAAGAAACTCTCTCCTGCTCACTGCTCAACAATCGCCTACATGCTTCAGATGTTAGAGGTGCTGGATGAGCTGGACCTCAAGAAATACAACACTTCTGATGAGGGTAGAAGAAGACTGATACCAGCTGTGATCAACTGCAAAAAAGCTCTGTGCGTATTTAATGTTGTCCTAATGTCTTAAATTGTGTCTTAATCATTTCATTTGAATGTCTTTTACAAATAAATAATGATATAATGGAAATGCAGTTGAAAAATTAGGTTAAGAATTTCATTTTGTTTGAATTTGTTTGAATCTTTTTCAGTCTTGCCTGCTGTAATCCCACTGGTCACTCCTTGGAAATTATATCATCAGCTCTACAATCCTCAAACTCTGCCCTCAGAGAGCTGGATCTGAGTAACAATGACCTGCAGGATTCAGGAGTGAAGCTGCTCGCTGATGGACTAAAGAGTTCAAACTGTCAGCTGGAGATACTGAGGTGTGTTAGAGCATATAAGGGATAATCTACAGTCAGCCGGTCATAATGTTGATGTGTGTTTGTTAATGATATGACTGTGTGTGTGTCTGTAGGTTGTCTGGCTGTATGGTGACAGAGGAAGGCTGTGGTTATGTGTCTTTAGCTCTGAGTTCAAACCCCTCACACCTGAGAGAGCTTGATCTGAGCTACAATCACCCAGGACAATCAGGAGTCAATCTGCTCAATGACAAACTGAAGGATCCAAACTGCTCTCTGCAGTTTCTCAAGTATGTTTAGACGTTACGACTCATATGTGTGACTAAATGTAATTAAGGGTCACATAAGAGTGATCTTTTGTTAAGAAATAATATTTTTATGGTCATCATTTTTAACTGGCTTTATTTGATGTAATACAGCAGAATCCACAAATCTCACATAAGAGAAAACTGTGAACCGTTTTTATATCAAATTTTGAGGGTGTAAGCATAGAGAACTGTTACTTTAATACTAAATTAGCTTTAAGAAAAAACTAATTATTACAACCCATATATTTTTTAATTCCTACTAGGATTCGAGAGAGCCTAGTGTTAAAGGGTAACACCTTGCTGTAACAATTTGCAGTACTTATTTAAAACTTTTGTTGTGGTCTTTTTTGCCATGTTTGATTGCAATGTTTTGTTGTCTGTGCTGACCTGGACATATGATTTACTCTGTGCTATCCTGTCTTTGGTCTGGAGCACACTGGTGTGTCCTGCAGTGGTTCACATGACACAGATGCAAAATCAGGGGCTGTATTCACAAAAAAAATCTTAAGGCTAATTGTTGCTACTAAGCAACTCTTAACAATTAGGGACATAGGGGCTCCTAATATTAGGACTAATATATTTTTTGTCTAGAAGGAATTCACATAGCATTTAATGCTAAAATTACTGTAGCTCTTAAACCCAGTACAGCTTAAAGGGGACCTATTATACAAATTTTTAAGATATGTAAAATAAGCCTGATGTCTCCGGAGTGTGTATATGAAGTTTTAGCTCAAAATGCCTTACAGATCATTTTTATAGCATGTTAAAATTGCCACTTTCTGCGGGTGAGCAAAAATGTGATGGATCCAAATGATTTGGATTTGCTGTTGCAGAAAGATTTTGTCAAAGACAAAAGGTATACGACCAAACCTCTGGCTGCTGGCCAACAAGAGCTTGACCAAAGGACTTGAGGTTTATGCACCTCAGATGTGTTGTGTATGAGCACTGCTATGACAAGAAGACAGATGGCAAGGAACTTTGTTCTGTATTGAGAGCACCACAGCAATTCAGGTAGTTTTACCGTCCTGTAGTTTGAGCTTGCCTTTAGAAGTAGTTTGTACCGTGTTAAAAATCGTCCTGAGACTTGGCTGAAGATCCAAATGCAGTCTTAATTGAAGGTAGTCCAAAGAGTTGTCAAAAGCAAGCAAGGGTACAAACATACTGAGATCAAGATTATCCAGACAGGGTAAATACAAACAACCAGGCAGACGACAAGAACACAGGATCCGGGACAAGAATACAGGCGCTCAGACACACAGTGGTAGTGATGGGATGGTTGATACCGGGGCTCCGGCGCTCCGACACAGTTTTCAAAGCACTATTGTATCACACACTGTACCGATGCTTGTATCGAAATGACAATACCACGTGATTGATGACGTTTGAAGCTTCGAACGTCATGCAGTGTCGAAAGGTCGGAACAGCTGTTTTGAAAAAAATGGAGCTTCGCGAGAATCGCAACCTCATCTGATGCATAAAAAGTGAAATGATTATGGAGGAGGCGTTATTTAAACGATTTAACCCTGCACTTCCCAATAACATAATTGATATATATATATATATATATATATATATATATATATATATAATATATTTTTTTTTTTTTTTTTTTTTAAGCAGAACACCCAAAATATTTTTTCAATTAATATAATTATGATCACATAGCCTACTTGTATATTTTATATTATTGATCAATATGTGAATCCATTGACCAGGCTACACATGACAGGAGTTGTGGTCTCATTAATTTCTATGAGATTAGATAGAACTGTATTGATCCCACACTTGTATGTCACGGACTTCCGAAGCTTTGTTTGGTCACATGCTTTTTCTGCTCTGTGATGATAAGTTAGATATGTTGGAGAAGACAAGTCTGACCACCAGATGTCACTAATGGGCATTGTGTTAAAAACTTCAAGTAATGAACCTTTTTCGGCACAATTTGATCAAAGCCTCAAATGCTTCAGAAAGCTTCTGTTTCCCATCACTACACAGTGGCAACATTCTAGCATAACTACACAAAGAATGCACAGGAAGGCACCATAAGCCAGTGCAAACAAGGTAACAATACACAAGTGTACTGAATGAAGACATAATGAGTCCAGGCAAAGGATCGTGGGGAATGTAGTCCTTAATAGTGACACAGAGACAAAACGAGTGTCCTCTGGAAGAGCTCATATGCACTCCAGCTGGAGGATGTGACAATTTGGATTAAACCGCATGATTCATTTGTATTACTTTTAGGGACAGCAATCTCTCAGGTTTAATTAACAATATCTAAATGTGTGTGTTGAAATAATCTGATGGGTCTGATGGGTTTTGAATGACATATGGGAGAGTAAATTATATAAATAAACTCAAATGTAAACTCACGTTAAAAGCCACAAAACTACAATTTTATTTGCAGTTTTATGAATCTTCCCACATATCATGTAATTTTTGTTTGTTTGTTTGTTTGTTTGTTTTGTGTATGTTTTTGTCTCTGTATAGTTTGGACCATGGTGGATCTTTCAGAATCACACCAGGACTGGCAAAATGTAGGTCCTACACACACACACACACACACACACACTGGTAGGGCTGGGTAAAAAATATAAATTCCTCGATTTAAATCGATTGTCATTTTTAAGAACCGTTATCGATTCTTAAATCCCAATAATCGCTCAGTCAATAGCTCTATTTGAACAGGAATAGTTTTAATAGGGTTGTTAGTGAATTTGTTTCACAGACGTGAAATTGTGAAAATTCCAGTGCAAATGACCTAGTGTTTTAGACTGGCCATTTTAATACCAGTGTTAAGTAAGAGTAAGATACATGTCTAGATTTCTCTGCTCAATTATTAATTTAAACAGCCACTGCTATAAATTCATTGTTTATTTCAATGTTTTTTTTTTTTTTTTTTTTTATAATAAATTAAAATCATATAAACAATTAATAATTTAAGAGACATATGCGTGACGCACGCACAGGACATGACCTTTGCCACATTTAGAAAACACACAGTCCCACCTCTGTAATATACACATAGATGTTAGTCCCGTCTAAATCAGTACATGAACACAGACATCGAGTGATAAGAATTGTTACTCAAACGCTGTTTAGAAAACCAGTCATGTCCGTATAGGGCTTCTGCTGTTATCAGTTGGTGAATGAACAAAACTTTATAGCACATGTCCCATCTAATAAATCGCAATAAGCTTTTTGCTGTGTAACTTCTTTAATGAAACAACATCTCTGCTTTCAAATTCTGTCATTTTTATTACGAAATTCAAATCAATAAATACTGTTTAGGTGCTCTTTAATGTGGTGCGTCAGATCACATAGCACCTTCAGTTCAGGCGAAGCGCACGTGAAATGATCATCTCTTCCCCATTATTGCTAGTTAAAGCATATAATAAACATGAATAAACATCAGAAGATATATTGAAAGATGCACCTTACCGCAATCCGTGTAATCACTCAATCAGTATTTCAACTATGGAAAGATGGCAATAAAACAGCTTGTATACATTGTCACGTAATGTTACATTTACCACAGAAAAGCGATTCAATGTCCAAAAACTAGCTAGTCAGCTAGAAATATGAACCTAATATATGCACTATAATTTATATTCATTGTATTTCTACTCATCCTGTTCTTCAGTAGCTATTTAATGTATGATTAATTGATTGAATTAATTGATTTAGAATCGAATTGCATCGAATTGAAATCAAATCTAATTGCAAGCTTGTGAATTGAAATCAAATCTTGAAATTTGTGTCAATGCCCAGCCCTACACACTGGTATTCCAATCATTATGAGGAAATGACATAGGTGTAGTGATGTTCATACTGTGACAACTGTATTTCTGTCATGACAGAGTGTTTGGTATTGTAATGGATGTGACAATCTTAATATGTTTGGCCTTAGAGGAATAGATCTGCTACACTGCTTCTGTTGTAGAGGCAGTACCACTGTAGGCTTTCCTGTAGCTCAAACAGTAGAGTGTTGGCGCTAGCGATGCCAAGGTCATGGGTTCGATTCCCAGGGAAAGCAAGAATGTACCTTGAATGTAATGTAAGTCGCTTTGGATAAAAGCGTCTGCCAAGTGCATAAATGTAAATGTAGAGCATATACAGAGACTTGCTATTGCCAATACACACACAACACACTGCTGTGAGCAGTGACAAGCTGGTGCTATACAATACATAGCAGATCTACACAGGTGGAGCTGGGGAAGCTGGGGGGGTTCTGAAAGCTACCGCAAATGCTGACCATGTATTTGAAGGTTGAGCTGCGATCTCATTGGTTACTGATACAGCAGAGACCAATCAGCTGTGCCCTACAGAGAATGATGTGATTACAAGCAGATTGAGTTAAAGACCTATCAGCCTGCGCCATCTAGAGTTTCATGATAGAACTTTGTATATTCTATCCTTTACACTAACCTTACCCCTAAAAATATCAGCTGTGTTCCTCATGGGGACCAAAAAATGTCAAAAATTACAGTTATTATCTACACTATGGAGACATTTGGTCCTCATAACATACACAAACACACAAACCTGTGCATATTTAACAATGTCAAAGATGTGCTGATCTCTCTTGTTGTGTTCAGATGCCTGTGATCTCACAATGGATATAAACACAGCACACACTCAACTCATCCTGTCTGAGGACAACAGAAAGGCAACATGTGTGAAAGAGCAGCATCAGCCGTATCCTGATCATCCAGAGAGATTTGAGCTCCAGGAGCAGGTTCTGTGTGGAGAGAGTCTGACTGGACGCTGTTACTGGGAGGTTAAATGGAGTGGCTCGGGTCATGTAGCAGTGGCATATCAAGGAATCGACAGGAAACGTGGGACTGACTGTTGGTTTGGACTGAATGATAAGTCCTGGAGTATGTACTGTTCTGATATGAATTACACAGTCTGGTTCAATAATAAAAGCACTGAAGTATCTGGCCCTTCAGCCCGCTCTAATAGAGTAGGTGTCTATCTGGACTGGTCTGCTGGCACTCTGTCCTTCTACAGCGTCTCTGACACACACTCACTCACACACATATACACATTCAACACCACATTCACTGAACCCCTCTATGCTGGATTTGGGGTTTATCCCGAATCTTCAGTGTCTCTGTGTCAGATTTAACAACCTCCTGCGAGAAACCACAGAGACACATTTCCACCTCAGAGCAAAAAAAACAAACAGGTAATTACGATTTCATGCAATTGTCTCACAATTGTGAAATCAATTAATAGTCACAATTGTAAGAAATAGAGCTGCAATTGTGAGCTATAGTTACAATGTATGAGGTTGCTTTGCAAAAAACAAGTCATATTGTAATATAAATTTGCAGTGTGAGATATAAAGTTACAGTTATGAGAAATAGTTGCAATTCCGAGATTTAAAGTCACATTGTAAGATATAAAGTCGCAATTACCACAACAAGGTAACTTCCACAAGTGCAAATAAGAGATGGATCATTCAGGCTTTCTGTCATATTGCTAATGTACCGATATAAAAATTATACTCTTAAATATATTAAGTAGGACGAACACAAACTTGGTCATATCTGCCTGGTATAGCTCTCTATTTGTGAGGGTTTTCCATTTCATGGGAGAGGTAGAGTTCATTTGAGTACTCAAGTCTTATATATATCCATCTTAAATCATGTTTATAATGTTATTTCAATTAAGTGTGTTATTATTTTTTGTATTAGTTTTTTTATTTTATTTTTTATTATTTATCGAATGGTGATAAGTACATTTACCCGAGACAGAACATGTCAGGGAGTTTCACCCATAGAGGATGCTTGTTTGTGTGTTTATATCAAGTATGTTTTCTGTTTTATACAATTTTCTTGTGTAAAGCAATCTCTTTCGCTTCATTTGTTTTTTGCCTTTTTGGACTCTTTTGCACCATGATTGCGTGGGAGAGACAGGACATTTAAGAGCAATTCATGTGTGTTTATCAGAAGTGAAAATAAAGATCCAGATGAACGAAAGCCTGTGTTTGAGTGTCCAATGTTACTCAATATCTACACAACGCAGAAGTTGTAGTTTCATCTAACTGGTTTCGTGAACTCCAGCAACATCAGTCACGCTTGGTGTCGTGATCCACTGGTTACACTAAGATGAATTAATTACTGAAGCCTTGAGAATATTTAGTGAAGGCACACACAGCAATGATGAACTCACAGAATAATGCTTCTTACACTCTATGCTAGACAGGAGAGATTATGTTAATCCATTTGAGGTAATTGAGATGTTTTATATTTTATTTATTAAATGCAAATGTTTTATCAAAAGAGAGTAACTCAGTTTCATCATGCTGGATTGTCACAAACTGTTAGTTCAGAAATTGTTTTCCTTTTTTGGACAGAAAAAAAAAAATCACTTATTGCTATTGCTAAAATTAGTGCTATTAGCATATCTTAAATAAAATCATCTTCTGCCACAGGGAAATTATGTATTCTGTGTTTTGTTGTAAAATAATCTTGGCTCACTCTGTTTAACACAATTACTCAATTACACAATTACACACATAATTATTATTAATATATATATATTTTTTTTTTATTGATTTGGTCAGGTAACCTAAACAATTTACTTTCTTGCGCTAACATGTTTTATTTGAGTGAAAACAAATGATCAATTACAGCTTTTATTTTTCCAGTGAAAATAAATTCCAATTATTGATGAATATGACTGTCTTCATTAGGTTGCAGCAGTGAGAGTAACAGGTGAAAATGTTTCTAATGTAACAGTTGCACAATGTAACACTGGGTTACTGGTTTTCTTTGCAGTTTGCACATGGGTTAATCATTCACTGTCTGTCACGTTACATCTATAAAGTTTAGCAGTCATGGCCTAATGGATAGAGAGTCAGAGTCATCAGAGAGTCTCTATACAATTCTTTAAAAAATATAAAATTGCATCAATTATTCTTGAACTACCAAATAATTTAAAGCAGGGCTCAGTAGTTTCGGGATTTCTTCGCTGTATTCTCGCTTTTTGCTCGCAGGTTTCTCTCTAGAGCTCCCCCCACAGCTTCGGAATAGATATTTGACATAGACAGTATATAAACTGGACACAGCGACCCCATTGGATTCAAAGGAGACAAGTGAAGTCAATTAGAAGCACTAACTTCCTGATGGTCGAGCGTACTGCGCAGACTCAAACTGAGCTTGACGACGTAGATGTGACGTGAGCAACCCGTCTATCTACTAGTAGCTGTGCCAAGGTAAATCTGAATCATTCCCTTCCGAAACTTGCAGAGACGGAGAGTGTGAGTAGGAGGTGTCCATGAGCTAGAAGCAGGAGCAACTTTTGCTAAGTATTCTGATTAATTACTTTGTCATTTTGCCTCCACGTCCCCCCGATTGGGCGCGAGCTTCTCCTCCTGTCCATACGGTAATCTCTCTACTGTGCGACAGAGAGTCGCGTGGTTATGACGCAATCGTTAGCCTATTTTTACAAAAACTGCTTCTACGGGGCCATAACGTAAGATACAAGGTAATGGAGCCTTTTATACATTTTCGTGTTTCTTTAGAAATAAATAATGGACAAATGGAGTCTTTAAACGCCTCAGATGTAAAGTTATTCGCTGTCAAAGTGACGCCAAAATGAATGGGAGTCAATGGGATGCTAACAGCAGGTGATGGTCCGCTAGCCAATGGCGGCGCCCGGGGAAACTTAAAAATAATATAAAACCCTGCCCCCCTGATATTTGACAACACTGTTGTAAAAACTAGTTGGCGATTCTCAGACACCAGAGGCTAGTAGATCAACGACATCAAAGCAGATGGGACATTCTTTAAAACGTCTTCTTCATTCGGGTTCGGACAGCGTGAGGGAGCGCAATAATGACAGCATTTTAGCAGATTTCTTTTGGCCGTAAAGCAATTGTTTACATCGCGAGACCACCTGATATCACGCGATACTTCCTGATGCGGCGGCCGGCGGGCACCAGGGGGGTGCGAAACGACCACCATTCAACCCGAAGTAAGTAATATAACCATTCCAATGACTCCGAAGCTGTTCAGTTAAGGTAAAAAAGTTACTTAGAGCACCTTTAAAGGGAGAGGGTTACATTAAACACATACATTAGCTAAATTTTTATGTTAAATCCACTATTGTTTTATATATAATTGTTCAATAGTCTATACAGCATTAATGCAACTACATCAGAAGTAACTGTAATTAAATTACAAAAAAAAGAGTAATCCCTTACTTTACTTTTTCAAGGGAAAGGTAATTCAATTACAGTAATGTAATTACAGTAATGTAACACCCAACATCTTATTATTTATTATATTTATAATTATGTATAATGCACATAATTTATATATATATATATATATATATATATATATATATATATATATATATATAATATTAAGCTTTTAAACTGATTAATCGAACGTGTATTCTTTTGAGCTCTTATTTAAATTCAGTTGATTCACATGCATTGATATAGTCAGATATTTTGTTTCAGTTGCCATCTGAAACTCTCGCTGCAGCAGAAGTGTTTAAATTCAGGATATTTTTCATCTTTATTGAAGAAGTGAATGAAACTGACGCTCTCCATGTTCCATGTGATTGGCTGTTCGCTGCACGTGACACATTTTCAGGCGCACACACTCGAGTTAAAGGTGAATTAAGTAACTTTTTTTACCTTAACTGAACAGCTTCGGAGTCATTGAAATGGTTATATTACTTATTTCGGGTTGAATGGTGGTCGTTTCGCACCCCCCTGGTGCCCGTGAGCGGAAAATACGCACTTGCAACTTTGAGCCGGCGGGCCGCCGGCCGCTGCGTCAGGAAGTCTCGCGTGATATCAGGTCTCGCGATGTAAACAATTGCTTTACGACCAAAAGAAATCTGCTAAAATGCTGTCATTATTGCGCTCCCTCACGCTGTCCGAACCCGAATGAAGAAGACGTTTTAAAGAATGTCCCATCTGCTTTGATGTCGTTGATCTATAGCCTCTGGTGTCTGAGAATCACCAACGAGTTTTTACAACAGTGTTGTCAAATATCTATTCCGAAGCTGTGGGGGGAGCTCTAGCGAGAAACCTGCGAGCAAAAAGCGAGAATACAGCGAAGAAATCCCGAAGCTACTGAGTGCTGCTTTAATCACAAACTCTGGATAATAAAACATGAGTTGACAGAGAGCGTTTACCGAGCCCGCTGAACTTGATCGAAACCATGTTGGATTTGTCTGATTTTAGCAACTTTAAACCTACTCTGAATCTCGGAGTTTGTGTAATGCAACGAGTGACTGTATAGCTAAAGTTCAAATCTGAAGTGGCCGTTTGGATCACACCTGACCTGGGAGCGATGAAAAACCATGTCTTTTTTTTTCTTAGACCCTTCTTGTGCGCCCTCTGTGTCTTTCAAGGGCGTAATCCCTGTGGGAAAGAAAGTGAAAGCAGGAAAATAAGCGACGCTATTCCGAGGCTCTAAACCGTCCATTTTTTGAGTATTTTACGAGCGCTCATTCTGTGGTAAGTTCAGTGCATTTTTCTCCCTCTTGTAAATATGTTGTCATTAAAAATAGCTGCTGTTTGAGGTTTTTTTTGCTTTTCTTTAAATTAAATTTCAAATAATTTCGACAAATTTGACCAAAATGGCAGAAACGATGATAAAGTAAATAATTACTTTACTCAAGTTTTTATTTAGATCTTTGATATAACCTTATTGAAATTATAGACACGAAGATTCCGTGTACTTATCTACGAATATTTTTTAGATCATGTGACCTCAAAAAAAAAAAGAAAAAAAGAAAAGAAAGTACTGTGAGTTTGAAGATATTCTCTACCAGGACATTTTAATGCATAAAGGCATTATTGTAGCCTACGTACATTTTGAACAAAATCAATGAACCAGTGATTGTCGATGTTGCCTCTATTGTAAAAACGCCATAAAATGAGACGCACAATGCACTGGAAAAAAGGCCACTCCAAAAATAAGCAAAAAAAAAATAATACAAGATATTTTTGCTTGTAATAAGCAAAAAAATCTGCCAATGGAACAAGTGAAAATTCTCTTGGTAAGATTTCTTGAAATAAGACATTATATTTAAGCCTTACAAGATATGAATGATCTTGAAATTAGCTGGGAAAACTAATTTTTAGCTATATTTTACTAGTATTGTGATGTTTTGTGTCTCATAATAAGCTTGTCATGCTCAAAAATAGTATTTGCCCCTCAAAAGTAGCATTTTTTTTTTTTTGGTCATCCTGTTTGTTTCAAGTGTATTTAACTAATTTTTAGTTCTAGAATTGTTACACTATTCTAGATTTAAGTCACCACCAACTTGAAATAAGATTGGAAACTGGCATTTTTGAGACAAAATGTCTTGAAGTTAGCATTCCTGACTCGTATTTGGCAGTGCTCTTTTACCATAATAAGCCATAATTTACCATCCTGACCTATGGAAGCTTATGGGTAGCAATATTCAATTTGAAATGTAATATGCAAAATGACAATGCAATATGTAAAATGGCAATGCATTTCTGTATTTAAATTTTTATTTTCCCATCATTTGTGCAACGTTTGGTGCAAAATGATAATGAAAATTCAATTATATAATTTACTTTTGCCATTTCATACACTAGTTTTAATATGTAAATTGAATACATATTTTAACGCTTTATAAGTTGCAAAATTAAAATTAAAATGTATTACAGAAATGATTAGATATGTTTAACATGTTCAAGCAAAAACTGTGGCAAAATTGTAATTTAAATGTATTTTTTTCTTAATTGCATTTACACTCACAGTTAAGACACTTGCGATTGCATTTCCATTAAGTGTCCCGCAATGAATGTAGCAAAATTCAATGTGCAATTTGAAAATGCATTCTGAGCCGATCACGTGCCCGTCCCGCCCTGTCAATCACTGCGTGAAGGCGGGGCAACAGGTAAACATACGCTATGGTGCGTATTTTGAGGTGTTGGAAGGAAACACGGCGGCGGCAGAGCTGATACGAGCGTTACATTCACTAGCAGATGAAGTGGAGCGTGGACAGAGAAATGGTAGTGTTTCCGAAGATTATTACGTGCCTGCAGGTGATAGAACCAGTAACGTTACGATGTTGGACCGTCTGGGAGAATGTTCTGCCTATCAAGCGTCGACACCCATGTCAACATTCTGCTGCACTGCTGTTGTCTGATGCTGGACTGTGTTGATGGTTTCGTTTTGTATAAAATATTATCATTGTCTGATACATGCTTATCTTTATTCTTATTAGCCTACTATTAACTGTAATACCCAATAATGTTGGAGATCCTATAGTTTTTCCTTACAAATGCATAGGCCTATTACTCTGAGATCACATTAAGCTCCGTTGGTATTCGGTATTAATAGCTACCGAAAAGTGTGACCGCTCTTTATTTATTTATTACTGACTGTAATGTTCAATAAAAGTGACGAATGTGATGTGTGACCATCTCTGTTTATTCAGCTGTATAATCATAAAATATGAGGCAGACATGCGAGTCCCTTTCCATTTTATAAAGCATATTGATAAGGTATTAATACATATGTACATGGTCACGGAATCTGACGGGTCAAATTCATCGACCTAGCCTTTTTTGGGGGAATGTGGAGCATGTCGAGGGCTGGTGACGCCATCCTCTATAATTCAGTGTCTAATATTTTAAACAACGAAGCAGCAAACGAAACTTTAACCGGCACAAACGATCGCACAAACAAACGAGACTATTTTGGGTGAATGTAAACAGATAGGGGGGCTGAGTGACCCCAGAATGACCAATACATTTTATTTTAATATTTAAGAAACCGAAGCAGCACTAAATAAACGTTTATCGGCGCAAATTAGAACAAACATATGAGTCTATTTTAGGTGAATGTGGACTAGTTTGCCGACGTTTTGCATTGGATTGGGGGCGGGGCCAACTTCACGCAGTGATTGACAGGGCGGGGCGGGCACGTGATCGGCTCAGAATGCATTTTCAAATTGCACATTGAATTTTGCTACATTCATTGCGTGACACTTAATGGAAATGCAATCGCAAGTGTCTTAACTGAGAGTGTAAATGCAATTAAGAAAAAATAACATTTAAATGACAATTTTGCCACAGTTTTTGCTTGAACATGTTAAACATATCTAATGATTTCTGAAATACATTTTAATTTTGCAACTTATAAAGCGTTGAATTATGTATTCAATTTACATATTAAAACTAGTGTATGAAATGGCAAATGTAAATTTTATAATTGAATTTTCATTTTCATTTTGCACCAAACGTTGCACAAATGGATGAGAAAATTTAAATTTAAATACAGAAATGCATTGCCATTTTACATATTGCATTGTCATTTTGCATATTACATTTCAAATTGAATATTGCTACCCATATGCTTCCATACCTGACATCATCTTAAGTGTATTTAACTTATTGTAAGCTCAACAAAAGTAATACTGTTCTAGATTTAAGACATTTTACCTACTAGATTCAAGACATTAACTACTGTTTACTAGACAGAAAAAGTGAAAAATAGACTTGCATTTAACCTTTTTTTTATTATTTAAACAGCAAAAAGTCCCAGAGTACTGCATAAAAGGGAAACGGCTTCATTTTTCGGCTCACAGTATTTATGGAACTGCAATATGAAAACATAGTAGAACATTTTATAGATTATAAATGTAAGATCCCTTAACCCTATACTCCCACACCTAAACATAGCCATTTTATAGACAATATTAAAAGGATAAAACGTAATGGACATATGTGTAGGGAAATGGCAGTTTTATTAACAATATAGCATTAAAAGATAGTTTGAGCCACTAATCCTAACCCTACCCCTAACCATTTCTTAAAACTACGTAAGGTTAGGCTACAATTATAAAGAAAGAAAACAGACATAACGTTACACGTTTAATCACAATAATTTATTTAGTGAGAAAATGTCAAAACCGGTACCAAAAGTCGTTCACATGACGATGTGTCGCAGTCCTCTCTGGCAGTATAATAGTTTTGTATGAGGTAACGTTACAGAGCAGAATTTAAGTTATTAATCCATGAAAATGTTAATCCGGTTTCGGTTCGCTGTTCGCTCTGTGAAGGCGCGCGCGCTTCTCCGTTTCAAATGTACACAAACTTAAACACGGCATGTCGCAATCTGTGACGAAGCATGCGAGAGCCAATGAGCGTTTGATATCGCTGCCGTAAAACATGTCGTAACGCTTCGGGCGCAATTTTTGAATTTGAATTCAATCGAGCGCGGGATGCCGGGATTTGACGTTTACAGTCTCTCTCTGCTGAGAGAAATGATGAAGATCGCTGGATAAAGGGCTGCATTTGGATCTGTTTCTTGCAAACAACGCATGGATTCTAAAGATTTGGATTACACCAATCAAATAAAATTGATGTCTTTTGTGAATTTATGTTGTGTTTTTTTGTGTCTCACGGTAAATAAACCAAATATTACAAAATGGTTAAACGATTAAAGAAGGTATTTTTAAGGTTTTAGAGTGTTTTCTTGTTTAAATCTTGGCATGGTTTTGGGGAGGCGTGGTTAATGGGGTGGGGGCGTGGTTTGGGGGATAATGCATCAAAAAATACTTGACAAATGCATTCACAACCTTAACTATGTTATACTTTAATACATAAAGTAATACATCCTTTCCATTCAATGTTTGGCCCGCAACAATAGAATACTATAAAAAAAAAAAAAAAGTTTAGCTTTTAACACATTTTACATGACACTATTTCTTTTCATGGCCATAGGTTAAAAATCTACTACTCAAAAAAAAAAAAAAAAATCTACTACACTATTTCAGTAAAAAAACCATTTAAATCCTCCTGATGTTCTCTTAGCCTATACTTTCTTTATGTGGCTTCTAGGTCGCTAGCACCTTGACACTGACACGTACGTGCCAGCTTTGCAGTTCATGCATTCTGCTTTACACGGATCCCGACCGAAACGAAAACACGGGAATTTTCTCTGTAAATCATCTGTGAATTTACATTTGGGCTTTCTTTTTTTTCTTTTTTTTTTTACACTGTTAGCTACTTACATCTTACCTCGCACTTCACCGTAAACTGAAAGCGTCTGAAGCGTCACGCTGCTACAAATCTGTGAACGTAAAGTCTGCCTTCTTTGATTTGATTGGTCATTTAAAATATTCTGACATTGACAAGCAGAGACAGACCAATGAGGCTGCGATGAACACACATACACACAGGCCTCTGTATTCTGACGATTCTGAGTCTGACGTGCTCTCTGCTTGACGCTGCGGATTGAGGAACGCGCTGATTATAACAAGACGGGGCGAAGCCAAAGCCGGTTTCATATGTTTTGTGTGCAAAGGCAAGCGTGTATTTAAAGTACACGCTTAATGGCCCAATGAAAAATAATGAAAACCAGGACATTTTCATCACTTTTTAAAAAACAGACAGGACGGCCAGGACAGGACGTGGAAACAGGACATGTCCTGGGAAAACAGGACGTTTGGTCACCCTAATAAATGTGACTGAAAATGTAATTAATAAGACAATTGAATGCAATAGAGTAAAAACATTAATGCCACGATTTTAAGTTAAATAGGAATATGTACAAATTTGTACGTCGGTAAAGTTTATACGTAAATAAATTAAGTTTTTTTTGCTGTCTATATATAAATATTATACGTACTCACTGTACTCTGCATTGTGAGTTGTGAGTTTGGCATGTTGACCTACAGTTTTCAATAAAGCAGATTTGTTGTCTCAATTCAAGTCAAGTCTATTTCTTGAAATAAGACGATTCATCTTTTACAAATAACACAGCAGCTTAAAAACCTTATGACATGTCAAAAAAGCTTGTTTCATCTGAGATATGACTCAAAACAAGATATTTTCAAGACAGATTCACTTAACAAGATATTCAAGATGCACTGTCTAAAAACAAGCTCCTTTATCTCACTTAGATCTTGGTCTTTAGGTGATTTTGTCTTATATTAAGTGTGATGAGATATTTTGACTAGTAATTAGAAAAATATACTTGGCAAGATTTTGAGTTTTTGCAGTGTGTTTGTCATGTCATGACGCAATTTTACAAGAAAAAAAAACTGCTTCTGTTGTGGTAAACTTGGCACAGTACAAGTCAGTGCTGAATACTGTACTTCTACTGCATCCTAGACACTAGTATTAAACTACTAGTAGCTACTAAAACTTGTTTTAAATCAACATGTATTACCACAAATAGCGTTTCAAACCGTGTATAGACTGCAAGTTCCTGTATTCACACACTGTTGTGGGAAAACATTAAAAGCGAAATAGACAATAAGAAATTGATATATGACTGTATAGTTTATTGCACTTAAATGAACTGCTAAGAAAAGGAGTACCAGATTAGGATTAATTGGCTTGTAACAAGAGCTCAACTCTTTTTATAAAAGAAGCTTACATAAAGCTTACATGAAATTTCTATATAGAACTTAATGGCACAATAAATGTTAGCTTTCTTTAAATTTAAATTTTCCACCGGTTCAGTTTAATTACTTTTAATTGTATTCATGTTTTTAATCCCTCTATACCTCGTTTTACAATACCTAATAGCCTCTATTAAGGTTATACATACAAGCTGAATACATTATTGATAAATCAATATTGTAAATAAATAAATGCATTAAAAAAACACACAGAGAATATGTCAAATATTGTAATGAAGGCCTTCTTCGCCGTGTATGTTGGTGTTGCTGAGTGTCAGTTCTAGAGCCCGACCGATAAAGGATTTTTAAGGCCGATACGGATACAAATATTTGGTGATTTAAAAATCCGATATTCCGATATATCGGCCGATATATATATATTTTTTTTTAAATCCAGAAACGCGTAACAAAACATGAACAGATTTCCCTAACATTAGTTATTTGTCGTTATTTAAGAGTCCTCAGCCTTACTAAAATAATATGATAATGCAGTTTAAAAATAAACTTGTTTGTTTTATTGTCACAACAGAACAGAATATATTAAAGTTCTGATAAATATAATGTATAAAAATACAAACTTAAGATATGAAACTTAAAGTCCTTTGAACAAAAAAAAGGCAACTATTATTATTAATATTGACAGTAATAAATCAATTATGTAATAATGTGTGTGTGTGTGTGTGTGTGTGTGTGTGTGTGTGTGTGTGTGTGTGTGTGTGTGTGTGTGTGTGTGTGTGTGTGTGTGTGTGTGTGTGTGTGTGTGTGTGTGTGTGAAGAACTGATAAGATTGTAAATGTGTACCTTGAAATGCAATGTAAGTCGCTTTTGATAAAAGCGTCTGCCAAATGTCAATGTTATAAGCTACCTTATAATTACAATGTCAACTTGCTTATCCCTTTACCTGCACTCTTTTAATTCTATCCATCTATTCCATCAAGCTACAACAAACCATTTTCAATCATCATTTGCTGCCTGCCTTCTAAAATCTACTACTTAGTGATGCACTAAATACATTATGTGACTCGTTAATGCTGCGGCTAAACGAAGTCAGCAACGCACACTTGGATTTCACACACGTGTAAAAGAAAAGCTAACTTTTATGCACAGGCTATGTTTGATACTTTTTCTCTATGTCTAAATGTTCACTCCTCGCGTGCCTAACTTACATTTTACAATGCAGAGACTGGAACTACAGATATGCTAGTTATAAATACAGTAATCATTACTTTATTTAGGCAGAATAAGTTCGTTGTGATTCCCAAGCTCATTAGCCGCGTTTCCACTGTCGGGCCAGTGCGAGCCAGGGCTTTAAACGGGCCGTGCCGGGCTAATAGCACCGGGCCTGTGTTTCCACTGCCGGGCCAGAAGCTCTACAGCGCTTCACTAAAACACGCCCGTAACACGCCTCTCTGGAACAACGTCACACTAATCCATCATTTCACCAACAAATGGAAGTTTTATCAGAAAACTAATCAGAAATCACTGGAAACCGCGTTGAAAACAAACATGATAAAAGCGCCCGTTTGCTGGCATTTTTGTTGTTTACTTGAATATTTAAAACCCAAGCATCGATGTTTTACCACAGGTTTACAATAAAAAGTGATACATTGATCATAATGAATTAATTTATGTCAAAATTGCACATTAGTCACTCAGAAATAAATTACCGTTAGGTCTATTTCACAAAAGAAAGAGGAGGTAGAGGACACACTTACTTCTTCAGTCGCGTCTGTTTCTGTTTATCTGGTAGTTACAGGACATATTTACATCACATTTAGAAAGAATGATAATTTCTACAAATATATGCCACCAAAAATACGACCTGAGGAGCTTTAGCACTCTCTCGACTCCCATACAGATATTTTCAGTCAGAGAAACAGAGGAAGCTCCCGAAAAAAAGTTGCTTTATTTGATAGTCCGGTATAAAGAGACGAGACGTAGGCTACTGACAAATAAAATAAAAACATGACTGTGATAGCCTTTATGATTGGTCTGATTTCTTCAAGCGTTCACTATGTTTTTTTACTATGCGTATCTTCAAGCGTTTACTATGTTTACCATGGTAATGGTTAGCGCGCATAGTCTTTTGCATCACAAACACAAGGCATTCAAACATGAACGCGAGTTAAATTATTTTAAAAGTCTTTAATGCTGACAGAATCATCCGGCGCTGCCGTCTCCCGACTCAGGAGAACTCTGGACTCTGTTCGTGCACTCCTCTAGCCCGAGCGATCTTCCTTGAATAGTGCCCTCTGGTGGACAAACTATGCAGCGCCAACACTCATAACATGGTTGAAGGGTGTTTCGTCCGCTTTTATTTATTTTTTTTAAATATTCATTTATCGGCCATTATAAATGCCGATACCGATAGTTTGAAAAATGCCTAATATCGGCCGATAATATCGGCCCGCCGATATATCGGTCGGGCTCTAGTCAGTTCCTCTTTGCAGATGATGTGGTTTTGTCATGTGATGTGTCTTGCAGAATCACACAATTAAGTGTCACAGTGTCTTCTGTAAGTAAAAGCAAATGTGTGTGTATATATAAGTGGTTATTAAAGTGGATATTATACATTATCCGCGAGCTTTACTTTATATTTATATAAATTATATTAATGATGGTGTCAATTGCAAACCATTTCGAGCCCGATTCAGACCCTGACAATGTTAACGAACAAGAGGATAATTTCAGCGACAACACTCTTCATCTTCTCTAGCATAGCTCATCCTGGCCTCGCCAACTTTTTTGCGTGTTACGTGTGCGGGTAATATATTAATGAGGAATGTTATGACTTAATAAAATCCTGAAAAATTGCGTTGTAGTCCAAATGAGCCATTCGTTGTAGTTCTTGAAAAGTGGATTCTGATTAATAAAATATTTCCCTTTAGAGTGGACTTTTAGCTTTGTAACCTTGCATATCTTTTTTATGCTCAAACAGCAACATTAAACACTAACTAAAGTTTAAATAGTGAAAAAGCAGAATACAACCCCTTTAAGAACCCTGATCCCCAACATAAAGAACCATTTCAGCATAAAAGGGTTCTTAAGGAGAATATGATTTTAAATGGAACCTTTAAACATTCTATATTGTGTTATATTTCAATTAACTGCATTTTTTACTTTATTATATTATGGGGAAGGTAATTAGATTACAATGTCGTTTAGATTAAGAGTAAGACTACTTACTACAGCGTCATTGTATTACAGAAAACCTTTGTGCTCTATATATCTCCACATAAAAGGTCTGACATCAATCTTTCAACACTTTTGAGAAGTGAGAATGGGAGAACAGGTTCTCTAAAATGAGTCTCCATGTCAAGAGAGAAGATGAGGACACTGCCTCTAAAATGAGTTCCCCATCTCCTGGATCAAGCTGTGTGTCTGTGAAGAGTACATTTAGGGATGCAGTGACCTCTGACCCCAGGTAAGACACTAGCCATTTAAACATTTAGCAGACGCTTTTATTCAAAGCAACTCCAGAAACCTGCAAAAAATCTGCCAAAGGGTAATAATACTTATTTTACAGAATGATGTTTATCTCACATCTATATATATATATATATATATATATATATATATATATATATATATATATATATACTGTATATATTATTATATATTATTCTTACACTATTTCTTACTTTCATCTCTTTTCTCTTTTCATACTCTTTTCTATAACAATTTTGAAACTTTGTATTACAACATTTCCATTTCTCATGTTACTGCCTCCTTAAAGCCCAGATATACTTCAAAAACAGTTATTTTTTCCATTCTCTGCTCAAATTATGAATAGGTGAGCAAAGGTTGACTGTTTTGGTGTTTAGATGAGTATTTACATATGTGATGCATGTTATGCTCTTAGTAACACAACAAATACACAACAAACATTACAGTCGTGATAAAAAGGACAGTTAAGAAAGCATAGTGATGGGAATATGTTTGCGCCAGCTCTGAAATTCAGTGTTTCCATCAATTTCTGCTGGAGGTATCGGGCCTTCATGATGAATCACTTTGTTGTATTCCTCTCTTTGGATAAAAGTGTCAGAAATTATCAAATGTAAATCTAAGGTTCATTAAAGTTATACAGTATTGCCAGTGCTGTGAAACGCTGTTTTGTTTGTCATTTGTCAGCATCAGCAGGAGGAAGAGACTGAGATCAGAGTCTCCAGAACCCAGCGGTGTGTCTCTCAAGAGTAACACATCCATGAGGCAACCCATTGGACTCAGTGATGGACCAGTGACCTCTGACCCTCCGTTAGTACAAACTCGTACTTACTATCTTACTAAATCACATCTGGTAACTGATATATTTCTGATGGTCTCCAACAGCCATCAGCTGTGTTTACACTTGCATTTACATTAATATATATATATATATATATATATATATATATATATATATATATATATATATATATATATATATATACTGTATATTAGAGTCTCAACCTGCCAAAAGGTAAATAAATGTAACAAATCATGTAAACCATCTTTTATTGGAAAATCAAACATTTTATCAACTTTATCAACTTTAATTGCTTTAATCTTTTAAACGAGACAAAACAAAATACTTTTAATCTTTTAAACAAGACAGTGATGAAACTACATTTTTTAAAAATCACTTGCCCAGCTTAGAATATATATATATATATATATATATCAGCATATGAGAGTTAAATCGGACGACTACAGGGACTCATCTCAAGATTACTCATTTAAGTTAATCTAATGCCAAAATTATATAAAAAAAAAAAAAAAAGATTAGTCATGAATAGAAAATGATTGAATTATTCTGATCAGGAATGTCAGAATCTGTAGTTGTAGCAGAAACCTGCAATTTTTTTTCAATTGGATTGGTGTTTATTCTCTTAATCATGCAGTGTGAAGTTTTTCATTCTGATTCAGTTTCAGTGAGTGAAGAACTAATTTATACTCGCGTACGTTATACATTACATACATTATCGTCTCTGACAGACTGCACGTTGAAGCCGCCCAGGCTGCCGTTTTCTCCCTCCTCTTGGAAAGCGATGATGTAGTCAAAACATCCAGTACTGTAGGTTTTCCAGGAAATGCGTGACTTGCTGGACCTCTGCTTCACGAAAATACTACCGTGTATTGTGCATGTTTATTTTTTTCAAGTGATGTGGATTTAAAAACCGATGGATCGTAAGGTAATAATTATTTATTTCTTAGCCGGCAAGTATTGAGTGAAATGACTGATGCACTTTAGTGTGTTATGTCTATCTTTTTAGTTCTAATATTCCAACCGGCAGCCAGTTTAAGTTTTTGACGAACGTGATAACATGCGTGAGGGTTGAAATATGCTTGATTTTTGGGTAATTATGATACTTGCTGGAGATGTTTGAAATGCTTTTTGCGTAGTTCAGTTCTTTATACCAGAATGAAGTTTTATCCCGTGACGTTATGAAGTTATGTTACTCAGAGACTGACATGTTTGACTTGTCAATGTTACATTCATCTGTCACAAATTCGTTGACTTGAAAATCAAGTTCTTTTTTTTTTTCTTTTACCAGAAAAAATGGTTTTAAAACTGTTGTCCTATTATTACCCCATAGCAGATTTTGACTCATATGTCTGTGTGTATGTGTATATATATACACACACATACACTTTTTCTTACTTTCATCTCTTTTCTAGCCTATAACAATTTTGAAACTTTTTATTATTACAACATTTTTCATGTTACTGCCTCCTTAACCCTCTGGGGTCTAAGGTGTTTTTGGGATCCTTGAGATGTTCTGACATGCCCTGACATTTGTGCTTTTTTCAGTTGCTTATAAACATATTAATGGCAAAGGTATAATTACACTCCATTTAGCACAAACAGGGATACCATAATATGTGAGCAACATGAATGTACATGTTTGTATTTTTGAGAGAATAATGTTTATGCATGGTTATTGAAAAAACTAAAAACTAAAGTTTCTGAAATAAGGCCACAAAACACATACTAAATATGTGTCAATAAGACTTTTGACTAATGGATGTTGTCGCCTAGAGTTTTTTCTTCAAAATGATGTGAAAATCATCCTGCCTAACCATTCACATAAAACAATACATTGATTTAAATTTTGCAAAACACTTTCTGTTTGGAAAGGCAATATGCGCAAGGGGCGTCAACGATCCAACACCATCAGGAATATTTAGTGGTTCGCACTTGAGGAGACTATGGGGCCCGTATACTTAATGAGCCATTCATTCAGGTGTGTCACTGAGCCACAAGAAAGAATGCAAGAGCAATATGTATATATATATATTCTACCAAATTGGAAGCATCTCATTTATTTATTTATTTTCCACAAATTGTGCTTGCAAATTGTATAATATCCAAGGAAAACATGTCTAGTAATTGTGCAGTTAATTCTCATATTTTCAGTTTTGGAATATGTATCCTCTCCCCAAATTTGTCACTAGTAAAACACAATAAAAATTATTTAAAGAAAAGGCTTTTTAGGGATATTTACCTTTTAATAGTTTGTTTACATCTACCTTGTAAATATATTTTTTTATTAAAAAGGTTACAATTACAACAACAATTCAAGTGTAATCTTTCTTTGTAAAAACTAAAGTATACATTTTATCATACATATTTCAAAGTTAAGGATTTGATTGATTATTTGATTACTTTATTTTTGACAAAACATACTATATTTAACATATGAGCAAAAATTGGCAAACAAAAGCTTATTTGAGGTGGCAGATATTTTACAGTAAAAATGTGTAATCTATCCAAAACTAGTGAACGAAATGTTATCTTTCATTTGTCTGTAACATAGGTCTTTCATTTATATAAGAAATATAAATGTTAATTTGCAGTTTAATACGTTGCTTATACAAATACATTTTATTTCAACATATTTCAGTCGATTTTTACTCATCTCAGTATAGCAATACAGTTTGCTAAAAGCAGATCATTCATTCACACACAGAAATGCGATTCAAATTTAAACCGTCTTTTTGCGAGTTGTGGTAAACAGCGCATCTCTGCCGTTCATTCATTCATTCATTCACACAGAAACGCGATTTACTTGAGAATGAAAAAAAACTTACTACAGTATTCTCAGGATCCGTTGCTCCTCGAAATACCAGCACTTCTGAGGTACATTTTCCATTATTATTATTCCTCACAGCGCTGCGAGACAGTGTAGACAAGTACAATGATCTGAATAAACTTGATGTGTTTTCTCGAGCTGATGTGGGCGTTTCATAGGATTGCAGGATCGCCTCAGTCATTTGCGTTTGAATAGCGCGGGCTCTCCGTGGGCGGAGTCACATTAAAAATAATTAGCTGAGATGAGAACGACTGACATCTCGCTCTTTTCATACAGATTACATAAACTGAGAATATTTGTTTTTTATAAAAGTTACTTCATTTAAAAGAAGAGAATTCAAGCTTCATGCCCGTGTGTCTGAGTTATGGTTCATTTTCGGGCGCGTTTCAGAATTGACTTCACTGACAGAGAGAAAGCAGAACTCACATCATGTTTATTTTTCTTTATTTGGCAAAAAGCACAACACTTTGTTTTTATTGTGAGTATACACAAAAATAATACACGCTTAACAGGATCGATTGATGTATGAAACTGGTTTGTAAAATCAAAGTCAACAGAGTATTTGGACTCTCGTTTCAACTGATAAGAAAAAAAACGAGCAAATCACGCCCGCGCGATAGCCGACCTCAGGGGGTTAAAGCCCAGATATACTTTAAAAAAGAAGTTATTTTTCCATTCTCTGCTCAGGATTTTAAATTTTGAATAGGTAAGCAAAAGGTATACTGTTTTGGTGTTTAGATGAGTATTTACATATTTAATGCATGTTATGCTCTCAGTAACACAACAAACACAAAACAAAAATGGCAGTAAAGGAAAGCATAGGGATGGGAATATGTTTGCGCCAGCTCTGAAATTGTGTATACATCCATTTTTACTGAAAGTATATCGGTGAATCACTTTGTTGTATTCCTCTCTTTGGATAAAAGTGTCAGAAATTATCAAATGTAAATCTAAGGTTCATTCAAGTTATACAGTATTGCTAGTGCTCTGAAACGCTGTTTTGTTTGTCATTTGTCAGCATCAGCAGGAGGAAGAGTCAGAGATCAGAGTCTCCAGAACCCAGCAGTGTGTCTCTCAAGAGTAACACATCCATGAGGCAACCCATTGGACTCAGTGATGGACCAGTGACCTCTAATCCTCCGTTAGTACAAACATTTACTTATTAATTTACAGCAGTGCAACTCAGATATGAACTGAATCTCTGTTAAAAAACACTATGTACTCTAAAGTTTACAAGATATGCATTCTGGTGACTGATATATTTCTGATGGTCTCCAACAACCATCAGCTGTGTTTACACTTGCATTTACATTACACTGAGATCCGATCATAATGTGTCCACAACTACCTTTGGATCAAGACACACGTCAAATAGGGGCGTACTCACACTAGGCATGGTTGCCTTGTACCAAACCTGAGCTACGGTGTACATTTTAGGACATCCTCAGACCTCAGTCATATAACGAAAAGTTCTCATGCTTTAGGTCTCAGGAAAAACAAAGTCAGGTGTTATGTCTCGTACAATTAAGCATTGGGCAAAACAGACTCAAAACAAAAAGGTATCGGATGAAACGGCCTCAGTCTAATTGATCCATGCCCAAGCCCGCCTCTTCAAGCAGGCCCGGGCACTATACGGAGTGATTACACTATTCATATGATCCATACTTGGGGGTCAAATGTGCTCTGGCACGGTTCAGATTGCCTAATGCTAGTACACCCTAACATTCCCATCACAAACGTGTTTAAACTTGTCTTTTCATTGTACATGTGCACATCCGGATACAGGATGCATGTTAATGTCAAGTGATAAACGCTACCATTGTAATCTCTGTCATTGTTTTTATTTTTTATTTTTTTGCTGCTCTTTTTTAACTTTATTTCAGGAGGAGGAAGAAACATGAGCTGATCAGATCTGTGCCATCCACTACATCCTACTATCAGATTCACCATAGGCAGAACAAAACTGAAGCAGCCCTGCAGACACACACATTGGGGACTGAAAACCTGCAAAGAGTCAATGACCAGCACAAAACCAGCATGAAGAACAAGTATGAGAGATTATTTGAAGGAAACAAACTCCAAGAGAATGAAACCCTCCTCAACAGGATCTACACACAGCTCTACATCATAGAGGGAGAGAGAGAAGGAGTGAATGAAGAACATGAGGTTTTACAGATGGAGAAAACAGCCAGAACACAACACTCACAAGACACTCCAATCTTCTGCAATGACATCTTTAAAGCCTCACCTGAACCAGGATGTGAGGAGAAAGACCAAATCAAGACCGTTCTTACTAAAGGCATCGCTGGAATCGGGAAAACCGTCTGTGTGCAGAAGTTCATTCTGGACTGGGCAGAGGGAAAAGCCAATCAGGATGTAGATTTCATGTTTGTGCTTCCATTTAGAGAGTTGAACTTGACAGGAAGTCATCAGTACAGTCTTCACAAACTTCTGCTGGACTTTCATCCTGAACTTAAAGATCTGGACTCAAAGATTTATGAGGAGTGTAAAGTTGTGTTCATCTTTGATGGTCTGGATGAAAGCAGAAGTTGTTTTCAGATGCTCAGAAAGTTTCTGATATGACTCAGACTTCATCAGTGGGTGAGTTGATGTCAAACCTCATTAACCCTAGGATTTATCATTCTAAATCATTTCAATATCAGATATAATACAGGTTTAGTTTTTTTTGTTAACTTTTAAGTCATTTTTTAAGTCGTTTTTTTAAAGTAGTTTTTTAAGTGTTAATTTTTTTTTTTTTTTTTTAGATAAAGTTTGTTCTTTTGAAGAAAAAACGTACTGTGACAAAAATAGTATATTGCAAGTCTGGAACAATTTGGATTTACATTTAAAAATAAACTTTTTGCCCATTGTTCTGTAATGGCATTTTAAACATTCGTACTATATAGTAATAAAAGGTCTGAATGTGGCAATATTTTAATAAAATAATATAATATGTTAATGGCCTGTTTTTGCTTTTGTACACACAATATATGTATATGTATATGATATAAAGGTCTATAATTATATATATATATATATATATATATATATATATATATATATATATATATATATATATATATATATAATGATAGACCTTTATTAGATATTGAAATGACTGATTGCAATGTGTGCCAGATTAATGTATAGGCCTAGACCATGCAAAACAGATTTTTTTCCTCATGATTACAGAGTTTGATTTGTTTAATAATGTAGCAAGTCAAAATTATTTATACGTTTTGCTTTGATGATATCTCTCGATCAAAATATTTTACATGCCGAATAAAAAAGGACGGTGGGGCTCGGGTACAAACCAAAAATGTAGGCCTGATTAATTAGTAATTAATTCAATTAATTGCATAGTAATATTTGCTTGGAAAAACAAATTAACCTTTTAAAAAGACATTTCATTACGTTCATGTAAATTAACTAATATAGATCAACCCAAAAGTTTTGTTTTTATAAGTCTGATAAATTGATATCCTGTTGGACGACTCGATGGTCCCAGATCAATCCCAGATCTAAGACTGTTTTGTCCTTTTTCTCCCAGTGACTCAAAATGGCCGCCACTAAAAGAGTGATGACTGAGGCACTTGAGGAGCTTGTTGAAACAGATCTCCAAGAATTGAAACAGCAGCTATGGAGTGGAGAGACGTCAGACATCAGCCCTATTCCTCTAGAAAAGCTGGAGAAATCTGACTGTATGGATGTGGTGGATTGTATGGTACAACAGTACAGTGAAGATGCGGGCAGGATCGCAGTCCAAGTGTTGTGTAAAATCAAACAAAATGATCTTGCACATCGCCTTGAGTTGAAACTTAAGGAAGGTAAAGAAAAACCTGTTTATACTGGTTTAAAGACTATGAGTGTAATGCTCTAAATTATTTAGAAAAACAAGCAAAGAGAAATGTACATGAATGGGACATTTTTCTGTACTTGAACATATTATTCCCAATTTTATGTTACATATTGTATTAGAAAGGCAGAAAATATATTTAGTGCAGACTTTCTATTGTTCTTTGTTCAATGGGCGGCTGGTACATGATCTAAAACATGATGTGTGTTTTTCTGTCTTCAGCTCATCCATCTGTTCAGGAGGAGAGCAGAAATGCTCCAGTGTCTGTGGAGGAGCAGCCAGTCCAGTCCAGTCCAGTCCAGTCCAGTGTGAGTCCAGTCCAGTCCAGTCCAGTCCAATGCGAGTCCACACACAATGACTCCATGCAGCCGACAGTTGAAGATTGACATTCTTACAAGAGAGAAAAAAGAAGCCAGTATCTCTGTTTCAAATCACTTTTGACTGATTTTTGACATGGATCAGTGTTAACTCTAATGCTCCTCCTAAGATACCCAACTCTAATGTTGCTCCATACATTGGTTCTGTTGCTTCTGCTTTAATTCTGTTCGTTTTGGATTGTGTTTCATAGGTTTATATCCCAAAGGAAAAGTCTCAGAGGAAACGTTTAGCTCTGCTAATCACCAACATACAGTTTGAGCACTTAAAACACAGGGCTGGAGCAGAGAGAGACGAGGAGAACATGGAGTGGCTGCTGAAGGCTCTGGATTATAGTGTTGAGAAATACACAAATCTCTCTGGAACTGTGCATACAGCCTCATGAAATTAATATTATTTATATAAATCAGTGAAAGTCTTTGGGATGTGCTGGAGGAGACTTTACAGAGTACTCGACTTTTGCATTGTCAATACAAGATCTTGATGCACCTCTTAATGGAAATAAGGTTTGTGATGTTATGTCCTATACACAAGAACTTCCCAAAGACTTTCACTGAGATTTAGCTCTGGACTCAGAGGAGCCGATTCATGTGTGGAGATGATTCTTCCAACCATTCTTTCACAATCTGAGCCTGATGAATCTTGACATTGTAATCCTGGAATATGGCCATGATGTGTCTTCATACATGTTTGTTTAAAGGTGCATTGCGCAAGTCTCTGAGTTTTTGCAGAACTATGCCCCCTCTGGCGGCAAGCGAAACTGCAGCCAGAAGTGTGCACGCTCACGGACAAAAGTTTTCTTTTTTTTATCTTACGTGGAGTTTGCGTTGGTGTTTGAAATGAACTACAAGCTGGTCTCTTAGAATCCATCTTCTACGGAGAATGGTGGCGAATACACAAACCTGCCAGACAGCCAGGTGAGCGTGCCGTGAACGCGCATGATGTCACGCCCAGTCTAAAATTCCGGCCCGAATCCCTCTTATTTATTTTACTTTACAGGATTATAGAGACAATCTCAGTGATCAGAGAAGGGCTCATTCAGCCCATCAGGCAATTGTTTAAGCATGTATGGGTTAGAAAACGGGTATTTTAACATGAAAAGTTGCTTAATGCACCTTTAAAGAAATAAAAACCACACACTCCATTGATTGGGTTAGAAGAACTGTCGCCAAACATATAACATGCTAGAAACATAATAATGAATAATAACTGCAATAATGATCCAATCATATACTTTTAAGCATTTGCCTATTTAAAATAGCGACTTTTTTTGTTTTTGTTTATATTTTTTTATTATATATACAGTATATATATATATTTTTTTATTTTATTTTTTTTTTACAGGAAATAGATATAGCAATCAAGGACCACGCTGCACGTTCTGAACATGAAGACTCGGACAGCACCTTTGTGGTTATTATGTCTCACGGGAAAAAGACCACATATAGTGAAGAAACCATTTTAGGTGTCAACTATCATGAGAAGGAAAACCCCGATGATTACTTTCGTGTTGACGACATCTACTTCGATCTGAACTCAGAGAAATGTCCTGCTCTGATTAATAAACCAAAGGTTATTCTGATTCAAGCCTGCAGAGGAGGTACGACATTACTTCATATTGCTATTTCCCGTTTTCTCTTTACCTTTTTCTTTATTTAGTACTGTATTGTGTGTCCATTTCTCTGTCCAGATCACCCAGGAGGTGTTTACTGGTGCTCTGGTCGTTGTGTGCACGTGAGCAAAGATTTCGTCTGTTTTATGTCCAGCCCCCCGGTCAGTTTACTGTATGTGACATGATTGCTGACATGAGATTAATTTGTAGCTCGCACATGTGTTTGTCTGTTCACGAATGTCTGGTAAAAATTATTAAATGAATGATTTGATGTGCGACACCACTCAGATGTGTGACAAATAAAACAGTGCAGTTGTTTGTTTGTTATACATATAAATGCTTAACTTACCATTGATTTATCCCCACAGGTATCACTTCGTACAGGAATAGTATCAAAGAATCTTTTGTTGTCAACTACATCGTGGAGGTGTTCTGTGAAAGGGCTCATAATGATGACATCATGGAACTGTTCAGGAAGGTAAATAAAGAAAAATTTTTGTTGCTTATTATAATTTGTAATTGTGTCTGCCTTTGAAAATTGTTAATTAATATTGTTTGTTCAATACCTATTTTGTCTGTAAATTTGAATTCAATAATTTTTTTTTAAATAAATAAAGACAATTTTAATTGGTTTACTTTTACAATGTTTTGATTTTTATAAAGAACAGTACTCGGTTAAAAATAATATAGGACCTTTTTTCACTTTCAAATAGTTTTTTATTTTATTTTATTTTTGTATAGGTCAGCTCACGCATGGATAACGACCCACGTTTCCCACAGCAGTGCAAAATATTGCCAAGTATAGAAAGAGTCACGCTTACAAAAAAATTCTACCTGTTCCCTGGACTTTGAGTATGTGGAGGTTCAATCAAAATTAGAGATATTATCGGCCGATATTAGGCATTTTCCAAACTATCGGTATCGGCATTTATAATGGCCGATAAATGAATATTTAAAAAATAAAATAAAAGCGGACGAAACACCCTGCAACCATGTTATGAGTGTTGGCGCTGCATAGTTTGTCCACCAGAGGGCACTCTACAAGGAAGACTGCTAACATCAATGAGCTTGGAAAGCACAACAAACTTAGGACGGTGACACACTGGCTGCGTGGGTGAGCGTATCAGCTGCGTGGCGTGTCCGTTTTTATTTCGGCTCCCATGTTAACAGGTTAGAGCTTGCACACTGCCTGCGTGACACGCCGGAAAACGCGTGCATAGAAATAGAACCGACGCCTATTTTTCACGCGACACGCAAGCGTCTTGGAAGCGTTTCCAAGCAAAATTGAATAGAAAAAGATGTTTATATGACATTTTGACACGAATACATATTATTAAATGTCATTTTGATGTTTGAAAGTGTCTAGGGTTTGACATAAATGCAAATTTAAATGCAATTTAAAAAAATATTATCGATTTTCAAATACTGCACCTGTCAATACAGAATTAAATATTCTATAGCCTATATTGCTGTCAACACTGCCGACGTTGTCTTTGCTGCTATAAATAAAGTAATGATTACTGTATTTCTAACTAGCATATCTGTAGTTCCAGTCCCTGCATTGTAAAACGTAAGTTAGGCGCGAGGAGTGAACGTTTAGACATAGAGAAAAAGTATCAAACATAGCCTGTGCATATGTCCGTAACATGTAGGCTACCACTCGTCTTTTATTTACATCAAAAGGCAGGTAGGCGTGTGTGACATATGCCAGACTGTAGGCTATAAATAATTTTGAAAATTGAACTATGCCCTCATTAAATTATGGAATAATTAAAAAGAAAAATATTAAAAATAGGCCTATTTGTGGAAAAAAACATGTAATATTTGAGTTACATAAAAGCTTTATATTTGTTTTCTTCCTAATTGTCCTTGAAATAGTGGTCAAGAACCCCCCCACCCCCAACACAAAAATGGTTTGGCCACTGATCAAAATTTGATGTTGTCATTTCATTTGAAGTTCAATACGCTCAAAATGTCCGGTCAGCACAAGTCCGGTGCTCAGAAAAGGAAAGAAAAGAGAAGAAGAAAATAGAGGCCTGGGAGATTTTCTAAACAAATATTTTAAAAAAATCAAAAGCGGTGACGGTGAAGCTGGAACTAGTAAAGTCGACGTAGAGCAAGGTAAGAAACAGCGCAGCCAACGCTTACGAGCCTTGTCCGGCCACCAAAGCAAATTTTTGTCCCGCCAAAGCCTTATTTGATCGGTAAGTGATGTAGAATGAATGACTGCTGCGCCTGACAGGGCGATAACGAGCAGAGAGAGAGAGAGAGAGAGAGAGAGAGAGAGAGAGAGAGAGAGAGTGTCCCGGCCGCGCGCGCGCACTCTCACGTCTTCAAACAACACGTCGAGCGCTGTCTTGCTCTCTCTCCCTCGCGCATATTAATCAAAGTCAATTCACACGATAGCAACATAGACTGTAAAAAATAGGATAGTAAAAGGTTGGAAGACCGCAGTTTCACGTGGAGCATTTGGAGATTTCTCTTGAATTACCGCGGGGTGTGAATTATGCTATTAAAAAAAAAAAAACGTTGCCTTATCTTCTTTAAAAAGCGTGCCGCACATTCAGCTGACATAAACCACAATTTCTGTAAACAAAAAAACCTATTCAGTGATGAAATGTTTTCTGTGTTGACACAAATCTTGTGCGAAGTCCTAAACTGCCGAGATAATCACACAATGCGTGCTGTAATACGAATGATTCCTTTGAACCATTCACTTTAATGAAGGGTTAAAACAACTGATCTGTCCAACACTGAATTGGTGTTTAAAAAAAAAACAAAAAAACAAACAAACAAAAAAAAATATCGGTAACACTTAACAATAATCTTCCATTTATTAAACTCTAGTTAACTACATTAGTTAACATACTATTAATAAACTGCACTTCTACGGCATTGTTTATATCAATTTTAATTTTAATATTCAGGCTACTAATAGCCTACATTATTGAAATCAAAAGTTGTATTTGTTAACATAGAGGAAGAGCAAGGGAAAAGGAGAGATCTGGGCGCGGGGGGCCCCATCTAAGATTATCTCGTCCCGGGCCCAGGCAAGACTGTCAGCTGGCCTGAATAGCCATATCTGTGTATCCACTCTCTAGTTTATTTTAAGATATTGTTATTCACACTGGTTTTTGCATTTAATGTTTGTCCATCTGGAACTTTTATTTGTCATGAGCTCTATATTTTTAGAAAAAAATATGATTCAACAACACAAACTCTGTTTTTACTCTGCAAATTTGTTTTCCTTTCAAGTAAGCTATAGCCTACAAGTTATCCTGCTTTTTGCCATGGCTTGCCATACTGCCCAGAACAAACAATATTTTGTCCACACAAGATGTTTAAAAACCCTGCATGTAGTTTTTGTGAAGACGAGCGCATATCTTACAAAGGCACATCTATCTATCTGTCTCTCTGTCTCTCTGTCTGTCTGTCTGTCTGTCTGTCTGTCTGTCTGACTGACTGACTGAGATTCCTTTGAGAAAAATAGCAGACCACCTTTTTTAAACTGTTATTTAAAATGATGGTCTGCTATATTTCACAAAGCCCATTTGTGTGGTCGTTGGCGTTATACGAGAATGACATTCTGAATATGAGCCTACTGTAAAATTAGCTGGCTTAAAAATGCGGATTGATCAGTGCAGAGTTATTACAGACGCCTCCCGATGCTATTTGTATTGGAATTGTGTAATCACAGATTATGAACATGTTTTCAGAGGTGGACAAAGTACACAACTTCCTTACTTGAGTGAAAGTACAGATACTCCTGGTCAAATATTACTCTGTTACAAGTAAAAGTTGTAAAGACCGATAGAAGTACTTGTTTTTAAAAGAACTTAAGTATCAAAAGTAAATGTCAATGCATTGTTTTATTATTGTTGCATTGTTGTGTGTAATACTTACAGTACCTTATGCCTCTGAATCTATGCCTGCCTACCCTCATATCAATATCACATTTATTTCTAGAACACAGTTCCAGTGGTGGGATTGAATGTTTTTGGGCTTTTAGTATGAATATGTTAGCCTTCTATAAGCTATATCATGGTACAGTTCATCCTATTATTGATTTTTATTTCCACTTCCCTTTTATCCAAAGAGATATTTGAACTATTTGCACTGTATTTCTCAATGGGAAATACATCATGCTAAAATAATCTGTCATATACTGTGGTTCACATTATTGGGTTCGCTTACAAGTCGCATCAGCACGAATTACGTGACCAGTGACATATTTCTGCTTCAAATATTGTGTGTAGTTAACAGTGAGAGGTGGTTTCAGACATTATTTTATTAAAGTGCATTTGTCCGTGCCGCACTCGTACTGACTCTTATTCTGCCTAACAGAAAGAAAAGCTCGTAGCTTACTGAAGGCGGAGCGTTTTGACCCATCAGATGAAAAATCAGTGTCTGAAGTGAGTTGTAGTTTTTGTGTTTCTGCTCGTCTCTTTTTCTGTTCTCTTCTTTTCTTCAGTGATTCTGCTTGTTAACAGGCTTATTAAGGCTGAGATGACTCCATATTTAATATACACAGATTTTGAGGCTCAGATAAGGTCCAGTTCAGGTTTATTTCTTTGCTTTCGGCTGACATGTTGCATTCCTAAGCAGAGGTGTAAAGTGAAAGTGAAAGTGACACGTGACGGCAAAGTATGGTAACCCATACTTGGAATTTGACCTCTGCATTTAACCCATCCAAGTTAATGCACACACATTAGGAGCAGAGTAGTGAGTAGTTAACACACACACACACTGCAAACGTGGATACACACACCCAGAGCAGCGGGCAGCCTTTGTGTGGCGCCCGGGGAGCGATTAGGGGTTAGGTGCCTTGCTCAAGGGCACCTCAGTCATTTCCCACCGGCTCTGGAATCAAACCAGCAACCTTTGGGTTACCAGTTCAACTCCCTAACCACTAGGCCATGACTGCCCCCTGCCCCCAAGTCAGTGGGCCAGATCATCTTTCCACAGGTGCCAGATGTGGGCCGGATCTGGGACATCAGTGGGAGCCAGTTTTACTCATTAAGATATTTATTCATGAGGGAATAATTCGATTTTACAGTATACATGCTATGTAGCTCACAGACTGTGTATATCAGCATAAATTTATAGCTGTACAGGAGAGTTATGATGCTTACCTTCCAAGGGGGATCTGAGAAATGAGAAGAGATTTTAGGTAAGGCAGGTTTAATAAAGTACTTACGTACACCAACTCATTTAGTGAAGATGGTTTGACTGTCTCAGTCACATAATGTGTAAATAATAGATTATGTTATTATGACATAATGTGATGAGGTTTTGAATTTCTAATGATATTAATGTTTTATACGTATAATAAAAAAGTAATTTGAGCACCATTTTCTTTCAGTTATATATAGTGTCATGATTCTATATGTATTTGCCTTGCATGTGGTTTAGCATTAAAGGCTTTTATTTAAACATTCATTGGCTTTAACAAGTATTATTTATTGTTTACATACACAGCTGAAAACTCAGATACTCACCAGGCCGGACAACAGGAATGAACATGCCATCAAACAAATGAGAGAACGGACCATGGCCTGAAACGACATAAAGGTAATGAGTTTTAAATTACTTTTCAATTTGACCTTTAATAATTTAATAATATAATTTTTTTCATATATTGACTATGAGACTATGAGAAATTATGCTTAGTTTTGGTGTGTATTTGGAGTTTATAAAAAACTTTAATGTTGGAAAATTCTGTCAAACAAATAATAGAACAAACTGAAAAGAATTAATGATACTTTTTAAACCACTTTCTAGTTATAACTTCAGGGTGTCCATAGCACTTTACTGGCATGAAAATAATGTCTTATTTAAATACACATTTGCTTCATTTTCTACATGCATAAAATAATAACTTTTTTCTGTTTAAAACAACATATAAAGCAATATCAATGAAATACACACCTGTCTGTGCTTGATTTCTTCAAAGATTTTCGGAGTAAATATGCAAATGTTTGTGCGACTCACCCATGTCATGACACAGAGCCGCGATCTGAACACACAGGAAATCTTGTTTGGTAATGTTGAGTTCAGGCTGATTCTCATCAAGACTTCTGAGAAGACATCCTGCTAAATACGCACACACACACACACACACACACACACACACACACACACACACACACACACACACACACACACACACACACACACACACACACACACACACACACAGTAGCGAGGATAAATGCTCCGAGTTCATCGCCATTAAAACAAGAGGAAGAAGAAGAACCTGAGAATTTGATGATGCTCTGCGCCACTAGAGGGAGCGCGATTTTCACATGTGGGTGGAGTTAAAAACGAAAGTAAAAGAGAGAAACTACTACGCCATTCGGAAGCATTTAATCTATTAACACTGGGATTTTGTTTTAAACACCGTTTTATGTAAACGGCTACATATTTATTGGTAAGTTCAGCAATTATTCTGCATGTAACCATCTAGTCAAAGTGAGCTAGCTGCTATTTGGTTTTGAGTTTCTTATCTTTCGACGGTTTAAAGTTTAAACAAACAGCTCAGAACAAAATGGCGCAGGCATCGACGAATATGCTATTTATTGAGACTTGTTATGATCTTTTATCTTAACGAATGTGGCATTAATGTACGTACAGTAATTAGCAACAACATTTGTGAACAGTATGATGATCGTTGATTCTGTTATTTGATTCATCGTTGTAATGACTCACTCATTGTTGTAATGACTAAAACTTAGGTAAAGTTGGATTTATATTGCATATTCGCACATTCGCGGACTTCCGCGTTCAATAACTCGTGAACTAAACGTTGTTGCTACAGAAAACACCTATCACATATAACTACAGATAAAACACCAGAAGCTACAACATAATTTTCCTCAAAACGATCTTTCCTTCGCACTGGACAAAATACATTATCTCTATGCGCAGGCTGCTAAGAAGGGACCATCTGCAAAGTGCAAACCCGAAGGAAAGCTCGTTTTGAGGAATATTTAAATATTAAAACAATGTTATTTGTGTAGTAACAATATTCAGCTCACGAGATATTGAACGCGAAACTCCGCGAATATGCAAATATAAAACCAACTTTACCCAAGTTGCAGACTTGATCATACGGACCTCAGTACCATGCACAGCACCATGAACATAGTCAAGTAAAAAAAAAAAATAATAATTTGCCAACCAGGGTAAAAATAGTTTCAGGTTTGATATTTGCTGCATATTCACCTAGACTGCTTTAGTGTACTTTTGTGTAGGCTACTGTACATACAGTATGCAAATGTTTTATGTAAAAGTTACAGTAATTCACCAAAGGGATTTTTTTCATGTTCCAAAGGTAGTGCTTTCCTATTGACCAGACTGACATACTACAGGTGGAATTTTGACAATACCTCCTTTACTGTACGTACAATAAACAAATAAGTTTAAGAAAAAATTACTGTAATTCACCTAAAGTATTTTTTCATGTTCCAAAGGGTGTAGGGCTTTGCTAGTGACCACACTGACTTACTACAGGTGAAATTTTGACAATACCTCCCTTACTGTAGTATAGTACAAACATATTATTATTTAAAAAATACTGTAATTTCTCCATGTTCCAATGGTTATAGTATGTTCCTAGTGATCACTCAATTAACTTTGATAAATGTATTAGGTAAAATTATGTATTAGAACTGCTGTTCCTTGCAGATATTTTAGGTTAATCATATTTTCAACGTTATAAATAAGCAACACCCTTATTGTAATGATTCAAGTTAAGTTTTTGTTATGAAGTCCTGAAGAAGTGGATTCTGGAACACACTGCTGCTTCAATGTATATCTAAGGAGTGATTATAATCAAGGTATTAATCAATAGTTTTCCTTCTATATATCAAATGAGTTGAATGACTTCTCTAGGCTTATGAGATTTTACTTTGTTATAGAAATTACCGGTGTGATTATCGAAAATGTTATTTCATGTATCCTTTAAATGTCTGTATTTGATATCTGAGGCAGAGTCCTGCACGGGTCCATTTTTGGAGACCCGCCCCCGCCCGTACCCGCAAAGTTCAGCACCAGATCCGACCCGTCACCCGTGATAATATCAAAATTAAATCCGCACCCGCCCAGACCCGTTAATATTTGGCCCGTTACTAGGGCTGTCAACGAATATTCTAAATTCGAATATATATTCGAATAGTTTTAAAAAAACGAATTTCGAATGTGAAAATGAATATTCGAATAATGTGGAAAAACGGTTGAGGCGCGGCTGTCTGCTTTGCGAGTGGGGACAGGTCACAGGAAGAAGGCGTTAACGTTAAACAGAAACATTACTAAAGTGTAGGCTACTGTACTGACTGAATAGATATTGCATGAATAAGGTAGGTTAGATACAGCAGTTTCATGCACTGCAGGCTTCCACTGGTTTGATTATTTACCGTTTCATGTCAAGGAAAAGTTCTATGTTTAACACAGCACAGCTCGCTCGGAGCGTTCAATGTCGGATTCGCGTCTACCGCGTCCAGTTGGACTCTTGAACATTTTGAATCCATTCGCGCGTCAAAAGCAAAAGTTTGAAGCGAAATTGAAATCACTCGCGCCAGACGCTCCATTCGCGTTTGGTGTGAACGCAGCTGTCGCAGTTGGAGCGTGAGGGCGAGAGAGAGAGAGAGTGCCTGCGAGTGCGAGTGAGCGAGCGAGAGAGAGTGAGGTCTGCGGTCTTGGCCATTAGGTGATTTACTTGTTTTTGTGTAGGTAATACGTTGTCAAATATGTTTAAACTTAAATGAACTACCTATACAAGTAGTTTATGTCTCTTTGTATAAATTGTTCCTGTTATTGACGTAATGCGCGTCATTGACAAAATGCGCAACCAGATGTTCGAATAGTTCGAATATTCGTTTGTTTTTTAGAGGGAATATTCGAACGTCATTTTTGAGCAATTTTGACAGCCCTACCCGTTACCCGACCCGTGCCCGCGATAAACCACACAGGTGACGCGTTCATGTAACATAAGGGTGCGCTGCCAATAACGCACCTAAAAGCTGTCACAAAGAACTTGGAAAAGTAATGATTATTAATAGGCCTATGTCAAATATATCAATGAGATATTTCAATTGTTTATTAATAAGCAAGTGTTTTCTGTGTCAAAGATGACGATGCTGACTCGCGATCTTCGCAGTAGTGAACGCGCCAGAGAGAAATGCACATTTCATACGGATTATAAGCAGAGAACAGTCTGTTTTCTTTCGTTTTGAATTGTTTTGTTTAAAAGTACACATTTCATGCTTTCTATTTCTCAGGTCTGTGAGGCAAGTAGCTTATACGTTGAGTTTCGGTTCATTTAAGTTCATCAGTTCACGCGCGGGCGCCTCCGGCCGTGTCCTGATTATATTGCCTGCCTGCTATATTTACTTATTTATTAAATCCCGGAATTTGGTAGATGAAACATTGATTAAAATTAAGATACAATTAATACAAAACGAAATTCACTTTAAAGAAAGGCTGAACAAACTTAATGAAGTGGTCAAAATCATGTCTGCCCACTCCATTTGTCTCACGATATTCGGGATCATCTTATCTTATTCATGCTTTTCACTTTTCATATAATCAACATGAAATATATAAAACAAATTATATTATTTTATTTAAACATAAATATGAAACTAAATCGTTTTTTAATGACTGGGCTACAACACATAGGCCTATTAGCCTACAGTACAGAGACATTTAATGTCGCAACTTGGTCGGACTAAAAGGGGAGAAAAAAATTAAATTGGGTCGGTCCTAAATTGACAGGGTCGGTCGGGTTACGGCAAACAAGATTATTTTTAAGGATGGCCTGACTAAAACACATATTTTCGTATGTGTAATGCTGGTAATTTAGACAAATATTGCACATATTTTTCTTCCGCTACCCGCCCGCAAGGAGTTCATTATCCGTCCGCGTCCCCGCCCGTGAATTTTAGGAATGTCACAATCCACCCGTTTCAGCCACTTTTATGCGGGTACCCGCGGATACCCGCGGGTACCCGACCCGTTGCAGGACTCTGATCTGAGGTGTAACGTAAGGGTCTGGCCCATGCTAGGAATGCAGTAACAGTGCTTGCTCATTTAGCCTGGCTTCCAGAGATGAAATGATGAAGATGACTTCTTTAACAGGTGTCACTACATCCATCTGCTTTTCTAGGCTACCCTGATAGCAATGGTCTCAGGAGTCATTGAAACCTATAGTTGAGAGACCATTTCTTAGTTAAAGTCTTTACTTTACAGTTAGATTTAAAGTATCCTCTCCTTGAGTTACAGGTTAAGGAACAAGTGGAAATATAGCTGCAAGCAGCGATACGGGGCCAAGCCCCTGAAGCAGCAGCAAGAGCAGGAAGAGTAAAAACGGCAGAAATTGAAGAAAAAAGAGCTGGTTTAGAAGTGTAGGTGAAAATGAACTCAAAATGAACAGAAGTTCAGATTAGAATGAACAAGACATACATTAATCCAAGAGGAAGAAAGATTAGTACAACGTCGAATAATAAAGGAATCGACATGACACAACATTACACACAATTTTTTTAAATCATGCCACGTGGGGCTCGAACCCATTATCTCTGGGTCAGATACCTGTCACTCATATCATTGCGCCATTGGGAAGTTGTATTTTTGGCAAAAATAGCCACTAATGTAATGGGCAGAGTCTTATTGTAAGATATTGATTGTGATTACCATAATGAGTGGAATCAGGTGTACTAATCAAACAGGTGTATCTACATCAATGGGTTCAAAAGCTATAACCCTTTTAAAGGGATAGTTCACTTTGAAATTAATTTTTGGTATGTTTTAGCTTACCTCAAGGGCATCCAAGATGTAGGTGTCTTTTTTTCCGCAGTAGTTTCAATTTTGATATTTTTAGGTCAAACCGTTCTTGTCTGTCAGTCATATAATGCAGGTCTATGGTCACTGGGTAACGAGATATTGAACGCGGAACTCCGCGAATATGCAAATATAAAACCAACTTTACCCAAGTTGCAGACTTGATCATGTAGGACCTCAGTACCACATACGTGGACAGCACCATGAACATAGTCAAGTAAAAAAAAAAAAAAAGAATAAATATTAAATAACATGTTCAGTTGCTTAAATATTTTTGTTTACCCAAAGTAGTCCTGACTGAAAACATTTGAAAAAATTGTATTCAAACACACACATTTGTTTTACTTAAACTTTTACGTCACTTCACTAAAAGAAAATATAGTAAAGTAAAAAGTACTTGACAAAACAATAAGTTAAAGGGTTTATGATAATATAAGAACAACTTAAACCAAGAGAGGATCAACAACAGCAACATTTTGAAGAGGTGAAATTAAAATATTACTCTAACCACGAGGAATTAATTACAACTTTTATGTATAATCCCAGTGGTATTCCATGAACAATTAGAAAGATAATAGAAATAAAACAGTGCACTGTACAGTATCTTGAATGCCTCCATGATCTTGCTGTTCATTATCTGTCAGATTTGCTGCACCAATGCGTACAGGTTCAGTCACTACTGTTAATAATAATGTAGCCCCTATTAATGTACTACAACCTTAAACAAAAAACTAAAAAAATTACAGTATTATATTATTATGTAAAACAGTATTATTAGTAGGTATTGTCAAAATTTCACCTGTAGTAAGTCAGTTTGGTCACTAGGAAAGCACTACAGCCTTTGGGATATAAAAAAAAATACTTTAGGGGAATAACAGTAATTTTTTCATAAACATATTTGATAATTGTACAGTAAGGGAGGTATTGTCAAAATTTCACGTGTAGTAAGTCAGTCTGGTCACTAGGAAAGCACTACAGCCTTTGGAACATGAAAAATACTTTAGGTGAATTACAGTAATTTTTTCATAAACTTATTTGATAATTGTACGTACAGTAAGGGAGTTATAGTCAAAATGTCACCTGTAGTAAGTCAGTGTGGTCATTAGGAAAGTACTACAACCTTTGGGATATATATAAAAAAAACACTATATGTGATTTACAGTTTATTTCATAAACATATGTAATAAACATATGTAATAATATGCTCATTACATACACATATTTGATAATTGTACAGTAAGGGAGGTATTGTCAAAATTTCACCTGTACTAAGTCAGTCTGGTCTGTAGGAAAACACTACAGCCTTTGGAACACGAAAAAAATACTTAGGGTGAATTACAGTAATTAAAAAAAAAAAAAACATATTTGTCAACTGTACGTACAGTAAGGGAGTTTTTGTCAAAATGTCACCTGTAGTAAGTCAGTGTGGTCACTAGGAACATGCTACAACCTTCGGATAGTAAAAAAAATCCCTTTGGTGAATTAATGTAATTTTATTCTAAAAATATTTATGTACATTATGTACAGTGAGGCAGGTTTCCTAAATACAATCATTATAATGCACTTTTTATTGTTGCTAAAGTACAATCAATAGCATTAGAACACATAATGTGAGAGAGATTTTCTGGTACATCTGTACTTCGCAAAAATGTAGTTGTCTGTTTGCACACAATGGAAAAAAAATTGAACTTTTTAGACGGTCCCTATCTTCTTTACCACACACATTGAATGTTCACTGAATTTGTATGCCATTAAAACAATATTTGCCCATTTTGATCGATTGTGGAGAGTGTTGTAGTTCACCATCATTGTCCTAAAGATCATGTAGCTGCTTTTATTTGGCAAAAATTTGCTTTATTGTGCTTGTTATTGAGACAGTTTTTAAGCAAAAAAGTGCGAATGTGCAAATATAAAACCAACTTTACCTAAGTATGACTAAATACATCGACACAGTAGCCAACAAAACACTGATGTATACTAAACTTATAGCCTACAGCATACAAGTTGCTATAATAGTGCTTAAACTGCTAAAATATTAAAACTGTTGTACATCTGAGGCTACATGAATGTACCCGAATAAAACGAAAATATCTGAACATCAGCAAATGTTATGAAATTGATGTTTGAACTGAAAAATTAACTGAAAAATATTAGAGACGTCACAAGAGTAAATTAAACCAACTATCACACAAACCCTGATCAGAAGCATTGCAAAGCTGCTTGCAAGTTGTAGTTCTGTTTACTTTGAAAAATATCAGTTAATTAGATAACAGTCTTATTAATTGCACTCATTTTTTCAGTGCACTTATACTGTATTGTATTTAATTTCTGCATTGATTCCGCAATTTGTATTGCTCTGAACTTAAGCTGTAATACAATAGTAATCTATATGGATTAAGGGTATTTTAATGTATCTGTACTCCAGTGTACAGGGGGTTAAAGCATTTTTATCATTGAACTGGATCATTGAACTACACAACTGTACTGTACTGTAAGGTCTGAAATCAGTCTCTCAACACAGTAATGTGAGTAGGGGAACACTGCCTCTAAAATGAGTTCTTCATCTGCTGGATCAAGCGACAATCAACCCATGAAGAAACGTCCCTCTGCGTCCAGTGATGCAACTGTGACCTCTGACCTCAGGTAACACATTAGCTATTTTTGCACACGTCAGATGTTTTGAATCCACATTGACTGATAGTGCATTCCTGAAGCCTGCATTTTAATAATAACTATAATGATAAATAGTTGTTCGAATTTGATGAGAATAGTGAAGTCTACACCACAAATATAGTGAGAATTTTTTTTTTTTTAAATAACTTTCAGAAAGATGATCAACAATAAAATCATTGACAGCCGCTTGTGCATTTAAAGTGGCAGATGATGAATAAACAAACATTTACAGTCTGATAACGTTGTTATCATAATTGTTCTTGTTAAATAGCCTTAAAATTTATACTTTCCCCAAAAATGAAAATGGTCATTTTTCTCTCCCTTCAGGCTGCTCCAAACCTGTAAGACTTTTGTTCATATTCGAATAACAAATTAAGATAATTAATGAAAACTGAGAGACTTGTGCCTTTCTGCTGAAACTCCACGGCATCAAAAATGTGAAGATCCAAATGGCTAATAAATGTAAAAGTAATGTAAAACGAATCCATATGAATCAAGTGGTTTAGTCTTGTGAAGAGATACAATCACTTTGTATGATGAAAAGATTTAATTTAGCCTTTAGGAAGACCCTTAACATCTTTCAAATTTTGGTGGCATGGACTTTCAGCAAAAGGACAGCAATCTTTCAGATTTCAATACAAATATCTTAACTTGTGTTTCAAAGATGAATTAAATTATTACATGTTTAGAATGACAGAATATTTATTTTTGAATTAACCCTTTTAATTATTGTCTAAAATTCTTTTTTTTTTCTGCATCAGCAGGAGGAAGAGACAGAGACCAGAGTCTCCAGAGCCCAGTGGTGTGTCTGTGAAGAGTAGCACATCCATGAAGCAACCCCCTAGATTGAGTGATGAACCAGTGTCTTCTGATCCTCTGTTAGTATAAACATTTACTCACTTATTTACTGTACTGCATCTGAGATTAATAATTATATAATAAACTAAATGAAATAGCACTAAATGTACTCCAAAATATGTAGGCCTAACATATGCATTGCACAGGGGAGCAACTTGAAGAGGGGTGCCAAACTTATTTATAATCTATATGTTTTATGGTTGTTAGTCCTTGTATCACTGCCACAGTCCTTTTTGCCAATCAAAATCCATTGGTTTTAAAGAGCTTGTGCGTTTAAAGCATTAGATGACGAAACTTTAGCAAGCGTTGGAAATAAACAAAACATTATAGTCTTTTGATGAAGATGCTAATGTAGTTATCATTATAGTCATTGCTCTTTTTGTGAATGGGCCTAAAATGTACAGTTCCACCCAAAAATAAAATTACAGTTCCACCCAAAAATAAAATTAAGTCATTTACTCCCCCCGCCATTTTGCTACAAAACTGTAAGACTTTCATTCATCTCTGAATCACAAATTAAGAAACTTTTAATTAGGGCTGGGCGATATGGCCATAAAAACTTAGCTCAATAAAAATGTTAATATCGGTCAATATCGATAATTATCACGATAAATGTCAAATCCTTATTTCTTTCAAGTGTAAAGGCAGATTTTTTATCCTAATTGAAAGTTGTAGAAACCAGATTGTTAATTGTGAATTTAACCTACTCTTTTTTTGTTTTAGTTTTGTCTCTTGGGAATCCACATTTGACAGTGAGTTGAAAGTAGTTGTAGCTGCAGTAGCTTAAGTTAAGATGCAGATATAAATTTATGTTTGTTAGGGCATGAGGGAACACAACATAAAATAAATGTATTAAAGGTGCTCTAAGTGATGTTGGGTGACGTCACTTCTTGTTGACTTTTAAAGTATTGTCAAACAAAACGGAGGCTAGCTCGACCCTCCCTCTTCCTCATCCGCACACTAACCCTCCAAACCCCACCCCCAAATCCTTCTTGTCGGTTATTGGCTGGAACAGTTTGTTATGTTTCGTGGTGCGGGTGAGCCCAGTTTGTTTTTCTTTGTGGAGCCTGGGGTGTCTACAGAGACCGCGTTTTTTTACAGTGTGTTCAGGGGACAGGCAGCTAGCGGATGGTGAGGAGAAGTTTGCTGTATGTGACAAAAAATGTTTTGGCCTAAAAAACACGTGACATCCCTTAGAGCACCTTTAATAACCGGATTGTTTAATATCTGGTAAGGTGATTAAGGCGCTGGTGCAAAAGAACACAATAACAAAGGGAGTTTAACTTGAGAAAAGGAATATATTTATTCACAACAAAGTGCTCAAAAGAGAGAGAAAAGAGAGAGACCCACAAATACCGTACACAGGGAGTAGGAACCTGACCTAAATCAAAAAAAGAAATAAAACAAAACCTGCATTCTAAATACATCCCCTTCCCAATAAACTACAAATATGAAGTTTAAAAGAAAATAAAAAAAGATGTAACAAACAAAATAAAGTCTCCAGTGTTCAACACGCCCTGCCTTATATATACTACTTAAGAAAACTCAAAACATACAATAGTGGCACCGGTTCCTTACCTAGTGTCTTAACAACGCGCTTCCCTAGATGTTACGAAATGGAAGTCACGTGACATACTTCCCTGGTCACTATACTACCTGGTTGGCTGTAAGACAATATGAAAAAAATAAAAAACACATAAACACTCAAAGTTTCAACTTAATACAAAAACAACAAACCACCGTGAGAAAACAAACTGTTAACTCAAAAATTGAAGAGGGTTAACAAAGAATAAAAAATAAATAAAAAAAGAGAGAGAGACACCAACAACCCAGTGTGACAAAACAAAAGAATCAGCTCCCTCCTTCTCTCTCTCCCGCTTCCGGTCTGCGTCAGACTTTTATAGTAAGGACGCCCATTCAGGTGTAAACGTCACAATGATGACCTTAAAACAGAACACCATATCCTCTGAGCACGTAACAATGTTCATTAACAAAAATTGTAACAACCTCATTTTTATATGGTAAAATGATAAATATTCTGACTATTTGAGTTGTATTAAAATTAACCATTGGTCATCCATAATATCATATATTTAGTTAACACAGTTAAAATCATGCATACAGCACCTCAATACCATGGTAGAATGTAACTATATGGTTTCTATGGTATTTTATATGAAAAATAGTAGCCTAAATAAATTTAGTATAAATTCACAAACACTATAGCTTCATCACAAACAATACTGTTATTATATGTAATACATGTCTACATAGTAATATGATAAAATTCTATCTGAATATCCCACATTTCTGCCACAATTCCATGGTGCAGTTAGTGTTACTACAGTAAATCCATGGTAAATTATGTGATTTGTAGATTGAAAAGCTTTCTGACTGCATTGTTGTGCAGTGTTTCCTGCTTGTCAGCGCGGTTTCATCTGGCTTTACACCAGTTTAAATCACAGAGACATTTGTGTTCTTCACTGAATTAACCCTCTGAGGTCTGAGGGGTTTTTGGGGTCCTTGAGATGTTCTGACATGCCCTGACATTTGTGCTTTTTTCAGTTGCTTATAAACATATTAATGGCAAAGGTATAATTACACTCTATTTAGCACAAACAGGGCTACCATAATATGTGAGCAACATGCATGTACATGTTTGTATTTTTGAGAGAATAATGTTTATGCATGGTTATTGAAAAAACTAAAAACTAAAGTTTCTGAAATAAGGCCACAAAACACATACTAAATACGTGTAAATAAGACTTTTGACTAATTGATGTCTTTGCCTAGAATTTTTTCTTCAAAATGATGTGAAAATCATCCTGCCCTTATCATTCACATAACACAATACATTGATTTAAATCTTGTAAAACACTTTTTGTTTGTAAAGGCAATATGCGCAAGGGGCGTCAACCATTCAACAGCATCATGCATATGTAGTGATTCACACCTCAGGAGACAATGGGGCCCGCATACTTAATGAGCCATTCATTCAGGTGTGTCACCTATAGCCACAAGAAAGAATGCAAGAGCAATATATATACAGTATATATATATATATATATATATTCTACCAAATTGGTTCACAGTTGGAAGCATGTCAATTTTTTTTTTTTTAACAAATTTTGCTTGCAAATTGTATAATATCCAAGGAAAACATGTCTATTAATTGTGCAGTTAATTCTCATACTGTATTTTCAGTTTTGGAATATGTATCCTCTCCCCAAATATGTCAATAATAAAACACAATAAAAATTATTTAAAGAAAATGCTTATATTTACCTTTTAAAATTTGTTTACATCTACCTTGTAAATATATATATTTTTTTATTAAAAAGGTTACAATTACAACAACAATTGAAGTGTAATCTTTCTTTGTAAAAACTAAAGTATACATTTTATCATACATATTTCAAACTTCGAATATAGCCTACATTGACAAAACATACTATATTTAACATATTAGCAAAAATTGGCAAACAAAAGCTTATTTGAGGTGGCAGATATTTTACAGTAAAAATGTGTAATCTATCCAAAACTAATCAACGAAATGTTGTCTTTCATATGTCTGTAACATAGGTCTTTCGTTTTTATTATAAGGAATATAAATGTTAATTTGCAGTTTAATACGTTGCTTATACAAATACATTTTATTTCAACATATTTCAATCGATTTTACTCAGTATAGCTAAATAGTTTGCTAAAAGCAGATCATTTATTCACACACAGAAACGCAATTCAAATTTAAACCGTCTTTTTGCGAGTTGTGGTAAACAGCGCATCTCTGCGTTCATTCATTCACACAGAAACGCGATTTACTTGAGAATGAAAAAAAAAACTTACTACATTATTCCATCCGTTGCTCCTCGAAATACCAGCACTTCTGAGGTAAGTTTTCCATTATTATTATTCCTCACAGCGCTGCGAGACAGTGTAGACGACTACACTTATCTGAATAAACTTGATGTGTTTTCTCGAGCTGATATGTGGGCGTTCACAGTTTGTATGGGATCGTCTCAGTCATTTGCGTTTGAATAGCGCGCGCTCTCCGTGGGCGGGGCCGATTATAACGTAATGAGATGAGATGAGCTCGACTGGAATCGCTCTCTTTTAATACAGATTTCACAAGATGAAGATATTTGTTTTTTATATAAATTACTTCATTTAAAAGACGAGAATTCAAGCTTCATGCCTGTGTCTTTGTATGCCTGTTTGACTGAGAATTCGCTCAGTTATTGTTCATTTTCGGACGCGTTTCAGAATGGACTTCACTGGCAGAGAGAAGGCAGAACTCGCTTCGTGTTTATTTTTCTTTATTTGGCAAAAAGCACAACACTTTGTTTTTATTGTGAGTATACACAAAAATAATACACATTTAACAGAATCGATTGATGTATGAAACTCCTATGGAAAATCAAAGTCAACAGAGTATTTATGAGTTTCTTTTACATTGACAAAAAAAAAGCGAGCTGGTATCGCCGGCGATACCGTAGACCTCAGGGGGTTAAAGCGCTTCTCACTGGATCACACAGCGTTGTTTAGTGGTTATGTGACCGAGACCATTCAGCAAGTAAACACATCTGATCTAGTAAACGCTGTGCTGCCGTTTGGACTTTGAGCTGAGTGGATAAATGGTCCGTGTGGTGCGTTGATCAAATGAGTTTCGTTCCGCTTTTGGCGCATAAACATTATCGAACATTTATCAAACTCTTTATATTGTTTTATCAAGGAAAATTATATCTCAATAATTTTGTTATAATTTTATCAACCAGCCTACTCTTAATGAAACCTGGGAGATTTCTGTCCCTTCTGCTGAAAGTTCATGCCAACAAAATATTGAAGATCCAAAATGGTCATAATGGCATCATAAAACAAATAAATGAATCGAGTGATTTAATCCAAGTTTTGTGAAGAGATACGATCACTTTATATGATGAACAAATTTAATTTATCCTTTAGTGAGACCCTATTGGATCTTTAAAAAAATTGGTGGTATGGACTTTCTCAGTTTTATTAAAAATATCTTGATTTGTGTTTTAAAGATTAATGAAAGTTATATATTTTTGGAATGACAGAATTTTTATTTTTGAACTAACAAATTTAAATATTGTCTAAAATGCTGTTTTGTTTTTCTTTTGTCAGAATCAGCAGGAAGAAGAGTCAGAGTTCTGAGTCTCCAGAACCCAGTGGTGTGTCTGTGAAGAGTAGCAGCTCCATTAAGCAACCCCCTAGATTGAGTGATGAACCAGTGTGTTCTGATCCTCTGTTAGTATAAACATTTACTCGCTAATTTACTATACTGCATATCAGATTAATAATGATTTAATAAACTAAATGAAAGAGCACCAACTGTACTCCAAAATATGTAACATGTATACTGTACAGGGGAGCTACTTGATGAAGGGTGTAAAACTTATTTCTAATAACCAATATATTTCTGATGTCGTCAGCTGTCCTTGTGTCACTGCTATATTCCTTTTTGCTGCTATGTTATTTTCTATTTCAGCGAGGGAAAGGTACAGCTGATCAGATCTGTACCGTCATCTACATCTCACTATCACACTCACATCAGGCAGTACAAAACTGAAGCAGTCCAGCAGACACACACACTGGAGACTGGAGAGCTGCAGAGAGTCAAAGACCAGCACAAAACCAGCATGAAGAACAAGTATGAGAGATTATTTGAGGGAAACAAACTCCAAGAGAATGAAACGCTCCTGAACAGGATCTACACACAGCTCTACATCATAGAGGGAGAGAGTAAAGGAGTAAATGAAGAACATGAGGTTTTGGAGATGGAGAAAACGGCCAGAACACAACACTCACAAGACACTCCAATCTACTGCATTGACATCTTTAAAGCTTCACCTGAGCCAGGATGTGAGGAGAAAGACAAAATCAAGACTGTTCTTACTAAAGGCATCGCTGGAATCGGGAAAACCGTCTCTGTGCAGAAGTTCATTCTGGACTGGGCCGAGGGGAAAGCCAATCAGGATGTAGATTTCATGTTTGTGCTTCCATTACGAGAGCTGAACTTGATCCGAGATCATCAGTACAGTCTTCACAGACTTCTGCTGGACTTTCATCCTGAACTTCAAGATCTGGACTCAAAGATTTATGAGGAGTGTAAAGTTGTGTTCATCTTTGATGGTCTGGATGAAAGCAGAATGACACTGTTGTTTTCAGACGCTCAGAAAGTTTCTGATGTGACTAAGACTTCATCAGTGGGTGAGTTGATGTCAAACCTCATTAAAGGAGAGCTTCTTCCCTCTGCTCTCATCTGGATCACCTCCAGACCAGCAGCAGCCAATCAGATCCCCTCCATATACATAAACCGCCTGACAGAGATTCAGGGATTCAATGAGCCTCAGAAGGAGGAATATTTCAGGAAGAGAATCAGTGTAGAGCATCAAGCCAGCAGAATCATCTCACACATCAGAAGAGCAAGAAGCCTCCACATCATGTGTCACATACCCGTCTTCTGCTGGATCTCATCCACTGTGCTTCAGAAGCTCCTGAAAGAAGATCTGAGTGCAGAAATCCCTCAAACTCTGACTGAAATGTACATCCACTTCCTGCTGATTCAGATCAACATGAGGAATCAGAAGTATGAAGAGAGAGATCCAGAGAAACTCCTGCAGTCCAACAGAGAAGTGATTGTGAAACTTGCTGAAGTGGCTTTCAAACAGCTGATGAAGGGAAATGTGATGTTCTATGAGGAGGACCTGAGAGAGTGCGGCATAGATGTCACTGACGCCTCAGTGTATTCTGGGATTTGCACTGAGATCTTTAAGGAGGAATCTGTGATTCATCAGAGGAAAGTCTACAGCTTCATTCACCTGAGCGTTCAGGAGTTTCTCGCTGCTTTCTATGCATTTTATCATTATGCAATCAGAATTTTTGACACGTTGCAGTTTTGTGATGTGATGCATATCCTGCAAAGAGATGCAACAGATAAAGCTCTTAAGAGTGAGAATGGACACCTGGATCTGTTCCTGCGGTTCCTGCTGGGCATCTCACTGGAGTCCAATCAGAGACTCTTACAGGATCTACTAACACACACAGAGAACAACTCAGAGAGCATCAGGAGAACCACACAGTATATTAAAGAGAAGATCAAAGATGGACAAGGACTCTCCGCTGAAAGATCCATCAATCTGTTCCTCTGTCTGCTGGAAGTGAAAGATCAGACTCTGTCCAGGGAGATTCAGGAGTTTGTGGAATCAGACAAACACTCAGAGAAGAAACTCTCTCCTGCTCACTGCTCAACAATCGCCTACATGCTTCAGATGTCAGATGAGGTGCTGGATGAGCTGGACCTCAAGAAATACAACACATCTGATGAGGGGAGAAGAAGACTGATACCAGCTGTGATCAACTGCACTAAAGCTCTGTGCGTGTTTAATTGTGTTGTAATATCTTAAATTGTGTCTTAATCATTTAATTTAAATGTCTTTTTGCAAATAAATAATGATATAATTGAAATAGTTGAAGAATGAGGTAAAGAATTTCATTTCATTTTAATTTGTTTGAATCTTTTTCAGTCTTGCCTGCTGTAATTTCACTGGTCAGTGCTGTGGAATTATATCATCAGCTTTACAATCCTCAAACTCCGCCCTCAGAGAGCTGGATCTGAGTAACAATGACCTGCAGGATTCAGGAGTGGAGCTGCTCTCTGATGGACTGAAGAGCCCAAACTGTCAGCTGGAGATACTGAGGTGTGTTAGAGCATATAAGGGATAATGTACAGTCAGCCGGTCATAATGTTGATGTGTGTTTGTTAATGATCTGACTGTGTGTGTGTCTGTAGGTTGTCTGGCTGTATGGTGACAGAGGAAGGCTGTGGTTACGTGTCTTCAGCTCTGAATTCAAACCCCTCACACCTGAGAGAGCTGGATCTGAGCTACAATCACCCAGGAGAAACAGGAGTCCAGCTGCTCAGCGACAAACTGAAGGATCAAACCTGCTCTCTACAGTTTCTCAAGTATGTTTAGACGTTATCACTCATACGTGTGTCTAAATGTGATTAGGGGTCACCTAAGAGGGATCTTTTGTTTAGAAATAATATTTGTATGGTCTCATTACTTTTTAACTGGCTTTATCTGATGTAATACAGCAGAATCCACAAATCTCACATAAGAGAAAACAGTGAACAGTTGTATTATCAAATTTTGAGGTTGTAAACATAGAGAACTGTTACTTTAATACCAAATTAGCTTTACTAATTATTACAACCCATATATTTTTAAATTCCTACTAGGATTCGAGAGAGCCTAGTGTTAAAGGGTAACACCTTGCTGTAACAATTTGCAGTACTTATTTTAAACTTTTGTTGTGGTCTTTTTTTGCAATGTTTGATTGCAATATTTTGTTGTCTGTGCTGACCTGGACATATGATTCACTCTGTGTTATCATGTCTTTGGTCTGGAGCGCACTGGTGTGTGCTGCAGTGGTTCACGTGACACAGATGCAAAATCAGGGGCTGTATTCACAATAAAATCTTAAGGCTATGTAACGTAAACTGTATATATGACTCTGGGTCAATACGAATTAGCTCAAGGATATAGGGAATTTGGAATTATTAATAATCATAACTCATGGTCATAATGCATAAATCGCATATACATTTACTTGATCAATTATCGAGACTACCTTGTTCTGTAACTGGTCTAGTCATCAGTCATTCGTCCAGCGAATAAATGTAAGATTATCACAGTCAAGAAGGGGTATCCTGTTTACAAACTCCAAGAAAATGTATCTTCTGGCCGTGAACATAAAACTTTCTGGGTTTATGAATTAAAACTACTCAAAGTAGTCTATAATATCGAGCGTGTAGCTTAGATCTTTTGGCATTTTCATTGACTTTATAAAGATGGATTTTCAAATACAGAGACAGTCAAAGTATGAATGGGTTTTAATAAATGTCAATACTAGTTATTACATAAGCTACAACTATAAACGTACGTAAACATGCAAACAATAAAACAAACAAATATTTAAACAAACAAGAACATAAGAAACAACGTGATCAGAGTGAATGAAATGAAAGAGAGAAAATAAGGAGAGAGAGAAAAGTAGCTGGTAATTATTACAGACAGAAACCTAATTTCAAAAGACACCTGGAGTCAGCTTTAGAGAGAGATCAATAGGCCTACTTGCAAGTTGGTTCTTTGTTCGAGTGATTGCTGAGAGGCAGGAAGCGCGGACGGTGTCCTGTCGGTGCTGCGTCTTCTGGTGTCGCGGGAAGCTTAAAAGGCTCACTGAATGTAACGTTACCGAGAAAAGTCAGATAATTTCCCTTGTGGAGGGGAAAGGCGCGTATGAACTTAGTTGCAAAGGACGGCAGGGCAGCTCCTACATGGTGCGGAGGTATGCGTCCCAAAGAGAGGGAGGAGAAGCACTGCTCGTGAAGGTTGAAAGTGGGTCCGAGTTGAGAGCGAGAGTTGAGAGAGAAAGAGGAGGAGAGGGTCTCTACTTTTAAAAGTAAAATCTGCTTACGCCCTCTTTTTGGGACAACAGCAAATCGGATCTGCTGATCTGAAGCGGGAAAGAAGTTTCTTTGTTTGTGAAGAAACGCCTACTTTGACTATTAGATTTGGGTTCTTTGTAGGACTTTAATCTCAGAGTCTGTGTCTGATAGGAAAGTCTGTGTGTGTGTGTGTGTGTGTGTGTGTGTGTGTGTGTGTGTGTGTGTGTGTGTGTGTGTGTGTGTGTGTGTGTGTGTGTGTGTGTGGCGTAAAAGTCACGCGGTGCTGCGGGAGGTTTCAGCACTAGGGAATTGACCCTAAGGCGGTCAAAACAGAAGCTCTTGTCTTCTCCTCTGACAAAAGAGGTTGAATTAGTAAATCATGATTCGCTAATTCAGAACATCTGAGTTACATACAAAGGACGTTTGTGTGTGTGTGTGGTGACTTCTCAGTCTTGAATTTCGCATAGAGTTCCGTTATCTCTTTGGTGCAGAGAGGAAGGGGGTTTGGAATGCAAAGCGTTCCGTCTAGGGTGCTATAAAGCTTTGGAGGAGCCGTAAAAGTTGCCGACTAGCTGGAGCCGATGTGTGATTTGTATTTGGTGCCGCGTGGTGCGGTTTGTTGATTTTGAGGAGGGGGTCTGTTTGATAACCTCATGATTCACTTATTCAGCACATCTGGCAGGATGTCATTGTCATTGTTGCTACAGCTAATTGTTGCTCCTAAGCAACTCTTAAAAATTAGGGACATGTTGCTCCTAATATTAGGACTAATAAATGTTTTGTCTAGAAGGAATTCACATAGCATTTAATGCTAAAATTAATGTAGCTCTTAAACTCAGTAAAGCTTAAAGGGCACCTATTATACTAATTTTAAGATATGTAAAATAAGCCTGATGTCCCCGGAGTATGTATGTGAAGTTTTAGCTCAAAATGCCTTACAGATAATTTTTATAGCATGTTAAAATTGCCACTTTTTGGGGGATCAAAAATGTGATGGATCCAAATTATTTGGATTTGCTGTTGCAGAAAGATTTTGTCAAAGACAAAAGGTATACGACCAAACCTCTGGCTGCCGGCCAACAAGAGCTTGACCAAAGGACTTGAGGTTTATGCACCTCAGCTGTGTTGTGTATGAGCACTGCTATGACAAGAAGACAGATGGCAAGGAACTTTGTTCTGTAGTGAGAGCACCACAGCAATTCAGGTAGTTTTACAGTCCTGTAGTTTGAGCTTGCCTTTAGAAGTAGTTTGTACCATGTTAAAAACACTCCTGAGACTTGGCTGAAGATTAAAATGCAGTCTTAATGGAAGGTAGTCCAAAGAGTTGTCAAAAGCAAGCAAGGGTACAAACATACCGAGATCAAGATTATCCAGACAGGGTAAAATACAAACAACCAGGCAGACGACAAGAACACAGGATCCGGGACAAGAATACAGGCGCTCAGACACACAGCGGTTGATACCAGGGCTCCGGCACTCCGATGCAGTTTTCAAAGCACTATTGTATCACACACTGTACCGATGCTTGTATCGAAATGACAATACCACGTGATTATATTTTATATTATTGATCAATATGTGAATCTGTTGACCAGGCTACACATGACACGAGTTGTGGTCTCATTCATTTCTATGAGATTAGATAGAACTGTATTGATCCCACACTTGTTTGTCACGGACTTCCAAAGCTTTGTTTGGTCACATGCTTTTTCTGCTCTGCGATGATAAGTTAGATATGTTGGCGAAAACAAGTCTGACCACCAGATGTCACTAATGCGCATTGTGTTAAAAGCTTCAAGTAATGAACCTTTTTCGGCACACTACACAGTGGCAACATTCTAGCATAACTACACAAAGAATGCACAGGAAGGCACCATAAGCCAGTGCAAACAAGGTAACTATACACAGGTGTACTGAATGAAGCCATAATGAGTCCAGGCAAAGGATCGTGGGGAATGTAGTCATTAATAGTGACACAGAGACAAAACGATTGTCCTCTGGAATAGCTCATATGCACTCCAACTGGAGGATGTGACAATTTGGATTAAACCGCATGATTCATTTGTTTTACTTTTAGGGACAGCAATCTCTCAGGTTTAATTAACAATATCTTAATTTGTGTGTTGAAATAATCTGAGGGAGAGTAAATTATATAAATAATGTAATATAATAATGTAATATATAAACTCATATTAAAAGCCACAAAACTCAAATTTTATTTGCTATTTTATGAATCTTCCCACATATCATGTATTTATTTGTTTGTTTGTTTGTTTGTTTGTGTATGTTTTTGTCTCTGTATAGTTTGGACCATGGTGGATATTTCAGGATCGCACCAGGACTGGCAAAATGTAGGTCCTACACACACACACACACACACACACACACACACACACACACACTGGTAGGGCTGGGTAAAAAATATCAATTCCTCGATTTAAATCGATTGTCATTTTGAAGAACCATTATCGATTCTTAACAATAATCTCTGTCAATAGCTCTATTTGAACAGGAATAGTTTTAATAGGGTTGTTAGTGAATTTGTTTCACAGACGTGAAATTGTGAAAATTCCAGTGCAAATGACCTAGTGTTTTAGACTGGCCATTTAATACCAGTGTTAAGTAAGAGTAAGATACTTGTCTAGATTTCTCTGCTCAATTATTAATTATGACCGCCGCTAGCGTAGCTAGCCGGTCATATAGGGATTGTCAAAGTTTTTTTTTTTTTTTTTTTTCGTCACCTTACTGAATTTTTCGTCAACGATACCAGGGACACCGAAGCACCGGGGAACATGAAATTTGGTGGGCATGTAGCCCCACTAGACTTCTAAGGAAAAATTTTGTTTGGTCCCCGGGGGCCACTCCCCCCCCGCGCTGGGCCCCCCCAAACCCCCAAAAATGCAGTTTTTCCTAAATAACTACCTGAACCGTGGCACCGAGGATAAAGACATTTTTATGGTATGTTGGTCTACTAGACTTTTATGGAAAAATTTCGTTTGGTCCCCGGGGGCCACTTCCCCCCCCGCGCTGGGGCCCCCTTAAATTTTTCGTCAACGATACCAGGGACACCGAAACACCGGGGAACATGAAATTTGGTGGGCATGTAGCCCCACTAGACTTCTAAGGAAAAATTTCGTTTGGTCCCCGGGGGCCACTCCCCCCCCGCGCTGGGCCCCCCCAAACCCAAAAAAATGCAGTTTTTCCTAAATAACTACCTGAACCGTGGCACCGAGGATGAAGACATTTTTATGGTATGTTGGTCTACTAGACTTTTACGGAAAAATTTCGTTTGGTCCGCGGGGGCCACTTCCCCCCCCGCGCTGGGGCCCCCGTAAATTTTTCGTCAACGATACCAGGGACACCGAAGCACCGGGGAACATGAAATTTGGTGGGCATGTAGCCCCACTAGACTTCTAAGGAAAAATTTCGTTTGGTCCCCGGGGGCCACTCCCCCCCCGCGCTGGGCCCCCCCAAACCCCAAAAAATGCCGTTTTTCCTAAATAACTACCTGAACCGTGGCACCGAGGATGAAGACATTTTTATGGCACATCAACCTAGCCCATAATCACTCATTTGTGATTTGCGCCCCTCCCATAAAAAATGAAAATGCAATATTATTCTGCTTTAATCGCCCCTATCTTCAGTGGAGATGTTCAGAACTGCACCATATTTCATGTGTATGATTAACTTGACAACCTCTGGGGGTATCCTCTGCTAAGTTTTGTAGAATTTCATCCATGGGGGGGTATAAAATAAATTCATTTATGTGCACATTTAGTGACTGTACACTCATCGGCCTGTAGATGGTGCTGTTGAGCGAAGGGTTGCTGGTTTAGGATGATACTGTCACACACACACATGCAGGAATACAAACAAACGCAAGCATGCACACACACTGACATCCACACGCACAGACACACACCCATACACACACATACAAATCCACATGCACAGACACACACACACACAAACACACACGCGCACACATGTACGCACACATACATACACGCACAGACACACACACACACACACACACAGACACACACATACACAAATACACACACATACACACACACACACACACACACACACAGACAGACATGCACATACTATTACTTTTTTTAGGTATATACATAAACACGCAATACAGCCAAATTACTCCACGTCATTTATTTTTGTGGAAAGCCAGTGCAGGCCTGAGCGGCGGTCATATTTTGTACCGCAATGCGGTACATCTAGTTTAAACAGCCACTGCTATAAACTCATGAAGTTTACTTAAATGTTTTTTATTTTTATTTTTTTATAATAAATTAAAATAATATAAACAATTAATAATTTAAGAGACATATGCGTGACGCACGCAGAGGACATGACCTTTGTAACGGCCACATCTAGAAAACACACAGTCCCACCTCTGTAATATACACATAGATGTTAGTCCCGTCTAAATCAGTACATGAACACAGACATCGAGTGATAAGAATTGTTACTCAAACGCTGTTTAGAAAACTAGTCCTGTCCGTATAGGGCTTCTGCTGTTTTCAGTTGATGAATGAACAAAACTTTGTAGCGCACGTCCCATCTAATAAATCGCAATAAGCTTTTTGCTGTGTAACTTCTTTAATGAAACAACATCTCTGCTTTCAAATTCTGTCATTTTTATTACGAAATTCAAAATAATAAATACTGTTTAGGTGCTCTTTAATGTGGTGCGTCAGATCACATAGCACCTTCAGTTCAGGCGAAGCGCACGTGAAATGATCATCTCTTCCCCATTATTGCTAGTTAAAGCATATAATAAACATGAATAAACATCAGAAGATATATTGAAAGATGCACCTTACCGCAATCCGTGTAATCGCTCAATCAGTATTTCAACTATGGAAAGATGGCAATAAAACAGCTTGTATACAGTGTCACGTAATGTTACATTTACCACAGAAAAGCGATTCAATGTCCAAAAACTAGCTAGTCAGCTAGAAATATGAACCTAATATATGCACTATAATTTATATTCATTGTATTTCTACTTATCCTGTTCTTCAGTAGCTATTTAATGTATGATTAATTGATTGAATTAATTGATTTAGAATCGAATTGCATCGAATTGAAATCAAATCTAATTGCAAGCTTGTGAATTGAAATAAAATCTTGAAATTTGTGTCAATGCCCAGCCCTACACACTGGTATTCCTATCATTATGAGGAAATGACATAGGTGTAGTGATGTTCATACTGTGACAACTGTATTTCTGTCATGACAGAGTGTTTGGTATGGTAATGGAGATGACAATGTTAATATGTTTAGCCTTAGCGGAATAGATCTGCTACACTGCTTCTGTTGTAGAGCATGTACAGAGACTTGCTATTGCCAATACACACACAACACACTGATGTGAGCAAGTAGACAAGCTGGTGCTGTACAATACAGCATACATGAAATAAACCATAGCAGATCTACACAGGTGGAGCTGGGGAAGGTGGAGGGTTTCTGAAAGCTACAGCAAATGCTAACCAAGTATTTGAAGGTTGAGCAGCGAGCTCATTGGCTACTGATACAGCAGGGACCAATCAGCTGTGCCCTATAGAGAATGATGTGATTACAAGCAGATTGAGTTAAAGACCTATCAGCCTGTGCCATCTAGAGTTTCATGATAGAACTTTGTATATTCTATCCTTTACACTAACCTTACCCCTAAAAATATCAGCTGTTTTCCTCATGGGGACCAGAAAATGTCAAAAATTACAGTTATTATCTACACTATGGAGACATTTGGTCCTCATAACGTAGGGTTTTCCGAGTACACACACATACAAACACACACACCTGTGCATATTTAACAATGTCAAAGATGTGCCGATCTCTCTTGTTGTGTTCAGATGCCTGTGATCTCACACTGGATATAAACACAGCACACACTCAACTCATTCTGTCTGAGGACAACAGAAAGGCAACATGTGTGAAAGAGCAGCAGCCGTATCCTGATCATCCAGAGAGATTTGAGCTCCAGGAGCATGTTCTGTGTCAAGAGAGTCTGACTGGACGCTGTTACTGGGAGGTTAAATGGAGTGGCTCGGGTCATGTAGCAGTGGCATATAAAGGAATCAGCAGGAAACGTGGGACTGACTGTTGGTTTGGACTGAATGATAAGTCCTGGAGTATATACTGTTCTGATATGAATTACACAGTCTGGTTCAATAATAAAAGCACTGAAGTATCTGGCCCTTCAGCCCGCTCTAATAGAGTAGGTGTCTATCTGGACTGGTCTGCTGGCACTCTGTCCTTCTACAGCGTCTCTGACACACACACACCCACACACATATACACATTCAACACCACATTCACTGAACCCCTCTATGCTGGATTTGGGGTTTATCCCGAATCTTCAGTGTCTCTGTGTCAGATTTAACAGCCTCCTGCGAGAAACCACAGAGACACATTTCCACCTCAGAGCAAAAAAACAAACAGGTAATTACGATTTCATGCAATTGTCTCACAATTGTGAAATCAATTAATAGTCACAATTGTAAGAAATAGAGCTGCAATTGTGAGCTATAGTCACAATGTATGAGGTTGCTTTGCAAAAAACAAGTCACATTGAGATATACAGTTACAGTTATGAGAAATAGCAATTCCGAGATTTAAAGTCACATTGTAAGATGTAAAGTCACAATTACCACAACAAGGTAACTTCCACAAGTGCAAATAAGAGATGGATCATTCAGGCTTTCTGTCATATTGCTAATGTAACCGATATAGAAATTATACTGTTAAATATATTAAGTAGGACGAACACAAAATTGTTCATATCTGCATATTTGGTATAGCTCTCTATTTATGAGGGTTTTCCCTTTAATTGAGTCATGATGTCTTATTTATTCATTTTTGTTTGAGAGTTTACTCTTATTCTTCCCTTTCGTACCATAATTGCATGGGAGAGGTAGAGTTCATTTGAGCTCTCAAGTCTTTTATATATATCCATCTTAAATCATGTTTATAATGTTATTTCAATTAACTGTGTTATTATTTTTTGTATTAGTTTTGTTTATTTTATTTTTTATTTTTTATCCAATGGTGATAAGATAGTACATTTACCCGAGACAGAACATGTAAGGGCGTTTCACCCATAGAGGATGCTTGTTTGTGTGTTTATATCAAGTATGTTTTATGTTTTATACAATTTTCTTGTGTAAAGCAATCTCTTTCGCTTCATTTGTTTTTTTGCCTTTTTGGACTCTTTTGCACCATGATTGCGTTGGAGAGACAGGACATTTAAGAGCAATTCATGTGTGTTTATCAGAAGTGAAAATAAAGATCCAGATGAACGAAAGCCTGTGTTTGAGTGTCCAATGTTACTCAATATCTACAGAACGCAGAAGTTGTGGTTTCAACTGGTTTCGTGAACTCCAGCAACATCAGTCACGCTTGGTGTCGTGATCCACTGGTTACACTAAGATGAATGAATTACTGAACCCTTCAGAATATTTAGTGAAGGCACACACAGTAATGATGAACTCACAGAATAATGCTTCTTACACTCTATGCTAGACAGGAGAGATTATGTTAATCCCTTTGAGGTAATTGAGATGTTTTATATTTTATTTATTAAATGCAAATGTTTTATCAAAAGAGGGTAACTCAGTTTCATCCTGCTGGATTGTCACAAACTGTTAGTTCAGAAATTGTCTTCCTTTTTTGGACAAAAAAAATAAATCACCACTTATTGCTATGGCTAAAATTATCGCTATTAGCATATCTTAAATAAGATCATCTTCTGCCACAGGGAAATTATGTATTCTGTGTTCTGTTGTAAAATAATCTTGGCTCACTCTGTTTAACACAATTATTATTATTTATATATATATATATATATATATATATATATATATATATATATATATAATAGTATATATATATATATATATATAATTTTTGTATGTGTGTGTGTGTGAAGTCTATATTTTAAAGCATGTAAGCATAAAAGTTAATTATTATTATTTTATTTTTTTTAAATATTGGAGAAAATCATATTAGATTTTGTTTTGTAGCTACCTAAACATTTGGTCAGGTAACCTAAACTATTTACTTTCTTGCGCTAACGTTTTATTTGAGTGAAAACAAATGATCAATTACAGCTTTTATTTTTCCAATGAAAATAAATTCCAATTATTGATGAATATGACTGTCTTCATTAGGTTGCAGCAGTGAGAGTAACAGGTGAAAATGTTTCTAATGTAACAGTTGCACAATGTAACACTGGGTTACTGGTTTTCTTTGCAGTTTGCACATGGGTTAATCACATTCACTGTCTGTCACGTTACATCTATAAAGTTTAGCAGTCATGGCCTAATGGATAGAGAGTCAGAGTCATCAGAGAGTCTCTATACAATTCTTAAAAAAATATAAAATTGCATCAATTATTCTTGAACTACCAAATAATTTAAAGCAGGGCTCAGTAGTTTCAGGATTTCTTCGCTGTATTCTCGCTTTTTGCTCGCAGGTTTCTCTCTAGAGCTCCCCCCACAGCTTCGGAATAGATATTTGACATAGACAGTATATAAACTGGACACAGCGACCCCATTGGATTCAAAGGAGACAAGTGAAGTCAATTAGAAGCACTAACTTCCTGATGGTCGAGCGTACTGCGCAGACTCAAACTGAGCTTGACGACGTAGATGTGACGTGAGCAACCCGTCTATCTACTAGCAGCTGTGCCGAGAGAAATCTGAATCATTCCCTTCCGAAACTTGCAGAGACGGAGAGTGTGAGTAGGAGGTGTCCATGAGCTAGGAGCAGGAGAAACTTTTGCTAAGTATTCTGATTAATTACTTTGTCATTTTGCCTCTACGTCCCCCCGATTGCCCGCGAGCTTCTCCTCCTGTCCATACGGTAATCTCTCTACTGTGCGACAGAGAGTCGCGTGGTTATGACGCAATCGTTAGCCTATTTTTACAAAAACTGCTTCTACGGGGCCATAACGTAAGATACAAGGTAATGGAGCCTTTTATACATTTTCATGTTTCTTTAGAAATCAATAATGGACAAATGGAGTCTTTAAACGCCTCAGATGTAAAGTTATTCGCTGTCAAAGTGACGCCAAAATGAATGGGAGTCAATGGGATGCTAACAGCAGGTGATGGTCCGCTAGCCAATGCCCGGGGAAACTTCAAAATAATATAAAACCCTGCCCCCCTGATATTTGACAACACTGTTGTAAAAACTCGTTGGCGATTCTCAGACACCAGAGGCTAGTAGATCAACGACATCAAAGCAGATGGGACATTCTTTAAAACGTCTTCTTCATTCGGGTTCGAACAGCGTGAGGGAGCGCAATAATGACAGCATTTTAGCAGATTTCTTTTGGCCGTAAAGCAATTGTTTACATCGCGAGACCACCTGATATCACGCGATACTTCCTGATGCGGCGGCCGGCGGGCACCAGGGGGGTGCGAAACGACCACCATTCAACCCGAAGTAAGTAATATAACCATTCCAATGACTCTGAAGCTGTTCAGTTAAGGTAAAAAAGTTACTTAGAGCACCTTTAAAGGGAGAAGGTTACATTAAACACATACATTAGCTACATTTTTATGTTAAATCCACTATTGTTTTAAATATAATTGTTCAATAGTCTATACAGCATTAATGCAACTACATCAGAAGTAACTGTAATTAAATTACAAAAAAAAGAGTAATCCCTTACTTTACTTTTTCAAGGGAAAGGTAATTCAATTACAGTAATGTAATTACAGTAATGTAACACCCAACATGTTTATTATTTATTATATTTATAATTATGTATAATGCACATAATATATATATATATATATATATATATATATATATATATAATATTAAGCTTTTAAACTGATTAATCGAACGTGTATTCTTTTGAGCTCTTATTTAAATTCAGTTGATTCACATGCATTGATATAGTCAGATATTTTGTTTCAGTTGCCATCTGAAACTCTCGCTGCAGCAGAAGTGTTTAAATTCAGGATATTTTTCATCTTTATTGAAGAAGTGAATCAAACTGACGCTCTCCATGTTCCGTGTGATTGGCTGTTCGCTGCACGTGACACATTTTCAGGCGCACACACTCGAGTTAATCACAAACTCTGGATAATAAAACATGAGTTGACAGAGAACGTTTACCGAGCCCGCTGAACTTGATCGAAACCATGTTGGATTTGTCTGATTTTAGCAACTTTAAACCTACTCTGAATCTCGGAGTTTGTTTAACTAGCTTCATGCAACGAGTGACTGTATAGCTAAAGTTCAAATCTGAAGTGGCCGTTTGGATCACACCTGACCTGAGAGCGATGAAAAACCATGTCTTTTTTTTTCTTAGACCCTTCTTGTGCGCCCTCTGTGTCTTTCAAGGGCGCAATCCCTGTGGGAATTCACCCTAGAAAAGAAATTGAAAGCAGGAAAATAAGTGACGCCATTCCGAGGCTCTAAACCGTCCATTTTTTGAGTATTTTACGAGCGCTCATTCTGTGGTAAGTTCAGTGCATTTTTTCTCCCTCGTGTAAATATGTTGTCATTAAAAATAGCTGCTGTTTGAGTTTTTTTGCTTTTCTTTAAATTAAATTTCAAATAATTTCGACAAATTTGACCAAAATGGCAGAAACGATGATAAAGTAAATAATTACTTTACTCAAGTTTTTATTTAGATCTTTGATATAACCTTATTGAAATTATAGACTGGAAGATTCCGTGTACTTATATCTACGAATATTTTTTAGATCATGTGACCTCAAAAAAAAAAAAAAAAAGAAAAAAGAAAGTACTGTGAGTTTGAAGATATTCTCTATCAGGACATTTTAATGCATAAAGGCATTATTGTAGCCTACGTACATTTTGAACAAAATCAATGAACCAGTGATTGTCGATGTTGCCTCTATTGTAAAAACGCCATAAAATGAGACGCACAATGTTTGTCATGTCATGACGCAATTTTACAAGAAAAAAAAAAAACTGCTTCTGTTGTGGTAAACTTGGCACAGTACAAGTCAGTGCTGAATACTGTACTTCTACTGCATCCTAGACACTAGTATTAAACTACTAGTAGCTACTAAAACTTGTTTTAAATCAACATGTATTACCACAAATAGCGTTTCAAACCGTGTATAGACTGCAAGTTCCTGTATTCACACACTGTTGTGGGAAAACATTAAAAGCGAAATAGACAATAAGAAATTGATATATGACTGTATAGTTTATTGCACTTAAATGTACTGCTAAGAAAAGGAGTACCAGATTAGGATTAATTGGCTTGTAACAAGAGCTCAACTCTTTTTATAAAAGAAGCTTACATAAAGCTTACATGAAATTTCTATATAGAACTTAATGGCACAATAAATGTTAGCTTTCTTTAAATTTAAATTTAAATTTAAATTTTCCATCGGTTCAGTTTAATTACTTTTAATTGTATTCATGTTTTTAATCCCTCTATACCTCGTTTTACAATACCTAATAGCCTCTATTAAGGTTATACATACAAGCTGAATACATTATTGATAAATCAATATTGTAAATAAATAAATACATAAAAACAACACTCTTCATCTTCTCTAGCATACACTGTAAAAAAAAAAACTGTGAAAAAACGGTATTATTCCGGCAGCTGGGGCGCCAGAAAATTACCGTAAAATAACGGCAAAAAACAATCTCGTTAAAATACAGTAATTTTCCATAATTAAATAACAGATTATATCTTTAATATTACATAAAATCTTATGTAATTATTGGGATTTTTAACGTTTAAAAAAAGTCATATACACCTTTAAAACAATTAAATACTGTAAATTTAAGGTTTTATACAATTATTTTATATAATAATGCTGTCTATCTACAGTAATTTTCTTTTAATATAGTTTTTCTGTGTAAAATAACAATGAAATTATGTATAAAAAATGCACACAAGTACATAAATTCAAATACAAATGTTTGTAAATTTACAGTTTTTATTTGTACCGATCCAATTTCACAACATCTCTAATTAAGTTCTTAATAATAGCAAATGTACAGTCAATTTCTTTTAAATTAACTAAATGTATGAGTACAGAATACCTGCATATTTACAGTATTAGTAATTGAACAAACACTAAACATCAAGATAAGTGATTGATAGGAAATAGATGCTTAGTATATAATTTAGAACATGTAAATATATCCACAATAAAAAGCAATTACCGTATACCTTTACAGTATAACTTATTTTAACATTTACAATTACATTTTATCCAAAGTGACTAACCAATTAAGATAATAATTAAAGATAATAAAAAGCAACAAGTGCAGTGACAAGTCCCAGTTAGTCGCACAGTACACATAGCAAGGTTTTTTTCTTTTTTAACAAAGATATAGTATTATTGGGTGAAGTGTTTATGAAAAAGATGGATCTTTAGCAGTTTCTTGAAAATGTGTTGAGTTGCGCCGGTCATTCCACCACCAGGAAACAGTCCAGGTAAATGTCAGTGAAAGTGGTTTTGTGTCTCTTTGGGATGATGGCACCACAAGGCGCCGTTCACTTGCAGAACACATGCTTCTGGAGGACACAGAGATCTGAAGCAGTGAGTTTAGGCATAGGGCTACCTTTAAAGACAACTCTTGCTGCAGCATCTGGATCAGTTGGAGAGGTTTGACTGATACTGGAAGAGCTGCCAGGATAGCATTACAATAGCCCAGTCTGGATAGAACAAGAGAGTTGTGTAGCTCCGATAGGAAGGGCCTGATCCTCCTAATGATAAATAAATCAGCAGGATCACAGCAAGTATGTTTTGGCTGAAAGTTGAACCATAAGCAGTTCTGTCTTGGCAAGGCTGATTTGAAGGTGAAGGTCATTCATCCAGCAAGAATTTTCCATCAGGTAGGCTGAGATGCGAGCAGCAACCGTCAGATCATCTGGCTGGATTAAAAGGTAGAGATATGTGTCATTAAGATATTAGTGATAGGAAAAGTCATGTTTCTAAATGACAGAGCCTAGTTAAAAAAAAGAAAGAAAGATGGGTGGAATCTAACACAATCGTAATCTTGCTGTAGCAAATCCAAACCTTGTGCATACTTTTAGTGCAATCATATGGAATCAGAAGACTGTTATGAACATATGGAATCAGAACCATTATGATTTTTATGTTTTAATGAATTCTTCCCATACCTTGTTTGCCATGATCATCTGCTTTCCACGTGACCTGAAATCACACACACACAAGTTATTTTAAAACTCAGTATTAGATTTACACATGTCAGAATATGTTCCATATTGGGACAATGCAAAAACTCAACTGACTATGATCTTGAAGCTGAGCTGGAAAGGCCAGCAGTAATATTTTGAGCTGCCATGTGATTTTAGCTAAGTTACAGTTATAGAAAGTAACATTAAATGAATATGATTTACTGTGACCTAGACCTAGATACACCTAGGGGTTCATCATGTTGTATTCATATTCTAGTCTTCCTGTTCTAGGCTTTCCTGTATCATCAACAAGTACGTTAAGTTACAGACAGTATTTCGATTTCTTAACGGTCTTAATAAAGTTAGTCATGTTAACTATTACGAAATAAACAAAAGAAACACAGTAGGCCTATTTTTAGTAAAACTGTGGCTATTACAATGGTAAAAAAAAATCAGCTAAAAACGTGTTTACTACAATTTTACTATAATAAAATAAAGTTAAAAAAAAGTTTACAAAAAATAAAAAAAAATTAAAATAGAAAAATAAAGTTTTCAGTTTCCAGACATGGTTTCAAAATGTCCCGCCATTTAAGAGATTGGTTTAATGTTACTGACTATCATAACGAAGATTTTATACACAATTATGGACTTTAATATGAATAACAAGTCTACTAAAGATTGTTTTAGGTCTATAAGTTAACAAGTAAGTTAGAGTGGGTTCAACTGATCTTTCTTAACACAGATCGATAATTGAAAAGACCCATGCTGCATTTGTGTTTTGCCCTCGACGCCAGTTATGACTGAACATAATTTAAGAATGCTAACGTTAGCATGGAAACAGTCTAACCACTTAACACAAATGTAATATAAAATATCATTTACATGTTGTATTAGACTCTTACCTCAGCCGTTGATCGGTCGGGATGAGGTCTGCTGTGACGAACCAGGCTCACTGAAAAAGGGCGCGTTATTTCCGGACTGACTGACACCAGACTACAACTAATATGTGTTCAGCAGCGCTCCTGCTCACGGCTGCTTCTGTCGAATACGATTATAGCTCTGAATTCAAATCTCCCGCTTGCCCTTGACACAGATCGACGACAGAGACAGATTTGTAGCTAACCGTTGTGGGCTGGGCGGGACTAAGCAACGAAACGTAATGGCGGATAATTTGAATCTGCGCGCGGCCGCGCGCGCGGGCACACACACACACACACACACACACATTCAAACGCACACAAAGGCACGCAATGTGCAGCAACGCAGATTTGGAAAAACGATTCATAAAAGACATAAAATATAGGCCTAAATGAAATTTACGGGCAAATACAAATGATGATCAAAATGAACATCTATTTGCAAGACAAAATTAAAAGATTATAAATAATTAAATAGGCCTGCCTAATGTGTGGACAAATCTTAAAACTCACTTTAACCCCCACATGCTTAATAATCTTTAAGGAAAACATGTTAAGTGACTGCTGATTTCTGCAGTTATACCTTATTTTCTTTGTTTTCTAATTCCACAGAAATAATCTGTAAAATATTACTTAATTTTTTATGTAAAATTACACATAACCCTATAAAATTACAGATAATTTCCTTTAAAAAATGTTAAATTAATGTAAAACCACAATAAAAGCAATTACCTGTAAATTTAATAGTGGATCTTTAAATTACAACAAATATCTGTAAAATAACAGGTATTCACTGTATAATGACAAAACGGCAAAATTCTGTAAAAAATACAGACAGTTTCCTGTAAATTTACAGTTTTTTTTTACAGTGTAGCTCATCCAGGCCTTGCCAACTTTTTTGCGTTTTACGTGTGCGGGTAATATATTAATGAGGAATGTTATGACTTAATAAAATCCTGAGAAATTGCGTTGTAGTCCAAATGAGCCATTCGTTGTAGTTCTTGAAAAGTGGATTCTGATTAATAAAATATTTCCCTTTAGAGTGGACTTTTAACTTTGTAACCTTGCATATCTTTTTTATGCTCAAACAGCAACATTAAACACTAACTAAAGTTTAAATAGTGAAAAAGCAGAATACAACCCCTTTAAGAACCCTGATCCCCAACATAAAGAACCATTTTAGCATAAAAGGGTTCTTAAGGAGAATATGATTTTAAACGGAACCTTTAAACAGTCTATATTGTGTTATATTTCAATTAACTGCATTTTTTACTTTATTATATTATGGGGAAGGTAATTAGATTACAATGTCGTTTAGATTAAGAGTAAGATTACTTACTACAGCGTCATTGTATTACAGAAAACCTTTGTACTCTATGTATCTCCACATAAAAGTTCTGACATCAATCTCTCAACACTTTTGAGAAGTGAGAATGGGAGAACAGGTTCTCTAAAATGAGTTTCCATGTCAATAGAGAAGATGAGGACACTGCCTCTAAAATGAGTTCCCCATCTCCTGGATCAAGCTGTGTGTCTGTGAAGAGTAAATTTAGGGATGCAGTGACCTCTGACCCCAGGTAAGACACTAGCCATTTAAACATTTAGCAGACGCTTTTATTCAAAGCAACTCCAGAAACCTGCAAAAAATCTGCCAAAGGGTAATAATGCTTATTTTACAGAATGACGTTTATCTCACATCTTAAATTAGTTATGTTACTCAGAGACTGACATGTTTGACTTGTCAAAAATGTTATATTCAGCTGTCGCAAATTTATTAACTTGAAAATCAAGTTCTTTTTTTCTTTTTTTACCAGAAAAGGAGTGGTTTCGAATATGTTGTCCTATTATTACCCCTTAGCAGATGTTTTTCTCATTTATATATATATATATATATATCTATCAGGGCTTAAAGTATTCCGGTGGGGGGCCGGATTTCCGGCTTGAGGGCAGGTCCGGCCTCCGGCGCAGGCAAAATTTATTCATCAGGCTGCAAATTACAGTCGGAGGCACTTTAATCTGACTTGAACAACACACCGGTCCCCTTCAACCTACCTGTCACCACTATTGCCACCCGCTGGAGAACTCGACTGTTATATATTTGTCACGATTTTCTGCGCATTTGTGGGAAAAAAACTCGCCTTTTCCGCACTTCTTACGGTCCCTGAATGCATCTCACACGCAGCCTCGCTCTAACGTGCTTCTCTCGGAAACCAAAACAATGACTACGCGGATGCTGTAGCTAGTGTTAATGGCTTATTTACAACTTTAAACATCCAAAAGAAGCGGCGATGGACGCAGGGCAGGTGGAAGACAGGCCTGTTGTTGTGGATTATGCAAAAGAAGTTTTGGCTTGCGGGGGATTCCCGCAGGGGGGGGGGGATGCGGGGGATGCGGGGGATGCGGGGGATGCGGGGGATTCCCCCCCCCCCCCCCCCCCCCCCCCCTAAAGGGGTAATATCCTTCTCACCTTTTTCAACCCCTGACCAGTTTTCATGCCTGAAACGGGCTTGGTAAAAGTCCTGGTTGAGCCACAGAAAGTTCAGGCTCAGGATTTTTTTTTCACTTTAAGCCCTGATATATACTGTATATACTGTATATATTATTATATATTATTCTTACACTATTTCTTACTTTCATCTCTTTTCTCTTTTCATACTCTTTTCTATAACAATGTTGAAACTTTGTATTACAACATTTCCATTTCTCATGTTACTGCCTCCCCTTACTCGTCAGGGATCACTGGTGATCCCGGATTATTGTTGTTCAAAATTCATTTCTCGTCAAAACATCACACTCTTACTTGATCTGGACAAACTCAGCATTATAAGAAAGGTTTAAGACTCCAGCTTCGATATTTGACCACTGTTTATGATTAAACTGGTTTGCAGTGACATTAATTTCTTAATTTATGCCAGGAGTGCAAAATAATGAATCTGTAACGATCGTTATTTTGAATAGAAATAATCACTCACACAACATTCATTCTCGTCTTCTCCGGTTTATTTGTGCTCAAATACATGCAATATACAGCATCCACGAGGGCTCTTAGTCCAATAGTGCGCATATTTGGAGAAATAATTATTAATTATCACATGCTAGTAAAAATTTTTGTCATACAGAATAACGATTTCTATTCATTTTCCACTGAATTATGCGATCTGAAGAGCTCAAACAGCTAACGGAGCTAGATGTGTATCTCCTCTTCCTGATTTGCGTCAGATGTGACCTCAAACAAATATGATTTGCTTGTGCAGCTGTCAATCATCCACGTGATTCAACGTGACCTCTTCTGCATGATGCGTCATGTGTACACTTCCTGATTCTGGACATCCGTGATAACAAAGCGAAAGTAACATCTCTACACCTGAAACAAGAAGTTAATAAATGCACAAATTAAGTATGTGTGTTTTGTGGGTGATTTTTGTGCGATTTGGGGTATTTTTATATGCATAAAGAATATAGGTATAGGTAAGCATAGCGCATAGCTTCATATAAAATGCTAAATATAACATATTTCAAAATCTTTTTATGACTTGAAAGCATTGTAACCCGCGACCGGAATATGATACAAATACTCAATGGTGTTTTAAATTGAGCTTTATATAAAAGTGTAATATTAATAAATTAAATTGTGTCATGTAGCTCGAGGCTACCTGTTGTGCTAATGCGCCTGCTGCAGGAGCTTTCTCCTGACATGGTCACACAATAGGCTTCATAAAATGCATAATTTTAGAGATATCATCCTCAAAATTGAAATGAAGCATGACCACAATTGTGGCTACACTTTAGTTGTGGTTATAAGTTGCTATCCTAAATTCACATAATATTTTTATACATTTAATAAATATTGTCTTAATATTTGTTGTTTTTGTTTTTATGTTTGAGCTTATATATCTCAATATTAATAACAGTCTGGTTAATTTTGAGTCTTGAACTGTAAACTCTCAAGGGTTGGCTTTCTAAATATATGTTGGTTATGTGTCTATTCAGAATGACTTGTGAGCAGCAACCTTTTTATTTTGGGTATGTCATGTATGCATCACTCGCCAAAATTGGGGGTGATGAGGAAAGCCCAGATATACTTAAAAAAAAGTATTTTTTTCCATTCTCTGCTCAGGATTTAAAATTTTGAAAAGGTGAGCAAAGGTTGACTGTTTTGGTGTTTAGATGAGTATTTACATATGTGATGCATGTTATGCTCTCAGTAACACAACAAATACACAACACAAATTACAGTCGTGATAAAAAGGGCATTTAAGAAAGCATAGTGATGGGGATATGTTTGCGCCAGCTCTGAAATTCAGTGTATCCATCCATTTCTGCTGGAGGTATCGGGCCTTCATGATGAATCACTTTGTTGTATTCCTCTCTTTGGATAAAAGTGTCAGAAATTATCAAATGTAAATCTAAGGTTCATTCAAGTTATACAGTATTGCTAGTGCTCTGAAACACTGTTTTGTTTGTCATTTGTCAGCATGAGCAGGAGGAAGAGACTGAGATCAGAGTCTCCAGAACCCAGCAGTGTGTCTCTCAAGAGTAACACATCCATGAGGCAACCCATTGGACTCAGTGATGGACCAGTGACCTCTGACCCTCCGTTAGTACAAACTCGTACTTACTAACTTACTAAATCATATCTGGTAACTGATATATTTCTGATGGTCTCCAACAGCCATCAGCTGCATTTACATTAATTAATATATATATATATATATATATATATATATATATATATATATATATATATATATATATATATATATATTTATTATATTATTTTTTTTAGAGTCTCAATCTGCCAAAAGGTAAATAAATGTTACAAATCATGTAAACATGTATCATCTTTTATTGGAAAATCAAACATTTTATCAAACTTTAATTTCTTTAATCTTTTAAACAAGAGACAAAACAAAATACTTTTAATCTTTTAAACAAAGTAATCTTTTACATTTGATAAAAACCACTTGCCCAGCTTAGAATATATATATATATATATATATATATATATATATTAGGGCTGTCAACGTTAACGCGTTAACGCATGCGATTAATAAAAAATCCTTATCGCGTTAAAATAATTTAACGCAAAAAAATTACCGAAAAAAATAAATAAATACCGAAATACACAAAGGTGCGTCATTAACGTAATTTGCGTCACGCAGTTGATGATATTGGGCGGGGGCGGGAGTCTAATCAGCATCTATAATGGCGAAAGCAGTAACTCTGGTAGGCGGACATTTCTCTTTTAAAAGAAAATTGGATGGCACTCTGGATAAACGCAAAGTTGTGTGCATACATTGTAAGGAAGAACTGGCCTACCATCGAAGCTCATCGAGTTTAAAATATCATTTAAAAGCAAAACATATCACAGGTTCTAACGTTACTAGCAATCTGACGAGTCTTGTGCAACAACCCACACTGGATCAATGTATACCACGGCGTGTGAATAGTCAAACGTCAGCCAGGCTTACTACTTCCATAGCAAAGTAGCTTGCTAAGGACTGCCGTCCAGTCAGCATCGTAACTGACCAGGGCCTGAAAGAAGTGATCAGGATTGCCATCGTTCGAGCTACCGTCAAGATCAACAATCATGCCCAGGATTCATATCTGTAAAATCTCAGTGTGTTTCCTGTCCAAATGTATGTTCAGGTCATTTACTTTTTAATTTGATGATAAATGTTCTTATTAAAGTGACTTTTAATTCTGAATTTGGTCTCTAGGCAGTCTAGTTTGCAATATTAAATGTCTTCTGAAAACTTTTAAAATTGAATTGAGATTGAAACTGTTCTGGTATAGTTCTCTTTGCTGGATATGGCAATTTTGTGAAATGACAAAAATAAACATGTTGTATGCCTTAGCAGCTGATTAAATGCAGACTAGAAAAATAAGATGTTCTGTTTTAGTTTGGTAAGCAGGTAATTTAATTGAGATTGAAACTGTTCTGATGGTTCTCTTTGCTAGATATAGCAATTTTGTTAAATGATGACAAAAATAAACATGTTAAACAAAATAAATAGTGTATGTTTAATTTCACGATAAGTGTGCGATTAATCGCAGTTAATCGCACAAAAAGGGTGAGATTAATCGCGATTAAAATTTTTTATCTATTGACAGCCCTTATATATATATATATACACTGCTCAAAAAAATTAAAGGAACACTTTGAAAACACATCAGATCTCAATGGGGAAAAATATCATGCTGGATATCTATACTAATATGGACTGGGTAATGTATTATGAACGAAAGGATGCCACATCGTTTGATGGAAATGAAAATGATCAACCTACAGAGGATTGAATTCAAAGACACCCCGGAAATCTAAGTGAAAATATGATGCAGCAGGCTTGTCAATTTTGCTGAAATTTCATTGCAGCAACTCAAAATGGTACTCAGTAGTTTGTATGGCCCCCACGTGCTTGTATGCATGCCTGACAACGTCGGGGCATGCTCCTAATGAGACGACGGATGGTGTCCTGGGGTATTTCCTCCCAGATCTGGACCAGCGCATCACTGAGCTCCTGGACACTCTGAGGTGCAACCAGGTGATGTCAGATGGACCGAAACACAATGTTCCAGAGGTGTTCTATTGGATGTAGGTCAGGTGAGCGTGGTGGCCCTTCAATGGTATCATTCCTTCATCCTCCAGGAACTGCCTGCATGTTCTCACCACATGAGGCCGGGCATTGTTGTGCACCAGGAGGAACCCAGGACCCACTGCACCAGCATAGGGTCTGACAATGGATCCAAGGATTTCATCCCGATACCTAATGGCAGTCAGGGTGCCATTGTCTAGCCTGCAGAGGTCTGTGCGTCCCTCCATGGATATGCCTCCCCAGACCATCACTGACCCACCACCAAACCGGTCATGCTGAACGATGTTACAGGCAGCATAACATTCTCCACGGCTTCTCCAGACCCTTTCCTGTCTGTCACGTGCTCAGGGTGAACCTGCTCTCATTTGTGAAAACCACAGGGCACCAGTGGCGGACCTGCCAATTCTGGTGTTCAATGGGAAATGCCAATCAAACTCCCTGGTGCTGGGCGGTGAGCACAGGGCCCACTCGAGGACGTTGGGCCCTCAGGCCACCCTCATGAAGTCTGTTTCTGATTGTTTGGTCAGAGACATTCACACCAGTGGCCTGCTGGAGGTCATTTTGTAGGGCTCTGGCAGTGCTCATCATGTTCCTCCTCGCACAAAGGAGCAGATACCGGTCCTGCTGATGGGTTAAGGACCTTCTACGGCCCTGTCCAGCTCTCCTAGAGTAGCTGTCTGTCTTCCTGGAATCTCCTCCATGCTCTTGAGACTGTGCTGGGAGACACAGCAAACCTTCTGGCAATGGCACGTATTGATGAGCCATCCTGAAGGAGCTGGACTGCCTGCACAACCTCTGTAGGGTCCAGGTATCGCCTCATGCTACCAGTAGTGACACTGACCCTAGCCAAATGCAAAACTGGTGAAAAACAGTCCAAAAAGATGAGTAGGGAAAAAATGTCAGTGGCCTCCACCTGTAAAACCATTCCTGTTTTGGGGGTTGTCTCACTGTTGCCCATCTAGTGCACCTGCTGTTAATGTCATTAACACTAAAGCAGCTGAAACTGATTACCAACCCCCTCTGTTACTTAACTGACCAGATCAATATCCCAGGAGTTTAACTGACTTGATGCTATTCTCTGATTAAAAAGTGTTCCCTTTATTTTTTTGAGCAGTGTATATATATATATATATATATATATATATTCAATATATTAAATCAGCATATGAGAGTTAAATCGGACGACTACAGGGACTCATCTCAAGATTACTCATTTAAGTTAATCTAATGCCAAAATTATGAAGAAAAAAAAAGATTAGTCATGAATAGAAAATTATTGATTTATTCTGATCAGGAATGTCAGAATCTGTAGTTGTAGCAGAAACCTGCAATTTTTTTTTCAATTGGATTGGTGTTTATTCTCTTAATCATGCAGTGTGAAGTATTTCATTCTGATTCAGTTTCAGTGAGTGAAGAACTAATTTATACTCGCGTACGTTATACATTACATACATTATCGTCTCTGACAGACTGCACGTTGAAGCCGCTCAGGCCGCCGTTTTCTCCCTCCTCTTGGAAAGCGATGATGTAGTCAAAACATCCAGTACTGTAGGTTTTCCAGGAAATGCGTGACTTGCTGGACCTCTGCTTCACGAAAATACTACCGTGTATTGTGCGTGTTTATTTTTTTCAAGTGATGTGGATTTAAAAACCGATGGATCGTAAGGTAATAATTATTTATTTCTTAGCCGGCAAGTATTGAGTGAAATGACTGATGCACTTTAGTGTGTTATGTCTATCTTTTTAGTTCTAATATTCCAACCAGCAGCCAGTTTAAGTTTTTGACGAACGTGATAACATGCGTGAGGGTTGAAATATGCTTGATTTTTGGGTAATTATGATACTTGCTGGAGATGTTTAAAATGCTTTTTGCGTAGTTCAGTTCTTTATACCAGAATGAAGTTTTATCCCGTGACGTTATGAAGTTATGTTACTCAGAGACTGACATGTTTGACTTGTCAATGTTACATTCATCTGTCACAAATTCGTTGACATGAAAATCAAGTTCTTTTTTTTTTTTTTTTTTACCAGAAAAGAAGTGGTTTTAAAACTGTTGTCCTATTATTGCCCCATAGCAGATTTTGACTCATATGTCTGTGTATGTGTATATATATATACACACACATACGCTATTTCTTACTTTCATCTCTTTTCTAGCAAACTTTTTATTATTACAACATTTTTCATGTTACTGCCTCCTTAAAGCCCAGATATACTTTAAAAAAGAAGTTATTTTTCCATTCTCTGCTCAGAATTTTTAATTTTGAATAGGTGAGCAAAAGGTATACTGTTTTGGTGTTTAGATGAGTATTTACATATGTGATGCATGTTATTCTCTCAGTAACACAACAAACACAAAACAAAAATGGCAGTAAAGGAAAGCACAGGGATGGGAATATGTTTGCGCCAGCTCTGAAATTGTGTATACATCCATTTTTGCTGAAAGTATATCGGTGAATCACTTTGTTGTATTCCTCTCTTTGGATAAAAGTGTCAGAAATTATCAAATGTAAATCTAAGGTTCATTCAAGTTATACAGTATTGCTAGTGCTCTGAAACGCTGTTTTGTTTGTCATTTGTCAGCAGGAGGAAGAGACTGAGATCAGAGTCTCCAGAACCCAGCAGTGTGTCTCTCAAAAGTAACACATCCATGAGGCAACCCATTGGACTCAGTGATAGACCAGTGACCTCTGACCCTCCGTTAGTACAAACATTTACTTATTAATTTACAGCAGTGCAACTCAGATATGAACTGAATCTCTGTTAAAAAACACTATGTACTCTAAAGTATACAAGATATGCATTCTGGTGACTGATATATTTCTGATGGTCTCCAACAGACATCAGCTGTGTTTACACTTGCATTTACATTACACTGAGATCCGATCATAATGCGTCCACAACTACCTTTGGATCAAGACACACGTCAAATAGGGGCGTACTCACACTAGGCATGGTTGCCTTGTACCAAACCTGAGCTACAGTGTACATTTTAGGACATCCTCAGACCTCAGTCATATGACGAAAAGTTCTCATGCTTTAGGTCTCAGGAAAAACAAAGTCAGGTGTTATGTCTCATACAATTAGGCATCAGGCAAAACAGACTCAAAACAAAAAGGTATCGGATGAAACGGCCTCAGTCTGAGGCTACGTTCACACTGCAGGCTGAAACGACCCAATTCCGATTTTTTTGCCCCTATGCGACCTGTATCTGATCTTTTCATGACAGTCTGAACGACACAGATCCGATCTTTTCAAATGCGACCCAGGCCACTTGGGTATGTGGTCCAAATCCGATACATATCCGATCTTTTGAAATGCGACTTCAGTCTGAACGGCCAGGTCGCATGTATCCGACCCGCACGTCACTGATACGCGACAAACGTCATAAGTCTGCGTTGAAGTAGTCGGCGTTTCGAAAACAGACTGCATATTCGTCGAGCTGAGGTAAATCTGCCGAACGGGTCGACCTCGACGAGCCCGTTAATTAAAAAAAATAAATAAAAGCCCACGGCCACCATCATTATATATCCAATGTGAATAAGAGTAGACTAACGTTTATGTTAACTTATTTGTGCTGATATTAGATAGGTCAGCGGCTGCTGTCTGGCTCTTGTGTAACGGTCGCTGCGCGCGTGTGTGTGTGTGTGTGTGTGTGTGTGTGTGTGTGTGTGTGTGTGTGTGTGTGAGTGAATCACAGTTAGTTAAAGTTTAGCTACTTCCGCAAACAACAAGTGACGTCGTTGACCGTTGAGTACTCTTCTGCGCATGCGGGTCACTTCTGGGTCATTTCACGTTCACACAGGAGATCACAAAAGGTCGCATTTAATTGGAAATGTGAACGGCCTTGCAAAAAAATAGATTTTTTTCAAAAAATCGGAATTGAGCATTAAGCCCTGCAGTGTGAACGCAGCCTAATTGATCCATGCCCAAGCCCGCCTCTTCAAGCAGGCCCGGGCACTATACGGAGTGATTACACTATTCATATGATCCATACTTGGGGGTCAAATGTGCTCTGGCACGGTTCAGATTGCCTAATGTGAGTACACCCTAACATTCCCATCACAAACGTGTTTAAACTTGTCTTTTCATTGTACATGAGCACATCCGGATACAGGATGCAAGTTAATGTCAAGTGATAAACGCTACCATTGTAATCTCTGTCATTGTTTTTTTTTTTTTTTTTTTTGCTGCTCTTTTTTAACTTTATTTCAGGAGGAGGAAGAAACATGAGCTGATCAGATCTGTGCCATCTTCTACATCCTACTATCAGATTCACCATAGGCAGAACAAAACTGAAGCAGCCCTGCAGACACACACATTGGGGACTGGAGACTGCAAAGAGTCAATAACCAGCACAAAACCAGCATGAAGAACAAGTATGAGAGATTATTTGAAGGAAACAAACTCCAAGAGAACGAAACGCTCCTGAACAGGATCTACACACAGCTCTACATCATAGAGGGAGAGAGAGAAGGAGTGAATGAAGAACATGAGGTTTTACAGATGGAGAAAACGGCCAGAACACGACACTCACAAGACACTCCAATCTTCTGCAATGACATCTTTAAAGCCTCGCCTGGTACTAGGATGTGAGGAGAAAGACCAAATCAAGACTGCTCTTACTAAAGGCATCGCTGGAATCGGGAAAACCGTCTCTGTGCAGAAGTTCATCCTGGACTGGGCCGAGGGGAAAGCCAATCAGGATGTAGATTTCATGTTTGTGCTTCCATTTAGAGAGTTGAACTTGATAGGAGATCATCAGTACAGTCTTCACAAACTTCTGCTGGACTTTCATCCTGAACTTCAAGGTCTGGACTCAAAGATTTATGAGGAGTGTAAAGTTGTGTTCATCTTTGATGGTCTGGATGAAAGCAGAATCACACTGAGGTTTTCAGACACTCAGAAAGTTTCTGATATGACTCAGACTTCATCAGTGGGTGTGTTGATGTCAAACCTCATTAACCCTAGGATTTATAATTCTAAATCATTTCAATATCAGATATAATACAGGTTTAGTTTTTTTTTTGTTAACTTTTAAGTCATTTTTTAAGTTGTTTTTTTAAGTAGTTTTTTAAGTGTTAAGTTTTTTTTTTAGAGATAACGTTTGTTCTTTTGAAGAAAAAACGTACTGTGACAAAAATAGTATATTGCAAGTCTGCAACAATTTGGATTTACATTTAAAAATAAACTTTTTGCCCATTGTTCTGTAATGGCATTTTTACGGTGGCCGAGAGAGCTCAACGCGCTGCAACTGAAGAAAACACATGCAAATAGAAAAAACACCCGCAAATTAAGAAAACATCTTCATCAGTTTCACAACACATGTGTGCTCCAAATACTCACAACACAACACAACCAAATACAGAAACGCGCTGCAAAAGTTCACAACACAACGGAAATGTTTCCAGGGAACCCAATAAGTGACGGACGGACGGCTGGGACGTGCTTATTGCTCGTGAGCTTTACCTATGCCCTACTCTCTTAAAAGGGCAGACGACAGAGCCCTTGAATTGGGCACTTTGGAGGGAGCGGGGCACTTGTGTGCCATTATGTTGATGAAGGGAGCAACGAAAGACAACGTAATTTCCTCATTATTTTCACCTGGGATGTTCCCATGACAACGCAGCGCGTGTCCATCAGCTGAATAGCTGTTCTTACCAGAAATATAGTATTATTGCTGTTAACATATCTGTTGCAAATAAATATACATTTTATACAACAAAGTTTTTAAAATATGCGTTATATCTGTGTGTGAGTGTCTAAAAGTGTTTAAAACTTGCCGTCTCATATTTGGACCCTAGCTGCATTCTAACATTTCTTATGAAACTTATTTTAACATAACATGACAAAATGTGTACAATGTAACTGATGTATAGATTAATGTCTTTCCCTCTTTTTCTCTATCTTTTTATTTATTTATTTATTTTAGTCTTCAGCTCATTGTTCTTTTTAGTATTCTTATGACATTGAACATATTGTAAATACATTTTGTATATTGTATACAAAGTTGCATGTCATAAACGTGACATCTCTGTATGTTTTGCAAAAAAAATTAATAATAATAAAAGTAGACAGCTGTAAGCACGTCCCAGCTGGGTCCGTCACTTATTAGGTTCCCCGGAAACATTTCCGTTGTGTTCTGTCCTATTTGCAGCGCGTTTCTGTATTTGGTTGTGTTGTGAACTTTTGCAGCGCGTTTCTGTATTTGGTTGTATTGTGAGTATATGGAGCACACATGTGTTGTGAAACTGATGAAGATGTTTTCTTAATTTGCAGGTGTTTTTCTATTTGCATGTGTTTTCTTCAGTTGCAGCGCGTTGAGCTCTCTCGGCCACCGTACATTTTAAACATTCGTACTATATAGTAATACAAGGTCTGAATGTGGCAATATTTTAATAAAATAATATAATATGTTAATGGCCTGTTTTTGCTTTTGTACACACAATATATGTATATGTATATGATATAAAGGTCTATCATTAAAATATATATATATATATATTAATGATAGACCTTTATTAGATCTTGAAATGACGGATTGAAACGTGTGCCAGATTAATGTATAGGCCTAGACCATGCAAAACAGAATTTTTTCCTCATGATTACAGAGTTTGATTTGTTTAATAATGTTGCAAGTCAAAATTATTTATTCGTTTCGCTTTGATGATATCTCTTGATCAAAATATTTTACATGACGAATAAAAAAGGGCGGTGGGGCTCGGGTACAAACCAGAAATGTAGGCCTGATTAATTAGTAATTAATTCAATTAATTGCATAGTAATATTTGCTTGGAAAAACAATTTAACCTTTTAAAAAGACATTTCATTACATTCATGTAAATTAACTAATATAGATCAACCCAAAAGTTTTGTTTTTATAAGTCTGATAAATTGATATCCTGTTGGACGACTGTTGGACGATGGTCCCAGATCTAAGACTGTTTTGTCCTTTTTCTCCCAGTGACTCAAAATGGCTGCCACTAAAAGAGTGATGACTGAGGCACTTGAGGAGCTTGTTGAAACAGATCTCCAAGAATTGAAACCGCAGCTGGAGTGGAGTGACGTCAGACATCAGCCCTATTCCTCGAGAAAAGCTGGAGAAATCTGACTGTATGGATGTGGTGGATTGTATGATACAACAGTACAGTGATGATGCGGGCAGGATCGCAGTCCAAGTGTTGTGTAAAATCAAACAAAATGATCTTGCACATCGCCTTGAGTTGAAACTTAAGGAAGGTAAAGAAAAACCTGTTTATACTGGTTTAAAGACAATGAGTGTAATGCTCTAAATTATATAGAAAAACAAGCAAAGATAAATGTACATGAATGGGACATTTTTCTGTACTTGAACATATTATTCCCAATTTTATGTTATATATTGTATTAGAAAGGCAGAAAATATATTTAGTGCAGACTTTCTATTGTTCTTTGTTCAATGGGCGGCTGGTACATCTTTAAATATATTGAATTATCTAAAACATGATGTGTGTTTTTCTGTCTTCAGCTCATCCATCTGTTCAGGAGGAGAGCAGAAATGCTCCAGTGTCTGTGGAGGAGCAGCCTGTCCAGTCCAGTCCAGTCCAGTCCAGTCCAGTGCGAGTCCAGTCCAGTCCAGTCTAGTCCAGTCCAGTCCAGTCCAGTGCGAGTCCACTCACAATGACTCCATGCAGCCGACAGTTGAAGACTGAAATTCTTACAAGAGAAAAAAAAGCAGCAAGTATCTCTGTTTCAAATCACTTTTGACTGATTTTTGACATGGATCAGTGTTAACACTAATGCTCCTCCTAAGATACTCAACTCTAATGTTGCTCCAGACATTGGTTCTGTTGCTTCTGCTTTAATTCTGTTCGTTTTGGATTGTGTTTCATAGGTTTATATCCCAAAGGAAAAGTCTCAGAGGAAACGTTTAGCTCTGCTAATCACCAACATACAGTTTGAGCAGTTAAATCACAGGGCTGGAGCAGAGAGAGACGAGGAGAACATGGAGTGGCTGCTGAAGGCTCTGGATTATAGTGTTGAGAAATACACAAATCTCTCTGGAACTGTGCGTACAGCCTCATGAAATTAATATTATTTATATAAATCAGTGAAAGTCTTTGGGATGTGCTGGAGGAGACTTTACAGAGTACTCAACTTTTGCATTGTCAATACAAGATCTTGATGCACCTCTTAATGGAAATAAGGTTTGTGATGTTATGTCCTATACACAAGAACATCCCAAAGACTTTCACTGAGGTTCAGCTCTGGACTCAGAGGAGCCGATTCATGTGTGGAAATGATTCTTCCAACCATTCTTTCACAATCTGAGTCTGATGAATCTTGACATTGTAACCCTGGAATATGGCCATGATGTGTCTTCATACATGTTTGTTTAAGAAATAAAAATCACACACTCCATTGACTGGGTTAGAAGAACTGTCGCCAAACATATAACATGCTAGAAACCAGTGATGGAGTACTCGAGTCCTGGACTCGGACTCGAGTCCGACTCGAGTCCTTATTCTCTGGACTCGAGTCCGACTCGAGACTCCATTCACTGGACTCGTGACTCGACTTGGACTCGCGGACTGATGACTCGTACTTGGACTCGGACTTGAGGATATATAAAATCGGACAAGACCGGCCGTGATCTATTTTCCCCTCACAGACACTGCTACCGCTCGCTCTCCTTGCTTGACACACTCACTGACGTCACTCACTTTACGCTGCATTCTCGTGCATTATTCGCGGGCTAAATGTTGACATTTGGAAAATGCAGAAAGATGTGCCCCGGATCGTTAAGTTCGCCTACACGGATTTTGCATCTAATGCTGGAAAGAGCAGCGCTAAATGTTGTGTGTGTAATCGCACAATTGAGGAAAAGACTGGGACAACTTCAAACTTCAACAGACATCTGTCACGGATGCACCCAGAAAAGTAAGTAAAATGCTTTCCATTGGTTTTCTCCACAAAAAACTATTATTGACTAATGCATATATGATAATAAACAGAGGTAATAAACTTGCAAACATCATGATGGACGATGACATCGGGCTGGGGGGATAACGTAACACTCATTTAACATTAGATAAGTTCCTCTACATCATCAGCAATTTCGATTTTGGCACGCTTTGCAGCAGCTGAGCTGACCACTAAGGAGCGAATGTACAGTGACGTGACATAACTGCTAGATTCAAACTGTGCTTTCTTTTGTGCTCGCTGAGCCAAAGACGATTGTATTCCTTCCGCTAAAGAAAATAGTCCGTTCCGTGTCCATAGCAACGCTCTGTTTTTCATGGCAACGGTGTTATACCAGAGAATGTAGACGGGCTCTGGTTATACTTCGCAGCGGTCTGTTATCAAGAAATAACAAGAATAAGAAATAAGGCATTCGACATTGGAATTCAGCCAAGCCATGTAATAAATACATATAATTTATAGCAAAACAATTCATTTATAGTTTGTAAAATACACAATGGTGTCTATGGAAGCAGCAATAAACAATCCTTTCAAATATATTTGCCGACATATTTAATTCATATCAGATACACAGTGTAAGTAATCATAAAGTTTACTCTATTCTTCTCCCAGTTCACCGACCACTTACTTTCATGTATTTCGGGAGAAACTGATGAATTCAGGAAGAAACCAACCCTAGAAGAAGCTTGTCATTTTATTGTTAACTGTTACACTGCTTTACATCGTCAATCTTTTTCTCTCGCTTTTTCCTCACAGCCACACTCAGTTGGACACCGTAACATTGTTTAATCCCTTTACAATGAAAATCTCTAAAGTTATTTTAATTTTTACAAAAATATCTTTAAAATACAGTGTCCTGAAAAATGGACGTTTCTTTATTTATGTAATACAGTGTTAATGTTACTTATAAAAAAATTGCTCAGCCCTGGAACTCAGTTAACTGATCATCCAAAAATGTATTTAAACAATTAAATAAATATAATCGTGCCACAGCTAGTTGACAATGATTTTAACTAAGGTCAAAGACAATTCTAGTGATATTATACACATTTCTAGCTGCAAGAAAGTGTGCCTGAAAAATGTTGCTTGATTTGGCTTAAATGTATATAATTTCTCCCGCTAGGTACCAACAATACTGTGCCTCCGTTGCATCACATTTGACACCAGCTGCTTCAGGTCAGAGTGCCATTACATCATTTTTCCATGCTGGACACCAAGGGATCTACGACACCAAACATCCACGTCAAAAGGCTATAAGTGATGCCCTTGTAAAAGATCTTATCATTAGCTGTTGCTTGCCTCTCTCCATAGTTGACAATGAGGATTTCAGGCACTTCCTTCATGTCCTGGACCCTCAGTATAGGCCTATAGCAAGATCCACTATCTCCTCTGTTACCATTCCTGGAATGGTAAAAGTTCAGAAGGAATGGATAAAAAGCCAGCTGGCAGAAGCATCAAGTGTTGCTGTTACTACAGACATTTGGAGTGATCGCAAGATGCGGTCATTCCTTGGAGTGACAGCACACACAGTGACTGAGGTAAACCATGTACTCAGCCTTCAGTCATATCTTCTTACCTGCGAAAGAGTTCATGGCAAACACACTGGAGAAAAGATTGCAATGATGTTTGAATGCTGTGCTGAAGAGTATCTGATTAAGAATAAGATCAACTTTGTCATCACTGACAATGCGTCCAACATGAGGAAGGCATTCCAGGCCAGATTTCTGCCAGACGAGGATGATGCTGCAGAAGTTCATGATCCCAGGACATTCATGGAGCCGGAGGATGAAATCTGGCAAGACCTGACTCCAGAAGATCAAGAGGCAGTCAATGCCACTTTGGATGAGAACTGTAAGATGCAGAGACTGTCGTGCTTCACACATTCACTGCAGTTGGTCATAAAAGATGGTTTGAAAGAAGCCAGTGGGCTGTCAGGCACCCTAGCCAAGCTGTCCCGTGCAGCCAACCTCCTCCACAGTGGCACCTCATTTAAAGACTGCTTTGAAGCATACTTCGGTGATGCAACAATTCCATCAGCAAATGCTACGCGATGGAATTCCACTTTGAAGCAAATAAAGGCATATGTGAATTTTGACATACAAAAGCTAGCATATGTGTTGGACTTAGAGGGGCACAAAAGTCTAATCCTATCACAGCGAGAATATGCTCAGCTTAAAGAACTGATTGAAGTTCTTGATCCATTCTTAGAGGCAACCAACCTGACTCAGGGAGAGAAAACTGTCACTGTCAGTGTTGTTGTGCCCTGTGTCCTCACTCTGCACAGTCATCTGCAGGAAATAAGAGGAAGAGTCAGATACTGTGGCCCGCTGGTGAGAGCTCTGGAGAACTCCATCAAAGCAAGGTTCACAGAGATCTTCAGTGCAGTGATGATGCCGGGATGTGAGCCAGATGAAGGAAGAGGTCCCACCAAATTTCCTTTCACCATTGCCTACTTTGTAGCATCTGTGTTGGACCCAGCATTTGGTTTCCAGTGGCTAGAACATGATGTGCAGCTGGACAATAGCATTAAAGGGGAACTAAAGAGTCAAATAAAAGGTGAGAAATGTTTTTTCATGTTTACCTCTATGAGTTTTACGTCCACATTCAATATGTAAGCCCATTTAATAACATATTTATAACATATCTTTCCTGCCACCTCTTGTTTCAGAGTATATCAAAGCAGAAGGCGAGAAACAACAGTCAACATCATCATCAGCCGCTGCAACTGGGCCAGGGGTAGGTGATGCTCCAGCATCTCCTCCTGAGACCCCTCAGAAGAAGCTGAAAATGTTCTCACACTATCGGAAGACTCCCTCCTCCACTAACAACAAGCCATCTGTCTATGCTCAGTTGAATGCATATCTTGACTTGATCGCCGAGCAGGACTCAGTCCCATGCTTTGGGTTTTGGCAGCAACACAAAGCCAAGTTCCCTGCACTCTATCAGCTTGCCACACAGGTATTCTGTATTCCTGCCACCAGTGCACCCATTGAAAGGGTATTTAGCCATGGAGGCATTTTGATGAGGCCTCACCGTGCAAGGTTGAGTAGTACCATGCTTTCAAATCTGATGCTTTTAAAATGCAACATGAAAATGCAGCATGATTAAAGATGCAATTTGTAAATTTTCTACGCTAGGGGTCTCTCAATATGTGAGATACATGAAATACATGCTTTTGATGGCATCGTAAAGTTGTAAAGCGTGTTGCAAAGTGTATATGTCAAATCAGTAAATAAACTCTCTTTGCAATCGTGACAGTGGTGTAATTTTTGTTTAATGTAGAACCTCTTTTATGAATTTGATCAGCTCTTTAAAGGTGACAGAGTGGAGACATGTAGGCACTGGGGGCTCGAGACTCGACTCGGACTCGAACACGGGACTCGAGACTCGACTCGGACTCGAACTCAGGTAATGGTGACTCGACTTGGACTCGACTCGGACTCTTCTTTGGTGACTCGGACTTGGACTTGGACTCGAACACTGGGACTCGAGACTCGACTCGGACTCGACAGTTGGTGACTCGACTACAACACTGCTAGAAACATAATAATAACTGCAATAATGATCCAATCATATACTTTTAAGCATTTGCCTATTTAAAATAGCGACTTTTTTTGTTTTTGTTTATATTTTTTTATTATATATATATATATATATATATATATATTTTTTTTTTTTTTTTTTTACAGGAAATAGATATAGCAATCAAGGACTTCGCTGCACGTTCTGAACATGAAGACTCGGACAGCACCTTTGTGGTTATTATGTCTCACGGGAAAAAGACCCCATATAGTGAAGAAACCATTTTAGGTGTCAACTATCATGAGAAGGAAAACCCCGATGATTACTTCCTTCCGTGTTGACGACATCTACTTCGATCTGAACTCAGAGAAATGTCCTGCTCTGATTAATAAACCAAAGGTTATTCTGATTCAAGCCTGCAGAGGAGGTACGACATTACTTCATATTGCTATTTCCCGTTTTCTCTTTACCTTTTTCTTTATTTAGTACTGTATTGTGTGTCCATTTCTCTGTCCAGATCACCCAGGAGGTGCTTACTGGTGCGCTGGTCGTTGTGTGCACGTGAGCAAAGATTTCGTCTGTTTTATGTCCAGCCCCCCTGGTCAGTTTACTGTATGTGACATGATTGCTGAAATTAGATTAATTTGTAGCTCGCACATGTGTTTGTCTGTTCACGAATGTCTGGTAAAAAGTATTAAATGAATGATTTGATGTGCGACACCACTCAGATGTGTGACAAATAAAACAGTGTAGTTGTTTGTTTGTTATACATATAAATGCTTAACTCACCATTGATTTATCCCCACAGGTATCACTTCGTACAGGAATAGTATCAAAGGATCTTTTTTTGTCAACTACATCGTAGAGGTGTTCTGTGAAAGGGCTCATAATGATGACATCATGGAACTGTTCAGGAAGGTAAATTAAGACAATTTTAATTGGTTTACTTTTACAATGTTTTGATTTTTATAAAGTACAGTACTCGGTTAAAAATAATATAGGACCTTTTTTCACTTTAAATTTTTTTTTTAATTTTTTTTTATTTTGTTATAGGTCAGCTCACGCATGGATAACGACCCACGTTTCCCACAGCAGTGCAAAATATTGCCAAGTATAGAAAGAGTCACGCTTACAAAAAAATTCTACCTGTTCCCTGGACTTTGAGTATGTGGAGGTTCAATCAAAATTAGAGATATTATCGGCCGATATTAGGCATTTTCCAAACTATCGGTATCGGCATTTATAATGGCCGATAAATGAATATTTAAAAAATAAAATAAAAGCGGACGAAACACCCTTCAACCATGTTATGAGTGTTGGCGCTGCATAGTTTGTCCACCAGAGGGCACTCTACAAGGAAGACTGCTAACATCAATGAGCTTGGAAAGCACAACAAACTTAGGACGGTGACACACTGGCTGCGTGGGTGAGCGTCTCAGCTGCGTGGCGTGTCCGTTTTTATTTCGGCTCCCATGTTAACAGGTTAGAGCTTGCACACGCGTGCATGCTAGAAATAGAACCGACGCCTATTTTTCACGCGACACGCAAGCGTCTTGGAAGCGTTTCCAAGCAAAATTGAATAGAAAAAGATGTTTATATGACATTTTGACACGAATACATATTAATAAATGTCATTTTGATGTTTGAAAGTGTCTAGGGTTTGACATAAATGCAAATTTTAATGCAATTTAAAAAAATATTATCGATTTTCAAATACTGCACCTGTCAATACAGAACGAAATATTCTATAGCCTATATTGCCGTCAACACTGCCGACGTTGTCTTTGCTGCTATAAATAAAGTAATGATTACTGTATTTATAACTAGCATATCTGTAGTTCCAGTCCCTGCATTGTAAAACGTAAGTTAGGCACGCGAGGAGTGAACGTTTAGACATAGAGAAAAAGTATCAAACATAGCCTGTGCATATGTCCGTAACATGTAGGCTACCACTCGTCTTTTATTTACATCAAAAGGCAGGTAGGCGTGTGTGACATATGCCAGACTGTAGGCTATAAATCATTTTGAAAATTTAACTATGCCCTCATTAAATTATGGAATAATTAAAAAGAAAAATATTAAAAATAGGCCTATTTGTGGAAAAAACATGTAATATTTGAGTTACATAAAAGCTTTATATTTGTTTTCTTCCTAATTGTCCTTGAAATAGTGGTCAAGAACCCCCCCACCCCCAACACAAAAATGGTTTGGCCACTGATCAAAATTTGATGTTGTCATTTAATTTGAAGTTCAATACGCTCAAAATGTCCGGTCAGCACAAGTCCGGTGCTCAGAAAAGGAAAGAAAAGAGAAGAAGAAAATAGAGGCCTGGGAGATTTTCTAAACAAATATTTTAAAAAATCAAAAGCGGTGACGGTGAAGTTGGAACTAGTAAAGTCGACGTAGAGCAAGGTAAGAAACAGCGCAGCAAACGCTTACGAGCCTTGTCAGGAGTTTTCCTGCATTGACATTTTTTTGGCGGCCACCAAAGCAAATTTTTGTCCCGCCAAAGCCTTATTTGATCGGTAAGTGATGTAGAATGAATGACTGCTGCGCCTGACAGGGCGATAACGAGCAGAGAGAGAGAGAGAGCCCCGGCCGCGCGCGCGCACTCTCACGTCTTCAAACAACACGTCGAGCGCTGTCTTGCTCTCTCTCCCTCGCGCATATTAATCAAAGTAAATTCACACGATAGCAACATAGACTGTAAAAAATAGGATAGTAAAAGGTTGGAAGACCGCAGTTTCACGTGGAGCATTTGGAGATTTCTCTTGAATTACCGCGGGGTGTGAATTATGCTATAAAAAAAAAAACCGTTGCCTTATCTTCTCTAAAAAGCGTGCCGCCCCTTCAGCTGACATAAACCACAATTTCTGTAAACAAAAAAACCTATTAAGTGATGAAATGTTTTCTGTGTTGACACAAATCTTGTGCGAAGTCCTAAACTGCCGAAATAATCACACAATGCGTGCTGTAGGCTACACGTCCACTAATGACACGTCCGATACGCATAATACGAATGATTCCTTTGAACCATTCACTTTAATGAAGGGTTAAAACAACTGATCTGTCCAACACTGAATTGGTGTATAAAAAAATAAAATAAAAAAATAAATATCGGTAACACTTTACAATAATCTTCCATTTATTAAACTCTAGTTAACTACATTAGTTAACATACTATTAATAAACTGCACTTCTACGGCATTGTTTATATCAATTTTTATTTTAATATTCAGGCTACTAATAGCCTACATTATTGAAATCAAAAGTTGTATTTGTTAACATAGAGGAAGAGCAAGGGAAAAGGAGAGATCTGGGCGCGGGTGGCCCCATCTAAGATTATCTCGTCCTGGGCCCAGGCAAGACTGTCAGCTGGCCTGAATAGGCCATATCTGGGTATCCACTCTCTAGTTTATTTTAAGATATTGTTATTCACACTGGTTTTTGCATTTAATGTTTGTCCATCTGGAACTTTTATTTGTCATGAGCTCTATATTTTTAGAAAAAAATATGATTCAACAACACAAACTCTGTTTTTACTCTGCAAATTTGTTTTCCTTTCAAGTAAGCTATAGCCTACAAGTTATCCTGCTTTTTGCCATGGCTTGCCACACTGCCCAGAACAAACAATATTTTGTCCACACAAGATGTTTAAAAACCCTGCATGTAGTTTTTGTGAAGACGAGCGCATATCTTACAAAGGCACATCTATCTATCTGTCTCTCTGTCTGACTGTCTGTCTGTCTGTCTGTCTGTCTGTCTGTCTGTCTGACTGACTGACTGACTGACTGAGATTCCTTTGAGAAAAATAGCAGACCACCTTTTTTAAACTGTTATTTAAAATGGTGGTCTGCTATATTTCACAAAGCCCATTTGTGTGGTCGTTGGCGTTATACGAGAATGACATTCTGAATATGAGCCTACTGTAAAATTAGCTGGCTTAAAAATGCGGATTGATGCAGAGTTATTACAGACGCCTCCCGATGCTATTTGTATTGGAATTGTGTAATCACAGATTATGAACATGTTTTCAGAGGTGGACAAAGTACACAACTTCCTTACTTGAGTGAAAGTACAGATACTCCTGGTCAAATATTACTCTGTTACAAGTAAAAGTTGTAAAGACCGATAGAAGTACTTGTTTTTAAAAGTACTTAAGTATCAAAAGTAAATGTCAATGCATTGTTTTATTATTGTTGCATTGTTGTGTGTAATACTTACAGTACCTTATGCCTCTGAATCTATGCCTGCCTACCCTCATATCAATATCACATTTATTTCTAGAACACAGTTCCAGTAGTGGGATTGAATGTTTTTGGGCTTTTAGTATGAATATGTTAGCCTTACTGTTATCTATAAGCTATATCATGGTACAGTTCATCCTATTATTGATTTTTATTTCCACTTCCCTTTTATCCAAAGAGATATTTGAACTATTTGCACTGTATTTCTCAATGGGAAATACATCATGCTAAAATAATCAGTCATATACTGTGGCTCACATTATTGGGGTCGCTTGCAAGTCGCATCAGCACGAATTACGTGACCAGCAACATATTCCTGCTTCAAATATTGTGTGTAGTTAACAGTGAGAGGTGGTTTCAGACATTATTTTATTAAAGTGCATTTGTCCGTGCCGCACTCGTACTGACTCTTATTCTGCCTAACAGAAAGAAAAGCTCGTAGCTTACTGAAGGCGGAGCGTTTTGACCCATCAGATGAAAAATCAGTGTCTGAAGTGAGTTGTAGTTTTTGTGTTTCTGCTCGTCTCTTTTTCTGTTCTCTTCTTTCCTTCAGTAATTCTGCTTGTTAACAGGCTTATTAAGGCTGAGATGACTCCATATTTAATATACACAGATTTTGAGGCTCAGACAAGGTCCAGTTCAGGTTTATTTCTTTGCTTTCGGCTGACATGTTGCATTCCTAAGCAGAGGTGTAAAGTGAAAGTGAAAGTGACACGTGACGGCAAAGTATGGTAACCCATACTTGGAATTTGACCTCTGCATTTAACCCATCCAAGTTAATGCACACACATTAGGAGCAGAGTAGTGAGTAGTTAACACACACACACACTGCAAACGTGGATACACACACCCAGAGCAGCGGGCAGCCTTTGTGTGGCGCCCGGGGAGCGATTAGGGGTTAGGTGCCTTGCTCAAGGGCACCTCAGTCATTTCCCACCGGCTCTGGAATCAAACCAGCAACCTTTGGGTTACCAGTTCAACTCCCTAACCACTAGGCCATGACTGCCCCCTGCCCCCAAGTCAGTGGGCCAGATCATCTTTCCACAGGTGCCAGATGTGGGCCGGATCTGGGACATCAGTGGGAGCCAGTTTTACTCATTAAGATATTTATTCATGAGGGAATAATTCGATTTTACAGTATACATGCTATGTAGCTCACAGACTGTGTATATCAGCATATATTTATAGCTGTACAGGAGAGTTATGATGCTTACCTTCCAAGGGGGATCTGAGAAATGAGAAGAGATTTTAGGTAAGGCAGGTTTAATAAAGTACTTACGTACACCAACTCATTTAGTGAAGATGGTTTGACTGTCTCAGTCACATAATGTGTAAATAATAGATTATGTTATTATGACATAATGTGATGAGGTTTTGAATTTCTAATGATATTAATGTTTTATACGTATAATAAAAAAGTAATTTGAGCACCATTTTCTTTCAGTTATATATAGTGTCATGATTCTATATGTATTTGCCTTGCATGTGGTTTAGCATTAAAGGCTTTTATTTAAACATTCATTGGCTTTAACAAGTATTATTTATTGTTTACATACACAGCTGAAAACTCAGATACTCACCAGGCCGGACAACAGGAATGAACATGCCATCAAACAAATGAGAGAACGGACCATGGCCTGAAACGACATAAAGGTAATTAGTTTTAAATTACTTTTCAATTTGACCTTTAATAATTTAATAATATAATTTTTTTCATATATTGACTATGAGACTATGAGAAATTATGCTTAGTTTTGGTGTGTATTTGGAGTTTATAAAAAACTTTAATGTTGGAAAATTCTGTCAAACAAATAATAGAACAAACTGAAAAGAATTAATGATACTTTTTAAACCACTTTCTAGTTATAACTTCAGGGTGTCCATAGCACTTTACTGGCATGAAAATAATGTCTTATTTAAATACACATTTGCTTCATTTTCTACATGCATAAAATAATAACTTTTTTCTGTTTAAAACAACATATAAAGCAATATCAATGAAATACACACCTGTCTGTGCTTGATTTCTTCAAAGATTTTCGGAGTAAATATGCAAATGTTTGTGCGACTCACCCATGTCATGACACAGAGCCGCGATCTGAACACACAGGAAATCTTGTTTGGTAATGTTGAGTTCAGGCTGATTCTCATCAAGACTTCTGAGAAGACATCCTGCTAAATACGCCACACACACACACACACACACACACACACACACACACACACACACACACACACACACACACACACACACACACACACACACACACACACACACACACACACACACACACACACACACACACACACACACACACACACACACACACACACACACACACACACACACACACACACACACACACACACACACACACACACACACACACAGTAGCGAGGATAAATGCTCCGAGTTCATCGCCATTAAAACAAGAGGAAGAAGAAGAACCTGAGAATTTGATGATGCTCTGCGCCACTAGAGGGAGCGCGATTTTCACATGTGGTTGGAGTTAAAAACGAAAGTAAAAGAGAGAAACTACTACGCCATTCGGAAGCATTTAATCTATTAACACTGGGATTTTGTTTTAAACACCGTTTTATGTAAACAGCTACATATTTATTGGTAAGTTCAGCAATTATTCTGCATGTAACCATCTAGTCAAAGTGAGCTAGCTGCTATTTGGTTTTGAGTTTCTTATCTTTCGACGGTTTAAAGTTTAAACAAACAGCTCAGAACAAAATGGCGCAGGCATCGACGAATATGCTATTTATTGAGACTTGTTATGATCTTTTATCTTAACGAATGTGGCATTAATGTACGTACAGTAATTAGCAACAACATTTGTGAACAGTATGATGATCGTTGATTCTGTTATTTGATTCATCGTTGTAATGACTCACTCATTGTTGTAATGACTAAAACTTAGGTAAAGTTGGATTTATATTGCATATTCGCACATTCGCGGACTTCCGCGTTCAATAACTCGTGAACTAAACGTTGTTGCTACAGAAAACACCTATCACATATAACTACAGATAAAACACCAGAAGCTACAACATAATTTTCCTCAAAACGATCTTTCTTTCGCACTGGACAAAATACATTATCTCTATGCGCAGGCTGCTAAGAAGGGACCATCTGCAAAGTGCAAACCCGAAGGAAAGCTCGTTTTGAGGAATATTTAAATATTAAAACAATGTTATTTGTGTAGTAACAATATTCAGCTCACGAGATATTGAACGCGAAACTCCGCGAATATGCAAATATAAAACCAACTTTACCCAAGTTGCAGACTTGATCATGTAGGACCTCAGTACCATGCACAGCACCATGAACATAGTCAAGTAAAAAATAATAATAATAATTTGCCAACCAGGGTAAAAATAGTTTCAGGTTTGATATTTGCTGCATATTCACCTAGACTGCTTTAGTGTACTTTTGTGTAGGCTACTGTACATACAGTATGCAAATGTTTTATGTAAAAGTTACAGTAATTCACCAAAGGGATTTTTTTCATGTTCCAAAGGTAGTGCTTTCCTATTGACCAGACTGACATACTACAGGTGGAATTTTGACAATACCTCCTTTACTGTACGTACAATAAACAAATAAGTTTAAGAAAAAATTACTGTAATTCACCTAAAGTATTTTTTCATGTTCCAAAGGGTGTAGGGCTTTGCTAGTGACCACACTGACTTACTACAGGTGAAATTTTGACAATACCTCCCTTACTGTAGTATAGTACAAACATATTATTATTTAAAAAATACTGTAATTTCTCCATGTTCCAATGGTTATAGTATGTTCCTAGTGATCACTCAATTAACTTTGATAAATGTATTAGGTAAAATTATGTATTAGAACTGCTGTTCCTTGCAGATATTTTAGGTTAATCATATTTTCAACGTTATAAATAAGCAACACCCTTATTGTAATGATTCAAGTTAAGTTTTTGTTATGAAGTCCTGAAGAAGTGGATTCTGGAACACACTGCTGCTTCAATGTATATCTAAGGAGTGATTATAATCAAGGTATTAATCAATAGTTTTCCTTCTATATATCAAATGAGTTGAATGACTTCTCTAGGCTTATGAGATTTTACTTTGTTATAGAAATTACCGGTGTGATTATCGAAAATGTTATTTCATGTATCCTTTAAATGTCTGTATTTGATATCTGAGGCAGAGTCCTGCACGGGTCCATTTTTGGAGACCCGCCCCCGCCCGTACCCGCAAAGTTCAGCACCAGATCCGACCCGGCACCCGTGATAATATCAAAATTAAATCCGCACCCGCCCAGACCCGTTAATATTTGGCCCGTTACCCGACCCGTGCCCGCGATAAACCACACAGGTGACGCGTTCATGTAACATAAGGGTGCGCTGCCAATAACGCACCTAAAAGCTGTCACAAAGAACTTGGAAAAGTAATGATTATTAATAGAGGTCGACCGATAGTGGATTTTACCGATAACGATAGCTAGGTTGGGCCATACTTGCCGATAACCGATTAATCAACCGATAGTTTTTAAAATTGATACTGGATAAAAACAAACATAACACTCCAAGTAAAACAGTGCTGAACTTTATTATAAAATAATAAAACTGTATTGAACCATGAAAACATGCTAAATGAAATAAATATATAATGTGAATAAATATTGAAGTCAATAAAAGACATTCATTCAAACTGAAACAAAAAGTAATACTCTAAATAACAAATAAAACCAGTTACATTCAAAATGTAACTATTAAACTGTTATTTTTCAAGCCAACTTAATGAATAAAAAAGTAACAAAATTTGATTGGTATAATATTTGAGCAATACAATTGCACCTTGATCATTCATGTTAGTTTGATAGTGCATTAACTATGGTTAACAAATAAAAACCTTAATTTAAAAATGTATTAGTACATGTTAATTAACAAATAATGAACAATCCTTATACAGAAGTTATTAACCTTAGTTAATGTTACATATGGAATTTTATTGTAAGTGTTATCATTTCATATAAATCCAAACAGTCATGCTTAAATATCTACAATGCCAGAGCATTGAGATGACATAAATATTAAATGTATAATCTCACACTTTTGCTTCTATTTTATAAACACTTGATGATTATCTAATCAAAATAACAAAACATGTATTAAAGTGATGACGAAAAAATAACCGAAATCTAATGCTTTTCTGATTTGTTTATATGTTTCTGTCGGCTGTATGAACATATCAGTTTGCTATCTTACGTCTCTAGCTTTAAATATGCAACTTCTCTGCATATTAAATGCATAAAAGTGACCAGCTGGATATAAACTAACGCAAATAGAGGTAACAATTGTGACATTAAACATTCGGGTCGGACTTACGTTTATTTTTGTCAGTGTTTTAACCGCTTGAGGTACTACTAATGTTAGCGTCCTCTCAGCCTCGAATGCAAACAAACATACTATTGTGCTGTTCTTTCTCTACTAATGCAGCATTTAGTCAACAAATTAATCACTTTATAATGATATGACAAAATGTACTGTATATAGGCTACCTTTTAGCTGTCGGTGCTTTAAACGCGCATCTGATGTCAGCGCTCTCCACGCAGCGTGTGCTCTCAGTGCAGCACGCGGCATCACGTGTCGAAATAAACAACACGAGGCATCAGCGATAGTTTTTATTACACCTCTAGAGGCCGCTCTTGTACTGCATGATGCCAGCAGACCCTTCTCAGCTCTCTCTTACTGTGTAATGAATGACAGCGCGCGCTTCTCAGCCGCTCCAGCAACGGACGCAACCAGGAAAAACTATCGGTATGTATTTTTGCCGATAACGATAGTTCCACCAATCAACTATCGGTGCCGATTAATCGGCAAAACCGATGAATCGGTCGACCTCTAATTATTAATAGGCCTATGTCAAATATATCAATGGGATATTTCAATTGTTTATTAATAAGCAAGTGTTTTCTGTGTCAAAGATGACGATGCTGACTCGCGATCTTCGCAGTAGTGAACGCGCCAGAGAGAAATGCACATTTCATACGGATTATAAGCAGAGAACAGTCTGTTTTCTTTCGTTTTGAATTGTTTTGTTTAAAAGTACACATTTCATGCTTTCTATTTCTCAGGTCTGTGAGGCAAGTAGCTTATACGTTGAGTTTCGGTTCATTTAAGTTCATCAGTTCACGCGCGGGCGCCTCCGGCCGTGTCCTGATTATATTGCCTGCCTGCTATATTTACTTATTTATTAAATCCCGGAATTTGGTAGATGAAACATTGATTAAAATTAAGATACAATTAATACAAAACGAAATTCACTTTAAAGAAAGGCTGAACAAACTTAATGAAGTGGTCAAAATCATGTCTGCCCACTCCATTTGTCTCACGATATTCGGGATCATCTTATCTTATTCATGCTTTTCAGTTTTCATATAATCAACATGAAATATATAAAACAAATTATATTATTTTATTTAAACATAAATATGAAACTAAATCGTTTTTTAATGACTGGGCTACAACACATAGGCCTATTAGCCTACAGTACAGAGACATTTAAAAAATTAAAAAATTAAATTGGGTCGGTCCTAAATTGACAGGGTCGGTCGGGTTACGGCAAACAAGATTATTTTTAAGGATGGCCTGACTAAAACACATATTTTCGTATGTGTAATGCTGGTAATTTAGACAAATATTGCACATATTTTTCTTCCGCTACCCGCCCGCAAGGAGTTCATTATCCGTCCGCGTCCCCGCCCGTGAATTTTAGAAATGTCACAATCCACCCGTTTCAGCCACTTTTATGCGGGTACCCGCGTTGCAGGACTCTGATCTGAGGTGTAACGTAAGGGTCTGGCCCATGCTAGGAATGCAGTAACAGTGCTTGCTCATTTAGCCTGGCTTCCAGAGATGAAATGATGAAGATGACTTCTTTAACAGGTGTCACTACATCCATCTGCTTTTCTAGGCTACCCTGATAGCAATGGTCTCAGGAGTCATTGAAACCTATAGTTGAGAGACCATTTCTTAGTTAAAGTCTTTACTTTACAGTTAGATTTAAAGTATCCTCTCCTTGAGTTACAGGTTAAGGAACAAGTGGAAATATAGCTGCAAGCAGCGATACGGGGCCAAGCCCCTGAAGCAGCAGCAAGAGCAGGAAGAGTAAAAACGGCAGAAATTGAAGAAAAAAGAGCTGGTTTAGAAGTGTAGGTGAAAATGAACTCAAAATGAACAGAAGTTCAGATTAGAATGAACAAGACATACATTAATCCAAGAGGAAGAAAGATTAGTACAACGTCGAATAATAAAGGAATCGACATGACACAACATTACACACAATTTTTTTAAATCATGCCACGTGGGGCTCGAACCCATTATCTCTGGGTCAGATACCTGTCACTCATATCATTGCGCCATTGGGAAGTTGTATTTTTGGCAAAAATAGCCACTAATGTAATGGGCAGAGTCTTATTGTAAGATATTGATTGTGATTACCATAATGAGTGGAATCAGGTGTACTAATCAAACAGGTGTATCTACATCAATGGGTTCAAAAGCTATAACCCTTTTAAAGGGATAGTTCACTTTGAAATTAATTTTTGGTATGTTTTAGCTTACCTCAAGGGCATCCAAGATGTAGGTGTCTTTTTTTCCGCAGTAGTTTCAATTTTGATATTTTTAGGTCAAACCGTTCTTGTCTGTCAGTCATATAATGCAGGTCTATGGTCACTGGGTAACGAGATATTGAACGCGGAACTCCGCGAATATGCAAATATAAAACCAACTTTACCCAAGTTGCAGACTTGATCATGTAGGACCTCAGTACCACATACGTGGACAGCACCATGAACATAGTCAAGTAAAAAAAAAAAAAAAGAATAAATATTAAATAACATGTTCAGTTGCTTAAATATTTTTGTTTACCCAAAGTAGTCCTGACTGAAAACATTTGAAAAAATTGTATTCAAACACACACATTTGTTTTACTTAAACTTTTACGTCACTTCACTAAAAGAAAATATAGTAAAGTAAAAAGTACTTGACAAAACAATCAGTTAAAGGGTTTATGATAATATAAGAACAACTTAAACCAAGAGAGGATCAACAACAGCAACATTTTGAAGAGGTGAAATTAAAATATTACTCTAACCACGAGGAATTAATTACAACTTTTATGTATAATCCCAGTGGTATTCCATGAACAATTAGAATTAAAGCTGCAAGCAGCATTTATCGGGGTTCAAGCTGTTAAGGCCTTTAAGGACTTTAAGCACAAAAGCATCAAAAGTTGTTAAGTTTTACACCACGTGATTACAGAGCCATAAAACTCATTAGCGCCAACTAGTGGCCGATTTCTTTCAAAACTCTTACAGACCTCTAGGGCCATGAGTCGAACATGCCCATCGAGTTTCGTTCCGATTGGCCTCCGTTAACCTTGTCTTATAGGTGCTCAAATTTCATTGGTCGATGGCGGCCATGTTTTTCGAGATGCGCCAACGTCCTCATAGACATACATGGCACCTTGGACCAAGACACTGCATACTAATTTTCAAGTCAATTGGACTAACGGTCAGGTGGTTATAGCCTGTTTTATGTTTGGAACATGTTTTGTTCCTCGCGGAGTACCTCTGGAATGCTTCTGCGGAGGTTTATTGTTTTATCCGCAGCAATAAAGTTTGTCGGCGTCTAAATGGATCGCGCTCTGGATCACTAACAGGAATTATTCTCGTCATGTATACACTTAACTTGATGAAAAGCGGGATTGACGCACTGCAAGCAGAGAGATGATTTCTGGCTGCCTCCGCAAAAATTGTCTTCGGCGGACAGCCCGCTGTCTTTGGAACGATTTTAGTACTTTTGCGGCAGACAAACACAAATGTGTTTCTCTTTCTGGATCTTTTCTTTGAAAACAAAACCAAAGGTTAAAAAAAAAAAAAAAGAACAAATGTGAAGCGAGCAATTCTATCCATTTTGACGCCTTTTCATTCATAGCGGTTACCAAGCAACACGATTACGCACCAGCTGCAACTTGATGACACAAGCATACTGCGGTTCGGATACAAATAATATGTGAACACAAGTCCATCGGGGGCGGGGGGGGCGGGGGGGGGGGGAAGCAATCGAACTCGGGTTAGGAACAGGCAATTGAACCAAGTGTGAAAGCGCCCTTAGTCTAGTTTTAGTCAATGAAAATTGTATTTTAGTCTCTTTTTAGAAATGCAATTCTATTTAACCCAGTCAATAGTGTATCAATATGGAAAAATAGCGAAAATAGTGAACAGAAAAGTAACACTCGTCTCATTCGTGGAGGTTGAAAAACAAGTTCTTTCTGACATCCAAGATTTACTGTTTAATTTAAATGCAAAAGAAAAGGCATGAGAGTCGGTTGTTTTTTGTCAATTTTAAGTTTTAATTTAAAATATTTGTCATTTTAATATAACTATATGGCTAAATATTTTACCACTTGCTAATAAATCTAGATAGAAGTAGTGCATTGAATACATTGTTTAAATTGTGCTTAAATGTGAATTACGACCATTAAAGAGTTTGTGTGTACAAAGAGAATCGTAATGCTGACAAAACTTTTTTTAAATAAAAGTATTTGATAACTTCTGGATTTGAAATAAAAATAGTGAGTATGTGTTTGTGGTTCAGCTGTGGATCAGTTACGCACTGCAAACGCAGCATATGTGAAAGCACTATAGCGAGTGCTGCTCCTGCACCGCATATGCACTGCACACGGAGTATGGGCCCTATCTTGCACCCAGCGCAATTGACTTTGTACACCGACGCATGTATCATTCCTATTTTGCACCCGCGTACAGCGGACTTTTCCCTCCACAGACGCACGTCGGTTAACTAAGAAATACACTTGCGCTCCCGGGGGCGGTTCAGCGCAAAGAGGAGGCGTGTTCCGGCGCAAACGTTCCCTCATGTTATTTTGCACGTTTAGAAAACAATTCCGCCACTAACTGAAAAAATCTAGTTTAAAGTCAGTGGCGCGTTGCACATGTTATTCTTATGCTATTTTAAGGGCGCATGCTTGGCCATAATCAATGTAGCGTGTGCACAACGCACATACACTTTGATTCTCTCACACAGAAGCAGCCGTTTTCATTTTTGCAAATCATACATTACGATAGATAGATAGATAGATAGATAGATAGATAGATAGATAGATAGATAGATAGATAGATAGATAGATAGATAGATAGATAGATAGATAGATAGATAGATAGATAGATAGATAGATAAATTATAAAAGCATACTTCTAGTTTACACATTTACCCAAATTATCATACGCCTGTTTAATCGAAGTTAATTTGGGTGTGTTTCTCCATCCCCAATGTCACTTCTCTGTGTTTTACGGCCCTGACGAGAACGTCGGTCTCCTCGGCTGTGAACCGCTCCTGGCGTGCGTCTGGCAAATCCACCGTTATAATAGGAATCCGCTATAGAATAAGCGCGTCTGCTCTTAAAGGGAATGTGAGATGACGCTCTGATTGGTTTATTTCACGTTACGCCCAAACCACACCTATGAATAATGAAGCTACTTCAGACCAACCCATTTTAGATTTGCGTTGAGCGCAAGAGTAATTTATCCCGCCGGTATAATAGCAACAGCGCCCAAGACCCGGCCACAAAGTTACTTGCGTTTCGCACTTGATACTTGCGTTTCAGATCGTTAAAATCGGGCCCTATGTGTGAAACGGGCGTCAGACTTAACTTTGTTTGTTGTCGTTTGCGTTAACTCACCGCAGCTGCATCTTCTAAATAATGCCGCTAGTGGGGCTTGAGGAAGTGACGTCGTCTGCGCAGTGCGCCCTGATGCAGCCCCTGAAGTGAGACACGGGAAACAGAAATACTGCAAAATAATAATAATAATAATGTGACTAAACAAGACGAAATAGCGTCATAACATTTCATCTCGTTTTGGTCAACGAAAATGAAGAGACATTTTAACATAGTTTTTATTTTGTAAACCACATTTAGTCTCGTTTTTATTCGTCAACAATATTGCATTATACTTTAATTATAGTTATTGTCACATGACCAGCATTTACGTTGCGTCTCGTTTTCGTCACGTGGTTCGTTGACGACAATATTTAGTTATAATTTTTGTTGACGAAAGAAATACTAGTAATCCGATATCGGATCTGACTCAAAAGACAATGTGATTCATCATTCCTTCCAATTAACCACCTTATCTTTGTATAGTAAAATAGTATGTTCAACAACATTAATAACGACGTAGCTGACCAGAGTTCGTGAATCAAATGATTCAGTTTAAAGAGTTGTTCAGACTTCTCTCGATCAGTTCAAGTCTCTCCATTTCAGATGTAAAAAAATATATATTTATTTCACAAATTAAAAGTCCTGTGAGTCCGAAAAACAAAAGAAAATTGTAATTATCCTACCAGTTGATGGTTTCAAATTATGGTTCAAAGTGGAAACCGGTCCATGGGCACTGGTCAGCTAGCAATTTGTGCATATTTAATTGTATTCAATAGGCAGGCGATTCACCTCCACAGGATTATTTATGGCACAAAACAGGATACACTTGCCGATCACGTTCACATAGGAAAAAAAACAGAGAACAAGAAAACGCAGCCTTGGAAAACACAAGGCAAACGTACAATAATTCATTTCTGATTCAACATTTCAGTAACAAATCATATACATGCGCAGTTCAAATGACACATTAATCGAACTTTTCGACAGTTACTTAACACAGACACTCATTAATCACTCAATGGGTCTCATTCATGAAACATTCGTAAATATACGAGTAAATATGTGAGTGATTTAAAGTGGTAAAGGCGACATTCCCGAAAATTCTTCTCCTGATTCAGAAATACTTCGTAAACGTCAGATGTGATAGTGAAATGTGTGTGTGTGTGTGTTAATGAATTCCAATCAGTTGTAAATGGGACGCGTGTGCACGCTCATTCTCTAAATTACCATAAATCCCGCCCATTAAAACCGACTGAAAACTATAGGCTATATGGGCATCATATTATGACACCAAACGAAGGATTTCAACTTGTCTTCTCAAAAACGAATGAAGAAGAGAAATTTCTCAGATGCAGAAATTGAAGTTTATTATCAGAAGTTCATTCAAAACGCCACATTTTGTTTTCAAGCGTACATAGTGGCGTATCAGGCCTAAAAAAAAGGAAGCTTGGTAGCATAGATGCAGTTAATGGAGTTTCATCTGTTAATCGAACAGTCCCAGAAGTGAAAAGAAAATGGTTTGACATGAAGCTTGACTGCATTATTTGTGACTTGCGGACTTGTAAAAGAATAAACAGCTTGAATAAAAAAATAAAATTAAAAAAACTTGCGGACTTTTGTTCCGTTTGCAGATGGCTCTCGTAATTACTGGCTGTCGTAATAAAAGTAAAAAGAAAAACCGTGTGTAATTACTATATATAATATTTGGTAACACTTTACAATACGGGTGCACTAATAACCATTAATTCATGCTTAACTAATGCACAGATAATCATGTGTTAATGTATGACTCATGAAGAACTAAACCATTAATTAATGATTACTGCATCATGAAGATTCTAAATGATTAATATAAAGTAATATATGAATTGTTATTAATTAAATGTGTCATAGTGTATTAATTCATTAATAACTTATTTTATTAACTAAAAGTCTAAATCAATGCGTTAATTACCACAATTGGTCAAGGCAATGTACTTCAACTTCCAGTTGTCTGCTTTAATTAATCATTAACTAATGATTTGCAAATGTATCATTATGTTATGACTTTACTTGTTGAGGCACATGACTATTAACTAATTGTTAAGTAATATGCCATTTTGGTTTTGACATCCACACTAAGCCATGGATTTCAATTTCCAACCATGTACAACCAAGATTTCGCTGAGTCCGATGAACTTTGTTGTTCATGGCACAGGACTATGTCAGGTTAACATACACTGAGAACATGCGGTTGAGCGCTGCTAGTTCATAACACTGTCTAGACTGGACAAAGACAATAGAACGTCCATTATAGTCAGTGATACTACACTGGATGCGTCGCGACACTACACGACAAAACCCCGTCAGTAAACCGATGCCACACTCTATTACTGACGTACTCTGAGCTCTTGTGCTAGTTCTGTTATGAAGGACAAATGGACTTGCGATGGTCTGTCATGTCCAGTGTAGACAGCTGGTCTCGTCCAGTGTAAACACAGTATAACAGCTTCAGGAGTTCAGATTCTGGTGTGCTGATATTTGTGTGCAGCCCAACTCACCCATCCTTCAAACACGTTCACCGACATTACATTCACTGCATGTGCAAACTGTCAAAACCCATAAATGGCATATTACTTATCAATTAGTTAATAGTCATGTGCCTCAACAAGTAAAGTCATAACATAATGATGCATTTGCAAATCATTAGTTAATGATTAATTAAAGCAGACAACTGGAAGTTGAAGTACATTGCTTTGACCAACTGTGGTAATTAACGCATTCATTTACACTTTTAGTTAATAAAATAAGTTATTAATTAATTAATACATTGACACATTTAATTAATAACAATTCATATATTACTTAATCTATTAATCATTTAGAATCTTTATTAGTTGCTGATGCAGTAATCATTAATTAATGGTTTAGTTCTTCATGAGTCATACATTAACACATGATTATCTGTGCATTAGTTAAATATGAATTATGCAGATTAGTGCTCCCGTATTGTAAAGTGTTACCTAATATTTTTTCAAAATGCTGTGTAAATATGTACCCGATTAAGGTGAATTAAAATGCAGCCTTATTAATGAGCAAAACGTTCGGATGTTAAGCGCACTATTTACGCGTGGCTGGAGCAGGTGTAGATCTCTTTCGTACCAACTAACGTTTGGAAAATACGAACATTTTAATGAATCCGAAAATTTACGTCAGAACCACTTTACACACGATTTACACAAAAATTCGTTCTGCTCGTGTTTTATGAATAAGACCCATTGTCTCAACTCATGACACAAAAGATCATTGTTATACGTGATAGCTTTAGCCTACGGCTAATTAGTTTAGCTCGCGCTGTGCGGCCTACACTCAGCTCATATCAAATCATTTCTGAAATTGACATATCTTTCATAAGATAACATATGATAAAAAAAATGTCACTCACCAAAACGAGATTGCATCACATATTCAATTAAAAAAAGACTATTCAATAAAGATTACCGCTCTGGGATCCACTAAATCTTTACTCCGATTTTCACTTCACCTCTCTCTGACGACAACACTCCAGGCTGAAGCATCCAAAGTTTACAAGTGCACACAATCACAGTTCTCGATAGATTATGATAATCATTTAGTGCAAGGAGTTTCTGGAGAAATGCTCCGTGTCTCATTTGATCTGTTCTCATCTGATTCTCTGTTTATGCTGACAGTGGCAGCGCCTGCGCGACCTGTGGGCGGGCCTTATGAATATGCCGCTTCTGTTGGCTCTCAGGGGTGTCAGTCACAGCAGCACAATCAGTGATTGGATGAATCGTGTGTTATTGCCCAGTGGTGTAATCGAGTGCATCAAGTAAAGGAAAAAAAAAAGAACTGATTGAAAAATATAATTTGTCCAGAACAGAGCGATACGACTCAATTTAAACTGTTATAGAAGAGCTAATATACTAAGAATGCAATGGTCTCTCAAGGATTGTCTCTCTGCTTTATTTTATAAGAAATATATCTGTGTCTAAAGTTCCTAATGTCCTGTACTCTCAACTTTTGTATAATAGTACTAGTCATAATTTTTACACCAGGCATGAATAAAAGGGATGTTTTTTTTATTTCCTGTTTCGTAAACCACTGGAAAAGAACGGAAAAGAATGATTCCATGAAAATATGGAATCATTTAGCCTACCATTGATATCACCCATTTTACAAGAAAAATTAGTTTAAAAAAAAATATTTAAAGGAACATTTTTACAAGAAAAATTAGTTTTAAAAAAATATTTAAAGGAACATTTAATGGCACAATATATAGTAAATTGTTGATTTCGATATTTGGAATGAATTTTGGGTTAGTGTGTTTCATTGACTTGACTTTTTATTGTTGTTGATTAAATGTAGTTTTGTATTTTTTACTTGTTGGGACCCCAGGAAGAGTAGACACTGCCTAGGTAGTGGCTAATGGGGATCCAAATAAACTAATAAACTTATATCATTGATGTAAAATACCATTTACAGCCAATACAGGCAATTTACTTAGGAACGTTTTTTTGACAGTTATAGCACCACCACGTCTTGCCTGATCTCCACCACTTTTATTAGGTGTCCTTGAAAGGTGCCCATACATGTCAAGTCAAGTCAAGTCAAGTTTATTTGTATAGCGCTTCTCAAAATACAGATTGCATCAAAGCAGCTTCACAGCATCAAATCAAAACAATACAACAAAGCTTGTTTCAAGAGGAATTCACTGATTGATAAAACCAAATCAAACATCCCCAAAATATCCCCAACTGAGCAAGCCAAAGGCAACAGTGGCAAGGAACCGAAAAACTCCATCAAGTGACCTAATGGTGTCCTAAAACTCCATCAGGTGACCTAATGGAGAAAAAAACCTTGGGAGAACCCAGGCTCAGTCGGGGGCCAGTTCTCCTCTGGCATTTATGAGCTAGAGGCCGGATTGTAGTTTGAACTGTGGGATTATATGAATGCCTGGCCAAAGAGATGCGACTTTAATCTAGTTTTAAACTGGGAGAACGAGTCTGAGCAACGAACAGTATCAGGAAGACTATTCCAGAGTTTTGGAATGTCTGTCAAATTTGTTGTAAATATAAATTTTTTTTTTGAAGTTTAGACACTTCTATTTATGAGAGCATAAAAATGATCCATGGGTGATAATGATTGGATTTTTTTTTTTCGTTTTTTTTTGTTCCTATCATAATTTTGACATTTTGGCATTATTGTTTAGCTATTTACCTATGTTTTCAAATTTCCTTAGTTTTTTTGTTGTTGTCTCGATCGGACTAACGGCTTTGAAGATAACCACAATTTTTTAAAGCTCTAAATGACACTTACAAAAACCATAAGGCGAAACCTGGCATGTTTGGTATTGTTGGAATCGGCAAGGATTCAGGAGTCTTAGGAGGTCACTCCTGTGAAAAAACACTGGCTTGAAACTTCTAAGGCTCCTTCAAGGCATTGTGCCAATGACGTATACTGAGTTTTGAGATACACCAATGTTCTCATAGACTATCATGGCACCCTGGACAAAGACACTGCGTGCCAATTTTCAGTAGACTAACGGTTGGGTGCGCTTATAGCTATTTTCATTATTTTTTTCACTGTTATAGCACCACCAAGTGGCCAATTGTCACGATTTTTTTCATGTCAACTCAGATTGAGCTTATGAACATGTGTCCCAAGTTTAGCGAAAATATCTCTTTTCGCTCACAAGTTATAACCATTTTATAGCGCCACCAAGTGGCCAATTGTCATGATTTTTTTCACGTGACCTCAGAATGAGCTCATGAACATGTGTCCCAAGTTTTGCGAAAATATCTCTTTCCGTTCACAAGTTATAACCGTTTTATAGTGCCACATAGTGGCCAATGGTTGCGATTTTTTTTCAAGTGATCTCAGACTGAGCTCAGGAAGACGTATCCCAAGTTTAGCAAAAAAATCTCTTTCCGTTCACAATTTATAACCGTTTTAGTAAAAGTGGCCCTGGTGCCATCAAATATTTTGGTTCCCCTTATCGATTGTTAATTGAAATTTAGAATTTTTTGGATGATTATTGATTGTCAGACTCCAGAGAATATTCTTGCAGTGGTTTGGTTCTGATCGGACCAAAAACCTAGAAGTTGTTCGCAAAAATAGGTTTTTCAAAAAAATGCAATTTACTCGAAATTGGCGCCTGAAGGGCGAGCAAATCCGAGGCATGCACCTGGTCCGCCTCGAGCCAAGGAATCCAACAATATAAGACACTTGAGCCTACGCCTCACGGTTGATGAGTTATGAGCCGTTTCGTACTTTTGACCGCTGTAGCGCCCCCGTCAGGCCGATCGGGGCGGGCCTTGGTGACGCTGTAGGCGGTGTGAGTACTATCAGCCCCCAAAGTTTCAAGTCTCTACGACTTACGGTTTGGTCTGCCCGATCAGTTTTATGTCTGAATGTTGCATCATGGGAAAATTAACAATAACAATAGGGTTTCAGCACTTCGTGCTTGAACCCCTAAAGATAATAGAAATAAAACAGTGCACTGTACAGTATCTTGAATGCCTCCATGATCTTGCTGTTCATTATCTGTCAGATTTGCTGCACCAATGCGTACAGGTTCAGTCACTACTGTTAATAATAATGTAGCCCCTATTAATGTACTACAACCTTAAACAAAAAACTAAAAAAATTACAGTATTATATTATTATGTAAAACAGTATTATTAGTAGGTATTGTCAAAATTTCACCTGTAGTAAGTCAGTTTGGTCACTAGGAAAGCACTACAGCCTTTGGGATATAAAAAAAAATACTTTAGGGGAATAACAGTAATTTTTTCATAAACATATTTGATAATTGTACAGTAAGGGAGGTATTGTCAAAATTTCACGTGTAGTAAGTCAGTCTGGTCACTAGGAAAGCACTACAGCCTTTGGAACATGAAAAATACTTTAGGTGAATTACAGTAATTTTTTCATAAACTTATTTGATAATTGTACGTACAGTAAGGGAGTTATAGTCAAAATGTCACCTGTAGTAAGTCAGTGTGGTCATTAGGAAAGTACTACAACCTTTGGGATATATATAAAAAAAACACTATATGTGATTTACAGTTTATTTCATAAACATATGTAATAAACATATGTAATAATATGCTCATTACATACACATATTTGATAATTGTACAGTAAGGGAGGTATTGTCAAAATTTCACCTGTAGTAAGTCAGTGTGGTCACTAGGAAAACACTACAGCCTTTGGAACACGAAAAAATACTTAGGGTGAATTACATTAATTTAAAAAAAAAACATATTTGTCAACTGTACGTACAGTAAGGGACTTTTTGTCAAAATTTCACCTGTACTAAGTCAGTCTGGTCTGTAGGAAAACACTACAGCCTTTGGAACACGAAAAAAATACTTAGGGTGAATTACAGTAATAAAAAAAAAAAAAAACATATTTGTCAACTGTACATACAGTAAGGGAGTTTTTGTCAAAATGTCACCTGTAGTAAGTCAGTGTGGTCACTAGGAACATGCTACAACCTTCGGATAGTAAAAAAAATCCCTTTGGTGAATTAATGTAATTTTATTCTAAAAATATTTATGTACATTATGTACAGTGAGGCAGGTTTCCTAAATACAATCATTATAATGCACTTTTTATTGTTGCTAAAGTACAATCAATAGCATTAGAACACATAATGTGAGAGAGATTTTCTGGTACATCTGTACTTCGCAAAAATGTAGTTGTCTGTTTGCACACAATGGAAAAAAAATAGAACTTTTTAGACGGTCCCTATCTTCTTTACCACACACATTGAATGTTCACTGAATTTGTATGCCATTAAAACAATATTTGCCCATTTTGATCGATTGTGGAGAGTGTTGTAGTTCACCATCATTGTCCTAAAGATCATGTAGCTGCTTTTATTTGGCAAAAATGTGCTTTATTGTGCTTGTTATTGAGACAGTTTTTAAGCAAAAAAGTGCGAATGTGCAAATATAAAACCAACTTTACCTAAGTATGACTAAATACATCGACACAGTAGCCAACAAAACACTGATGTATACTAAACTTATAGCCTACAGCATACAAGTTGCTATAATAGTGCTTAAACTGCTAAAATATTAAAACTGTTGTACATCTGAGGCTACATGAATGTACCCGAATAAAACGAAAATATCTGAACATCAGCAAATGTTATGAAATTGATGTTTGAACTGAAAAATTAACTGAAAAATATTAGAGACGTCACAAGAGTAAATTAAACCAACTATCACACAAACCCTGATCAGAAGCATTGCAAAGCTGCTTGCAAGTTGTAGTTCTGTTTACTTTGAAAAATATCAGTTAATTAGATAACAGTCTTATTAATTGCACTCATTTTTTCAGTGCACTTATACTGTATTGTATTTAATTTCTGCATTGATTCCGCAATTTGTATTGCTCTGAACTTAAGCTGTAATACAATAGTAATCTATATGGATTAAGGGTATTTTAATGTATCTGTACTCCAGTGTACAGGGGGTTAAAGCATTTTTATCATTGAACTGGATCATTGAACTACACAACTGTACTGTACTGTAAGGTCTGAAATCAGTCTCTCAACACAGTAATGTGAGTAGGGGAACACTGCCTCTAAAATGAGTTCTTCATCTGCTGGATCAAGCGACAATCAACCCACGAAGAAACGTCCCTCTGCGTCCAGTGATGCAACAGTGACCTCTGACCTCAGGTAACACATTAGCTATTTTTGCACACGTCAGATGTTTTGAATCCACATTGACTGATAGTGCATTCCTGAAGCCTGCATTTTAATAATAACTATAATGATAAATAGTTGTTCGAATTTGATGAGAATAGTGAAGTCTACACCACAAATATAGTGAGAATTTTTTTTTTTTTTAATAACTTTCAGAAAGATGATCAACAATAAAATCATTGACAGCCGCTTGTGCATTTAAAGTGGCAGATGATGAATAAACAAACATTTACAGTCTGATAACGTTGTTATCATAATTGTTCTTGTTAAATAGCCTTAAAATTTATACTTTCCCCAAAAATGAAAATGGTCATTTTTCTCTCCCTTCAGGCTGCTCCAAACCTGTAAGACTTTTGTTCATATTCGAATAACAAATTAAGATAATTAATGAAAACTGAGAGACTTGTGCCTTTCTGCTGAAACTCCACGGCATCAAAAATGTGAAGATCCAAATGGCTAATAAATGTAAAAGTAATGTAAAACGAATCCATATGAATCAAGTGGTTTAGTCTTGTGAAGAGATACAATCACTTTGTATGATGAAAAGATTTAATTTAGCCTTTAGGAAGACCCTTAACATCTTTCAAATTTTGGTGGCATGGACTTTCAGCAAAAGGACAGCAATCTTTCAGATTTCAATACAAATATCTTAACTTGTGTTTCAAAGATGAATTAAATTATTACATGTTTAGAATGACAGAATATTTATTTTTGAATTAACCCTTTTAATTATTGTCTAAAATTCTTTTTTTTTTCTGCATCAGCAGGAGGAAGAGACAGAGACCAGAGTCTCCAGAGCCCAGTGGTGTGTCTGTGAAGAGTAGCACATCCATGAAGCAACCCCCTAGATTGAGTGATGAACCAGTGTCTTCTGATCCTCTGTTAGTATACATTTACTCACTTATTTACTGTACTGCATCTGAGATTAATAATTATATAATAAACTAAATGAAATAGCACTAAATGTACTCCAAAATATGTAGGCCTAACATATGCATTGCACAGGGGAGCAACTTGAAGAGGGGTGCCAAACTTATTTATAATCTATATGTTTTATGGTTGTTAGTCCTTGTATCACTGCCACAGTCCTTTTTGCCAATCAAAATCCATTGGTTTTAAAGAGCTTGTGCGTTTAAAGCATTAGATGACGAAACTTTAGCAAGCGTTGGAAATAAACAAAACATTATAGTCTTTTGATGAAGATGCTAATGTAGTTATCATTATAGTCATTGCTCTTTTTGTGAATGGGCCTAAAATGTACAGTTCCACCCAAAAATAAAATTACAGTTCCACCCAAAAATAAAATTAAGTCATTTACTCCCCCCGCCATTTTGCTACAAAACTGTAAGACTTTCATTCATCTCTGAATCACAAATTAAGAAACTTTTAATTAGGGCTGGGCGATATGGCCATAAAAACTTAGCTCAATAAAAATGTTAATATCGGTCAA